>NC_041383.1:242763575-242925244 GCF_002162155.2 Triticum dicoccoides | reverse complement strand
GCGTGGGCTCGCGATGGGCTCTGCGGGCCGGCGGCGAGGTGGGCGCGGGGACGCCACGTGGCGCGCGGTGGCTGGACGTGGGCGGCGGTGCGGCTGAGGTGGAGGCCTCCGATTCGTCGGAGTGAGGTGGCCGGTGGGGACGGACATGTCCGGCGCGGTGGAGACGCGTCCGGTGGCGCCGGGAGGGTTTGATCTAGGGTTAGACCGGGATTTTTGGAGGGAGAGGTGTTTATATAGGTAGAGAGAGCTAGGAGAGTCCAAATGAGGATCGGTTTTCGCCCACACGATCGTGATCGAACGACCGAGAGCATGGAGGGGAGTTTGCTGGGTTTTGGGCCACTTTGGAGAGGTGTTGGGCTGCAAAGAGAAGGAGGCTTTTGCGGTTACCCGGTTAACCGTTGGAGTATCAAACGACTTTCAAATGGCACGAAACTTGACAGACGGTCTACCGGTGGTGTACCAAGGCGGCTTGGCAAACCTCGGTCTATTCCGAGAATGTTTAACACCCGCACATGAAAAGAGGCAAAAGGGGGACGCCGGGGGACATAGGAGTGCCGGATTGCAAAAAGGACAACGGGGAAAATGCTCGGATGCATGAGACGAACACGTATGCAAAATGAGATGCACATGATGACATGATATGAAATGCAGATGACGGCATGGCAAAATGCAACATGCAAGAAAATGACATGGCAACGACGGCGAATAACTGGCGGACACCTGGCGCAACGAATCCTGGGCATTACAGGGAGAGCAAGAGAGAGAGGGGAGCGACGTAGGGGTGGCGGAGGGGCGACGGGAGCACGGTGCTACGGATGGTCGGCTTCGCATGGTGGGAAGAACGGTGGAGGCGGGGGGTCGTCGGGCTAGCGGCGTGGCGTGGCTCCCCTACCTCCGGCGGTGGGTCTTGTCTAGGAACAAGCCCATCCCGTCCACGACCACGCCGTGGAATCCATTACGGCAGTCGGACCTCCCGAGAAGTTTCGATTCGACGCGGCGGACCAAATTGAATCAGCGGCTGTGGGAACAGTCGTCGCTACTGTGATGGCAGGCGAGCGGAGTCGCAGTGGAGCGGGCGGCGGCGACGGTTATTTTGGGCGAAATCGGCTGGCGGCGGAGTTGGGCGCACAACGGGCAGTCGCACGGAAGCCAATTGAAGGCAGTTGGGCGGTTGGCCCACGACTGGCGTTTTTACATCTTTAGTGGGTGGAGATGCAAATTTGCATCGCGAGATATTGTATTTTGCATCTCCGAGAGGTGGAGAAGTAAAGAATTTTTTTTGCATCTACATCATCTGTACGAGAGGGGTTTTTTGGGTCTCAGAGATGCAAAAACTAGTTTTTTTTTTCATCTATACCATCTGTTGGAGATGCTCTTAACTCTTTCGAAAGTATAAAAATAGTTCCTCAACTTAAAACCAGCAAAACAGTCCCTCAACTTTTTAGATCGGATAACTTTAGTCCCTCATACCATTTCCGGCGGTTTTTATTTACTACGTTGGCGTGATTTTGTGTGGGAACCGCCTGTCAGTTTGTGAAGAAAAACATTGGAGAAACACACCCACCTTTAAGTCCTATGAGTGGTTGGAAGAAGGAAATAAGGAAAACACTAAATACACATGTTTTTAGCCGATAAACTGACATTTATTATACGTACTCGCATGTATCACCTTACTTGACAGCAAGTAAAGTTTATTTTAATCTTTGAACTGGTAGAGCTCATCAGAAATGAACCCTGAACTTGATACCCCGTATCCCGACCAATTCTGACCTTAGACATGTTTGGTACACCGGAAAAAGATTGATCCTGACTGGGATCACAAGCTACTCTCAGTGACATCCCTGGCGCGCATGTCATATCTGTCGTGGTTCTAAGTCTGACAGTAGAATGGGGGGTAGGTATGGAGAGGCAAGATCCTAGCTATGGAGCAGTTGTGAACACAAGGATGTACGAGTTCAGGCCCTTCTCGGAGGAAGTAACAGCCCTACGTCTCGGAGCCCTGAGGCAGTCGAGTGGATTATGTGTGTATAGATTACAGGGGTGCGAACCCTTTACACTGAGGAGGGGGGTGGCTTATATAGTGTCTGCCAGACCCCTCCGGCCCTCAGTAATGCAGGGTTTAAAGTACATTAAGTCTAGGCGTTACTGGTAACGCCTCACATAAAGTGTCCTAAATGCCATAAAGACTACTTAATTACAGACCGTTGCGATGCAGAGTGGCTCTTGATCTTCTGGTGGTCGAGTGAGTCTTCATGGTCGAGTCCTTCGAGTCCGTCGAGTGAAGTCTCTCTTGGTCGACTGGAAGGTAGTTTCTTCTGAGGGTGTCCTTGGGTAGGGTACTTAGATCAGGTCTATGACCCTACCCTAGGTACATGACTTCATCATTAGCCCCCGAATGGATCAAGGTTCGAGTGGGGAAGGAGTTGACAATATTTCCGACCTGCTTTTGTGTTCTGGACATGTACCGTCTTGGACTAATGATCTCTTTGTGGATATCAGCAACTTTTCTTTCAGTCGCCTTGATCCATTCTTTTCTTTCGTCGAGTGAACTTTTGAACTTAGCAATCTCCGAGCGATGGATCGCAGGAAATCTCTCGTCTGACAGATCGATCTGTTGTTCGCGGATTTTGTGGGATCCGAATTTTGGGGAAGCGCGCGAAGCGGGGCGGACCGCGGCGCTCGGATGGGATAGGGCATAGACACCTCGATTCCCGCACCGTCTTTTTCGCCACGTATCGCGTACACGCGACTGTTTCGGGATGTGATTGGATTGCATGGGCCCACCTGTCATCCACTCGGAAGTGTTCTTATAAAGGCGCCCGGTGAGGGTTTTTGAACAGTATCTCTCCATTCTTCCCCCTGTCCTCTCCGCCTCCGCCCACTGCGCCTGCTCTCGCCTCCGCCCAACCACTCCTCGCACACTTCGTCGGCAACAATGGTGAAGGAGAAGACGGCGGCTCTGGAGCGCGCGAAGAAGGCGACGGCGAAGGGGAAGGCGAAAGGGAGAGCGATCAGTCGGGGCGGATCCTCATCAAGATCCCGTCTGCCGCACGGCTGGGTCTAAGGAGATTGGATTCGGTCGACCATCACCGAGAAGGATCTCACAGAGATGGCCAACGAGGGTTTGATCCCTCACGGGGCAGCGAGGCTCCCGGGGGATGAGTGGCAACCATAGCCGGAAGAGGGTGAGTGTGTTCTTCTGGCTACCCACGTCGACCGTGGGTTCTCTCTGCCTCTGAGTGTCTTCTTTCGTGGTTTCTTGAACTTCTTTGGGGCGCAACTCCACCACTTCAACCCAAATTCCATCGCCTATCTTGCTGCCTTCGTGTCCATGTGTGAGAACTTCCTGGGCTGCCGACCGCACTGGGGTCTGTTCAAACACATATTCACTTGTCGTTCTCAGACAGTGAAAAAGGCGAGTCCAGATGACGATAGAACTAAGATTATCCAGATGTGCAGGGGTCTTGGGATCCAGATGAGAAACAATAGTACTTTTCCGGCCATGACCCTTCCTGAGTCGGTCAGAGGATGGCAGTCGACTTGGTTCTACTACCAAAATGAGTCGACGTCGGGGCAGTCGAGTGGTCTCCCTCCGTTTACCATGGACCGAGCAAACAAGCCTTCTTCTCTGAAGGTGCTCCCGGAGGAGAAAGCCCAAGTGAAGATGTTGATGGAGCGCATAGTCCAGTTAGTTCGGGAAGGAGTGACGGGTATGGACCTTCTGGAGGTTTTCCTTAGGCGGTGCATCCAGCCACTTCAGTACCGAGGTCATTGTATGTGGCTGTACTGTGGAACTGAGGATGAGACTCGGGTCCATGCAGAAGCAGTCGACGACGCCACGCTGGAGAGGTGGATGGCCGCGGTCACAGGGAACAAAGACAACCCTCGAGGAGCCAGGAGGATTCCGCCACTCGACCATTCTAGCACTCCATACAAGGTATGCCCACTTTATTTCCAATTGTAATCTTGCAATCTTTATTCTGCTTTCGCTGTAAACTGGTCGATTGATCTTTATTTTGCTGTCTGTCAGGCCCTTACCGAACTATACTCGATGCCCAATGGAGCTCAGACACCGACTGAAGAGGGGGAAGGTAGTGGGGGTGAAAGCCAGGAGGACTGGGATTCGGACGCTGCTGACGATGATGACGATGATGACTCTGATGGGGAGGAAGAAGAGGAGGAAGTTGCACCGCCTCGCTCGGAAAGGCGATCGAAGCTTGTCCATGACCCTGCGACTGAACGTGGCAAGGGGGTCGTGGTTGTTGCGCAGTCGACCAAGCACCCCCGGACCACTTCTCCGGCGCCGACTGAGAAGGCCCCGAAGCAGTCTCGAATGGCGCCATCGAAGCCGGCGAAGGTCTTGCCGAAGATGAAGGTGTCGATCCCCACTATCTCAGGGTAATGATGTTGCTTGAGTTTTTCCGTTCCCCATGAACTTATCTTTGGTCGACTCATAAATCAACCGACTGTTTTTTGGAATCGCAGTGCCGCTACTTCTGACACCTCAGCTAAGGCTGACGATCATGAGATGGAAGACGCTGCCACTTCAAAACCTGGTATGACTTGTAATTCCGTCTTTTAGTCGATTGACTCTTAGTCTCTAATTCTGATTCTTTTTTGTAGCTCCATCCAATGTCGTTATCACCCTTCCTGACGACGACGACGATGAGGAACCGTCGAAGCACAGGAGGAGCAGGAAAGCGTCTGCTGGCAGGGTGATTCAGGACGTGACAGCACCCGAGACACTGGTCGCGGAGGGGGAGAACACCACTCAGCACACCGTATCTTTCGCGGTGCCGTTGACGAGTGCTCACCCCGCGTCGTCGAGTGCTGCACAGCCTTCACTCTTCTCGACCCACTACGTCCCAGAGGACCAAGCCAGTGCTGCAAAAGAAGCGATACACCAGGCGGGAGTCATGATGGAGCAGGTGAAGGCCATCCGGGAGGCTAGTCAGGCAGCGTACGACGCCAGTTCCGCTCTTCAAAGCAACGTTCAGGTCAGTCGGTCATCGCCTGTTCTGTTAGGATATGATATCTGAAAATTCTTCTTTCTGAAATCCGTAGTAGTCCTACACCCACTGGGTGTGTCGATTGAAATTCCGGGTTAGTGGGGGCACGCTGAGTGCACCCACTGGGTGTAGTCCCCAAGGCTATGGTGGACTGCTGGTAGTCGACCATAGGCTTTATAAGTTAAGTTCTTCCTTCATTCGACTAGATCGAATGGATATCTCAAACCGGTGGGGGCACGCTGAGTGCACCCACTGGGTGTAGTCCCCGAGACTACGGTCGAATGTTTGTATTCGGATGTAGTCTTAGAAACGTATGATTTTTCCTTAGTCACTCGGAAGTGAATTGTCTTTGACATTTTGTCGATTGGTTCTTCGTAGAAATCCTGCGACCTGGCGGCTCGTTACACCGAGTTGGAGAACAAACATATCCAACTCGAGCTTGATCTGAAGCTGGTCCAGGAGAATTTGGCGAAGGCAAAGGAGGAGACCAAAGGTATGTTTGGTGAGGCCTCGACGACTGCTTTTGCCCCTCATTTGTTTCAAAGTCTGATCTTGCTGTAACTTTGCAGGGAAAGTGAAGGAGGTCCAGAAGAAGAAAGACCTTGAGCTAGCTGAGATGCAGAAGACAGCTTTGGAGAAGACCAAGCTCGCAGCCGAGAAGTTGGCTTCGGCCACCAGGCTTGAAGAAGAAAACACCAATCTGAAAGTTGCTCTTGATATTGCCAATAAAGAAGTGAGTCGACTGAAAAGTGACAAGATTGCCCTGAACGACAAAGCCAGTGAGTTGGTGGGGAAGAAGAAAGATCTGGAGGCTTATCTGGGCGGGCTCGCCAAGAAGCTGTTCCTCATGCTCGAAGGTAAACCTTTGCACCAAGCAAGTATTTTTACAGTGTTCTTTCCATTCGACTGTTATCTTGACTCGGTGGTTGTGCTTGCAGAATTTTGCCAAAACTTTGAAGAGGAGACTGGTCGACTGGAACCAAACAGGGACCCCATCAACTCTCCGGTGAATGATGAAGTCGCCATGAACGTGTTCCGGCTCGAGTCTCGTGTTGCTGCTGTCACTGATTATCTTGCACGGCTGAAGGTCGCCACTTCCCGCATTGACTCTATGCTCTGGCCCAAGGAGACGCTCCAAAATGACCTCGAGTCTCTGATGACTCGACTAAACACAGTCCCTGGTCGAGTGCAAGAGTGGAAGAAGTCTTCTGCCAGGTGCGGTGCAGACGTCGCTCTGTGTCTGGCCCGAGTCCATTGCAAGGATGCACGTGAGGACAAGCTGGCGGCTCTTCGGGTGGCGAACACCAAGAAGCATGATTTCCGGTCTTTCATGGAGACTTTCATCGCTGCTGCCACTCGGATCGCGGATGGAATCGACCTTGATGAGTTTGTTGCACCTTCCAGCCCTCCACAGGAGGGGTAAAAAACTTCTTGAGCTCGACACTTTAAATTTGCCTCGGTATGCCGAGTGATTTTGTAACCGACAAACCTTAACAGGCCCAGCACCTGAGCACTTTTGGTTCCATTAGGTATCTATCCGAACTTGGATTCGACGTTTGAATATGCTTGCATTTGGCTTGATATGACTTTTGCAGGTTAAAGCGAGGTGCTCATTGTAATCAACTTGTTCCCCAATTCACTTAGGCAGGCGCTGGGCTGCGGCTAAGCTTCCGAGTGGGAGACGTGCTCTCCACTCGGTAGGATTTTCAAAACTTAGGCTAGCACCGGGCTGCAGCTAAGCCCCCGAGTGGGAGGTGTGCTCTCCATTCGGTAGGATTTTTATAACTTAGGCGAGCACTGGGCTGCAGCTAAGCCCCCGAGTGGGAGATCTGCTCTCCACTCGGTAGGATTTTTTATAACTTAGGCGAGCACTGGGCTGCAGCTAAGCCCCCGAGTGGGAGGTCTGCTCTCCACTCGGTAGGATTTTTTATAACTTAGGCGAGCACTGGGCTGCAGCTAAGCCCCCGAGTGGGAGGTCTGCTCTCCACTCGATAGGATTTATACGTTGTACTTGTGGCGTAGTTCGAAGGAGAGGGTCGCAGTCGGCCTGCACCTCGTCTTCCTTGCTACCGCACGTTGTACTTGTGGCATAGCTCAGAGGAGAGAGTCGCAGTCGACCTGCACCTCGTCTTTCTTGCTACCGCATGTTGTACTTGTGGCGTAGCTCGGAGGAGAGGGTCGCAGTCGACCTGCACCTCGTCTTCCTTGCTACCGCACGTTGTACTTGTGGCGTAGCTCGGAGGAGAGGGTCGCAGTCGACCTGTACCTCGTCCTCCTTGCGAGCGTACGTTGAATTTGAACTTAGGCGAGTACTTAGACTGTAGCTAAGCCCCTGAGTGGGAGTCTGGCTCACCACTCGGTAGGATTTTATTGAAACTTAGGTGAGTACTTGGACTACAGCTAAGCCCCCGAGTGGGAGTCTGGCTCACCACTCGGTAGGATTTTATTGAAACTTAGGCGAGTACTTGGACTGCAGCTAAGCCCCCGAGTGGGAGTCTAGCTCACCACTCGGTAGGATTTTACAGAAACTTAGGCGAAACGGATTCGCAGCTAAGCCCCCCGAGTGGGAGTCTTGCTCACCACTCGGTAAGGATTTTTTACAAACTTAGGCGAAATGGATTCGCAGCTAAGTCAGCCACTGAGGGGGAAATTTTACTTAAACAAAATAAAAGTGACAAAAATCATTGGGGAAATTATGACACTATTATCTTGCAAAACATGGACTACAGAAGTACTTTTATTACAACTCATCCGAGTGAAAACTTAAGTGTAAAATGGGCGGAGTAGCTCCGCGTTCCAAGCTCGGGGCTCGTCGATATTGTGCTTGACGTTGTAGAGATGGTACGCTCCGTTGTGGAGAACCTTGGTGACAATGAAGGGTCCTTCCCAAGAAGGAGCAAGCTTGTGTTGTTTCTGTTGATCCACTCGGAGAACTAAATCTCCTTCCTGGAAGGCTCGATTCTTCACGTTTCTAGCGTGGAAGCGACGCAAGTCCTGTTGATAGATGGTCGATCGGATCAGAGCCATCTCTCTTTCCTCCTCTAAAAGGTTGACTGCATCTTGCCGCGCTTGTTCCGCTTCAGCCTCGTTGTAGAGCTCAACACGAGGAGCATTGTGGAGCAGATCACTCGGCAAGACCGCTTCAGCTCCATAGACCAAGAAGAATGGAGTCCTTCCGGTCGGCCGATTAGGCGTGGTCCGCAGACCCCAAAGCACCGAGAGAAGTTCATCGACCCATGCTCCAGCCGCATGCTTAAGGTCACGCATCAGTCGGGGTTTCAACCCTTTGAGGATCAAGCCATTGGCTCGCTCCGCTTGTCCATTCGACTGTGGATGGGCGACCGAAGCGTAGTCGACTCGTGTGCCTTGAGAAGTGCAGAACTCTCTGAATTCCTCCGAGTAGAAGTTTGATCCATTGTCTGTGATGATGCTGTGCGGGACTCCATATCTGAATATCAGTTCCCTGATGAAGCTAACAGCCGTACCGGCGTCAAGGTTCTTGATGGGTTTAACCTCAATCCACTTGGTGAACTTGTCGACTGCCACCAGCACATGCGTGAAACCGCTTTGACCTGTCCTCAAGGGGCCCACCATATCCAATCCCCATACTGCGAAGGGCCAGACGAGTGGTATAGTCTTCAGAGCTGACGCAGGCTTGTGTGACATATTGGAGTAAAATTGGCATCCTTCACACTTGTCCACTATTTCCTTTGCCATCCCATTTGCCCTTGGCCAGTAAAATCCGGCTCGGTATGCTTTGGCCACGATGGTCCGAGAGGACGCATGATGGCCACAGGTCCCAGAGTGGATATCATCAAGGATGATTCGACCTTCTTCTGGCGTTATACACTTCTGACCAACTCCAGTCGCGCTCTCTTTGTACAACTGTCCTTTGATCATGGTAAAGGCCTTGGATCGATGGACGATCTGTCGAGCCTCTCCCTCGTCCTCCGGGAGCTCTTTTCTCAGGATATATGCGATGTATGGAACTGTCCAGTCGGGAGTGATCACTAAAACCTCCATGACCAAGTCGACCACTGCTAGGACTTCAACTTCAGTCGGATCTGTGGCACTCTTGGGCTGCGGAGCTTTTTCGGTGAAAGGATCTTCTTTGACTGACGGAGTATGAATATGCTCCAAAAATACACCACTCGGAATGGCTTCTCTCTTGGAACCTATCTTTGCCAGATCATCGGCCGCTTGATTTTTCAGTCGGGGTATATGATGGAGCTCTAACCCCTCAAACTTCTTTTCCAGCTTCCTCACTGCATTGCAGTATCCAGTCATGGCTGGGCTTCTTATGTCCCACTCCTTCATCACTTGATTGACCACCAAATCTGAGTCGCCATAAACCATAAGGCGACGGACGCCGAGTGAAATGGCCATGCGCAACCCATACAAAAGGGCCTCATACTGTGCCTCATTGTTGGAGGAATCAAAGTGAATCTGGAGCACATATCTGAGCTTATCTCCTCTGGGGGAAACCAAGACAACCCCAGCACCGGAACCATTCAACATCTTAGAGCCGTCAAAAAACATGGTCCAATGCTCCGAGTGAACTTGAGCTGGCTGCTGTTGTTCAATCCACTCGGCAAGGAAATCTGCTATTGCTTGGGACTTAATGGCTTTCTTTGCCTCAAACTTGATATCAAGGGGAAGGAGTTCAATCGCCCATTTCGCCACTCGACCAGTTGCATCTCTGTTGTGTAGAATCTCTGAAAGTGGAGCGTCGCTGATGACTGTAATGGAATGATCAGAGAAATAATGAGAAACCTTCTTCGTGGTCATGTAGATCCCATACACAAGCTTCTGATAATGAGGATATCGTTGCTTTGATGGAGTCAAAACTTCAGACAGATAGTACACTGGGCGCTGAACTTTGAAGGCTTTTCCTTCTTCTTCCCGCTCGACGGTAAGCACTGTACTGACGACTTGTCCTGTGGCTGCAATATAAAGCAACAGAGGCTCTTTGCTGACTGGAGCAGCAAGCACCGACTGGGTGGAGAGCAGAGCTTTTAGCTCGGCAAACGCTGCATCAGCTTCTGGAGTCCACTCGAACTTGTCTGCCTTCTTCATCAGTCGGTAAAGAGGCAATGCCTTTTCACCGAGTCGTGAGATGAATCGACTTAATGCGGCCAAGCATCCAGTAAGCTTCTGAATGTTGTGCACCCGCACGGGGAGTTTCATTCGGAGTATAGTGCCAATTTTTTCTGGGTTAGCATCGA
Organism: Triticum dicoccoides; assembly: GCF_002162155.2. Classification (NCBI taxonomy): domain Eukaryota; kingdom Viridiplantae; phylum Streptophyta; class Magnoliopsida; order Poales; family Poaceae; genus Triticum; species Triticum dicoccoides. The sequence goes on along the minus strand of NC_041383.1, from coordinate 242,915,010 downwards.
TTCCTCGTTCGGAAACGAGAAAACCGAGTAACTTTCCACCAGGAACTCCGAATGTGCACTTTGATGGATTGAGCTTGATATCATACCTTCTGAGGTTGGCAAATGTTTCGGCGAGGTCAGTCAGCAGGTCGGAACCCTTTCACGACTTGACCACGATATCATCCATATACGCTTCCACATTCCGACTGATTTGAGTGAGCAAACACTTCTGAATCATTCGCATGAACGTGGCTCCGACATTCTTGAGGCCGAATGGCATGGTGATATAGCAGAAGCACCCGAATGGAGTGATGAAAGCTGTTTTTATCTCATCGGGTCCGTACAGACGGATCTGATGGTACCCGGAATAGGCGTCTAGAAAAGACAATCTCTCGCATCCCGCGGTCGAGTCAACAATTTGATCGATGCGAGGGAGAGGAAAATGATCTTTCGGGCAGGCCCGATTGATGTGCTTGAAATCGATGCACATACGGAGTGAGTTGTCCTTCTTGGGAACCATGACGACATTGGCGAGCCACTCGGAGTGGTATATCTCTCGGATAAATCCTGCCTCCTATAGTCGAGCCACCTCCTCCCCAATAGCTTTTCTCTTCTGGACGGCGGACCGCCGAAGATGTTCCTTAACTGGTTTTGCTGCTGAATCGACTCTAAGGCGATGCTTAGCCAGTCCCCTGGGAACACCCGGCATGTCAGCTGGCTTCCATGCAAAGATGTCCCAGTTCTCACGGAGGAACTGGATGAGCGCTTCTTCCTATTTCGGGTCGAGTGTTGTGGAGATATGGGTTGGAGCTGCATTGGGGTCGGTCGGGTGAATGTGGACGGGCTTCGTCTCACCGGACGACTGAAATGCCGACTCTTTGGCAGGCTTCTTGGCTCGCAGCAAATCACTCGGATCCGCATTTTGCTTATATTCTTCTAGCTCGACCGCTGTCACCTGGGAATCGGCAATCTTTGAGCCTTTCTGGAAACACTCTTCTGCTTTTTTCCGATCACCAGTGACAGTGATCACGCCTTTGGGGCCGGGCATCTTCAGTTTGTGGTATACGTAACATGGTCGAGCCATGAACTGTGTGTAAGCTGGCCTCCCCAAAATAGCATGGTAAGCGCTCTGAAAATCCACGACCTCAAACGTCAGCTTCTCTTTGCGAAAATGCTTCGAATCACCGAACACCATGTCCAGAGCTATTTGGCCGAGTGACTCGGCTTTCTTTCCTGGTATAACTCCGTGAAAACTCATGTTACTAGAGCTTAGTCGGGACATCGGAATGCCCATTACTTTCAGCGTGTCCGCATACAATAAGTTCAGTCCACTACCACCGTCCATTAGCACCTTCGTCAGCCGAGTGCCTTCGACAACCGGGTCGACCACCAAAGCTTGCCTCCCAGGGGTGGCTATATGAGTCGGGTGATCGGACTGGTCGAATGTAATGGGAGTTTGGGACCATCTCAGATAACTGGGTGTCGCCGGGGCGACCATGTTCACCTCACGGTTAATAACCTTCAGTCGGCTCTTGCTTTCCACATCCGCAAAGATCATTAGAGTGGAGTTAACATGAGGATATCCTCCCTCACTGTCCTCCTTGTCTTCGGCTTTGTCCGACTCCTTTTCCTTGTCTTTGGGTTGTTTACCTTGGAACTGCTGGATCAGGAGTCGACACTGGCGAGTGGTATGCTTCGGGTAGATGATATTACCCTCTTCGTTTTTCTTCGTGTGGATGTGACACGGCATATCCATCACGTCATTTCCTTCTTTATCCTTCACCTTCTTGGGGTTCCAGGATCCTTTGGGTTTTCCCTTGAACTTGCCCTGAGTCACGGCCAGAGCCTCCCCAGGAGCCGCTGGTTCGGCCTTCCGTTTTTGCTTCCGACTGGAGTTTCCTTTCTCCGACTGACTCGGCTTGTACTTGCCGCTCCGGAGTCGGTCCTCCTCTTCGCCGTTGGCGTACTTGGTGGAAATTTCCATCATCCAACTCAGGGTCATATCTCCGGTCCGACCAAACTTCAAACTTAATTCTCTGTTCTTAACACCATACTTGAAGGCGCAGACTGCCTGATGATCAGACACGTTCTCCACGGTATGATGCAAAGTGATCCATCTCTGAATATACTCTCTTAAGGTCTCATTCGACTTCTGCACACAAACTTGCAGCTCTGTCAATCCAGCTGGTCGCTTGCAAGTTCCCTCAAATGTTCTGACAAACACTCGAGAAAGATCTTCCCAAGTGTAAATGCTGCTTGGAGTTAACTGATTCAACCATGCTCTGGCAGAACCTTCCAACATGAGCGGTAAGTGCTTCATGGCCACCTCGTCATTCCCACCGCCGGTCTGTACAGCCACTCGGTAGTCCTCAAGCCAAGTTTCAGGCTTAGACTCACCGGTGAACTTGCTTACTTCAGTCGCCAACCTGAAGTTGGGGGGGGGGGGAATCACCGCGGCTCTGATAGCCCTGCTGAAACATTCCGGACCTGAAACATGCACTCGGCTGCTAGTGGGCGCATCTCTGTCAGGGCCGCCTCGATGAGCCCTGTTCCGATCGACCAAGCCTTGCACGATGATGGATCGTGCGTTGAAGCCTAGTTCCCGGGGGTCGACCGGAGCTCTTCGCCCCACACTGAGTTGACACCTGTCATCTTGCTGCCGAGGAGCGTAAGACCCACCTCTCGGGGGAGGAGTGGGCACTCGACGCCTATCATCACGATCGTATTGATCACCATATTGGTCCCATCGATTCTCGCGTCCTTCACGCCGCGGAGGCGATCTGGGGCTGTGAGCCGACTGAACCGTATTCGCAGCGACGGATCGACTGTGAATTCTGTTGCGTGACTGCGACACGGCTGAATTCTGATCTCCTGCTGCCCGGAGCAAATCTCTGATCTGCATCAAGCCTCTGCCAGCCTCGACTAAGAGGGCTGAATGGACTCTGCTATACGGGTTGCAGCTGCTAAATTTTGAATCGGGGTTCGATATACCTGAGTCGGCGGGAAGAGTTGACGTCGATTGGAGTCGGGTACTCGTTGCCGCGCGCGCTCGTCGAGTGCTCGCTGAAGGTTCTCCAGACGGGCGCGTTCAGCCAAGTTGGCCAAACGTACCTCCTCCAAGGCGCGAGCCTCGGGGGTTTCTCCCGTGATGGGAGTATGCAGGGCATCCATGTTCCTGCGGCGAAGTTCTTCCCTTTGCAGGGAATTAAGTGGCTCGGGTTGGTACTCTTCATGGACTTGTGCGGGGTCTCCTCCACCGTCTACCCCGTCCTCGCGGGGGAAACCGGGAGGGCTGCGAGGTCCGTTGACCATCAAGACTTCCGCCGCTGGATCATTGCTATCGCACTCAGATGCATTCTCTACAGAGCCAGTCGACAGATCGAACAGGCCATAGAGGGATTCGTCGGGCTCGATTGCCGCAACTTGGATGGTGGCCGTCTGGCGAGCCACCGTGTGCCGCACCCACCGCTGGAGCCTCGACCGACCAGAGCGCTTGCGCTGGCGGGAGACAGGGAGGGTGGACGATAGGGGAGTCGACCGATATGGGGTCGACGGTTGCCGCAGCAGAACGCCGCGGACACATGCGCGAAAATGCGTCGCACCACGGACGGGGAGTGCATCAACATCGAGTGGAGCCTGCTGGAGCCAAGCGGAATCATCGGCGATGAAGGTGAGAGCGCCGAGACGGATCTCGCGGCCCTCGACCAAAACTCCACCAGAAACCATGATGAAAGTAATCGGAAAAACTGCAACTTCTCCAAAAATCGCTAAGACACCTGCCCCACGGTGGGCGCAAACTGTTGTGGTTCTAAGTCTGACAGTAGAATGGGGGGGGGGGTAGGTATGGAGAGGCAAGATCCTAGCTCTGGAGCAGTTGTGCACACAAGGATGTACGAGTTCAGGCCCTTCTCGGAGGAAGTAACATCCCTACGTCTCGGAGCCCTGAGGCGGTCGAGTGGATTATGTGTGTATAGATTACAGGGGTGCGAACCCTTTACACTGAGGAGGGGGGTGGCTTATATAGTGTCCGCCAGACCCCTCCGGCCCTCAGTAATGCAGGGTTTAAAGTACATTAAGTCTAGGCGTTACTGGTAACGCCTCACATAAAGTGTCCTAAATGCCATAAAGACTACTTAATTACAGACCATTGCGATGCAGAGTGGCTCTTGATCTTCTGGTGGTCGAGTGAGTCTTCATGGTCGAGTCCTTCGAGTCCGTCGAGTGAAGTCTCTCTTGGTCGACTGGAAGGTAGTTTCTTCTGAGGGTGTCCTTGGGTAGGGTACTTAGATCAGGTCTATGACCCTACCCTAGGTACATGACTTCATCAATATCCATCTTCCCCATTTATTTCGCTTTGGCTGCCAAATGTCCTCCTGTTCCTATATGCGTGTTCCTGAGCGGCTCATTCTGACTTGATAGAGGAGCCTGGGCCGGCGTTGACTCCTGTAATATGGGAAACCACATGCGACAACTGATTAATCCTATTATTAATCCGGTCAAGGAGCAGAAATGATTCTCACATTTTTTCCCCAGAGGTGACCCTGAGTTGTCGAACCCACAAGAGGATGGTGCCCTTTAAGCAAGGGTTTCTAACAAGCTTTTGCAACAAAATTAAATTCCAACTTTTGACCGGATTGTAAATCAAGCAGACACTAAAAATACTTATAATAAAAATAGTCATGTGTATGAAATCTTATGCTTACAACCATATATTTGTGTTGGGATCATCATGATCTTAATTTGTGGAAGTCATCCATCGAGATGACCTGTTTCGCATCAAAGTGGGTGTGTGTCCAAATTATGTCTTGACCGGCACGTGTCCTACATCAGTAGTCAGTAGTCCAACTGAAGGCCCTATCTGTCATGCGGGGTTACCTCGGTAACTGAGATAGCAATAATCAGACAAAGGCATTGGGCTTTTAATGACTGCACCTCTTGAATCCCCAAAGATGGGCGCTACTTCTTGAGCTTCCGTTGATTTTTCCCTTGAAGAGGAAAGGGTGATGCAGCAAAGTAAAGTTAAGTATTTCCCTTAGTTAGAGAACCAAGGTATCAATCCAGTAGGAGGTACAAGCAAGTCCCCAATCGACGCACCTGCACAAACAATCAAACACTTGCACCCAACGCGATAAAGTGGTTGTCAATCCCTTCACGATCGATTGCAAAGCTGAGATCTAATTGAGATAAATAGAAATAAAAAGGTAACTAAATATTTTTTGGGTTTTTTGGCTTATAGATCTGAAAATAAAAGATTGCGAAATAGTAGATCGGAAACAAGTATGATGGAAGATAGACCCGGGGGCCATAGGTTTCACTAGAGGCTTCTCTCATGAAGGCAAATAATACGATGGGTGAACAAATTACTGTCGAGCAATTGATAGAAAAGCGCAAAGTTATGACGATATCCAAGGAAATGATTATGAAATATAGGCATCACGTCCGTGTCAAGTAGACCGACTCCTGCCTGCATCTACTACTATTACTCCACACAACGATCGCTATCCAGCATGCATCTAGAGTATTAAGTTCATAAAGAACGGAGTAACGCCTTAAGTAAGATGACACAATGTAGAGGAATTAACTCAAGCAATATGATGAAAACTCCATATTTTTATCCTCGATGGCAACAATTCAATACGTGTCTCGCTACCCCCTACTTTGTCACTGGGTGAAATCACGCAATATTGAACCCAAAGCTAAGCACCTCTCCCATTGCAAGAAAAACAAATCTAGTTGGCCAAACCAAACCGATAATTTGAAGAGAAATACAAAGATATCAAATCATGCATATAAGAATTCAGAGAAGATTCAAATAATATTCATAGATAAGTTGATCATAAATCTAAAATTCTTCAGATCTTGACAAACACACCGCAAAAGAATATTACATCAGATAGATCTCCAAGAACATCGTGGAGAACATGGTATTGAGAATCAAAGAGAGAGAAGAAGCCATCTAGCTACTAGCTATAGACCCGTAGGTCTGAGGTAAACTACTCATGCTTCATCGGTAGGGCAATAGGGTTGATGTAGAAGCCCACCGTGATCGAATCCCCCTCCGGAAGAGTACCAGAAAAGGCCTCCAGATGGGATCTAACGAGGTCAGAGGCCTGCGACGATGGGAAAGTATTTTCGTGGATGCTTCTGAGGGTTTTGGAACATATGTGAATATATAGGACGAAGAGGTAGGTCAGCGGATCCTTGAGGGGGCCACAAGGCAGGGGACGCCCCCCCCCGAGGGCGCACCCTCGACCCTTGTCACCGCCTCGTGGCTCTTCTGGCTTGGACACCAAGTCCTCTGGTTGTCTTCGGGTCCAAAAAATATCATCGTGAAGTTTTATTCCGTTTGGTATTCCTTTTTAAGCGAAACTCAAAAACAAGGAAAAAACAGAAAATGGCACTCGACTCTAGGTTAATAAGTTAGTCCCAAAAATAATATAAAATAGCATAATAATGCATATAAAACATCCAAAACAGACAATATAATAGCATGGAACAATAAAAATTATAGATACGTTGGAGACGTATCAAGCATCCCCAAGCTTACTTCTTGCTCGTCCTCGAGTAGGTAAATGTAAAAACAGAATTTTTGATGTGGAATGCTACCTAACATATTTATCCATGTAATTTTCTTCATTGTGGCATGAATGTTCAGATCCATAAGATTCAAAACAAAAGTTTAATATTGACAGAAAAATAATAATACTTCAACCATACTAATAAAGCAATCATGTCTTCTAAAAATGACATGGCCAAAGAAAGTTATCCATACAAAATCATATCGTCTGGCTATGATCCATCTTCATCACACAAAGTATTAAATCATGCACAACCCCCGTTTTAGCCAAGCAATTGTTTCATACTTTAGTATTCTCAAACTTTTTCAACTTTCACGTAATACATGAGCATGTGCCATGGATATAGCACTATAGGTGGAATAAAATATGGTCGTTGTGGAGAAGACAAGAAGAAGGAGATAGTCTCACATCAACTAGGCGTATCAACGGGCTATGGAGATGCCCATAAATAGATATCAATGTGAGTGAGTAGGGATTGCCATGCAATGGATGCACTAGAGCTATAAGTTTATGAAAGCTCAAAAAGAAACTAAGTGGGTGTGCATCCAACTCGCTTGCTCAAGAAGACCTAGGGCAATTTGAGGAAGCCCATCATTGGAATATACAAGCCAAGTTCTATAATGAAATATTACAACTAGTATATGAAAGTGACAACATAGGAGACTCTCTATCATGAAGATTGTGGTGATACTTTGAAGCACAAGTGTGGAAAAAGGATAGTAACATTGCCCCTTCTCTTTTTTCTCTCATTTTTTCTTTTTAGTGGGCTTCTTTGGCCTCTTTTTGTATTTGGGATTCTTTGGCCTCTTTCATTTTCCAATAAAGTCCGGAGACTCATACCAACTTGTGAGGGATTCATAACTTCCATCATCCTTTCCTCACATGGGCAATGCTCTAGTAATGATGATCATCACATTTTTATTTACTTACAACTCAATAATTACAACTCGAAACTTAGAACAAAATGGAACATTGGAAGTTGCATGGCAATATATCTCAGAATGGCTATGGAAATGTCAAAATAGGTAGGTATGGTGACTATTTTGAGGAAGGTATATGGTGGCCGTAATGCACCGGCGAAAGTTGCCCGGTACTAGATAGGCTAGCAAAGGTGGAAGGGTGAGAGTGCGTATAATCCATGGACTCAACATTAGTTATAAATAACTCACATACTTATTGCAAAAGTCTATTAGCTATCGAAACAAAGTACTTCATGCATGCTCCTAGGGGAAGGGTTGGTAGGAGTTAACCATCGTGCGGTCCCGACCTCCACACAAAGGATGACAATCAATAAATAAATCATGCTCGACTTCATCAGATAACAGTTTACCATATGTGCATGCTACGGGAATCACAAACTTTAACACAAGTATTTCTACCAATACACAATTACTCAATAGCATGACTCTAATATCACCATCTTTATATCTCAAAACAAACATAAGGAATCAAACTTCTCATAGTATTCAATGTACTTTATATGAAAGTTTTTATTATATCCCTCTTGGATGCCCATCATATTAGGACTAAATTAATAACCAAAGCAAATTAACACACTGTTTAGAGAGACTCTAGAAATAATTTAAGTGAAGCAAGAGAGTTCAACAATTTCTATAAAATAAAGCCACCGCGGTGCTATAAAGAGATATAAGTGAAGCACTAGAGCAAAATTGCCTATCTCAAAAAATATAAGTGAAGCACATAGAGTATTCTAATAAATCACGATTCATGCGTGTCCCTCTCAAAAGGTGTGTACATCAAGGATGATTGTGTCAAATTAGAAAGCAAAGACTCATATCATACAAGGCGCTCCAAGCAAAACACATACCATGTGGTGGATAAAAATATAGCCTCAAGTAAATTTATCGATAGACGAAGATGAAAGAGGGGATGCCATCCGGGGCATCCCCAAGCTTAGGCTCTTGGTTGTAATTGAATATTACCTTGGGGTGCCTTGGGAATCCCCAATCTTAGGCTCTTCCATTCCTTATTCCATAGTCCATCAAATATTTACCCAATACTTGAAAACTTCACAACGCAAAACTCAACAGAAAACTCATGAGATCCGTTAGTATAATAAAATAAATCACCACTTTTTGGTACTGTTGTGAACTCATTCTTTATTTATATTGGTGTAATATCTACTGTATTCCAACTTCTCCATGGTTCATACCCCCCTGAAACTACCCATAGATTCATCAAAATAAGTAAACAACACAAGAAAAATAGAATCTGTCAAAAACAGAATAGTCTGTAGTAATCAGAAAACTTCGTATACTTATGTAACTCCAAAAATTCTGAAAAATTAGGAAAACCTGGGAAATTTGTATATAAATCTTGTGTAAAAAATTCAGATAAAAATCACGCTTCTGGGAATTATGAAAACTATTTAATGGGCGCAAAACTTTCTGTTTTTTTAGCAAGATCAAATCAACTATCACCGTAAGCCATCCCAAAGGTCTTACTTGGCACAAACACTAATTAAAACACAAAAACACATATAACCAGAGGCAATATGATAAATTTATTGAAAAATAGTAACAAAAAAGCAAGAACAAAAATAAATTGGGCTGCCTCCCGACAAGCGCTATTGTTTAACGCCCCTAGCTAGGCATATTGCAACAGATCTAGGTATTGTCATCTTTGGTATGCAATCCATAAGTAGCTCTCCTAATAGATTCATATGGAAACTTAATTCTCTTTCTAGGAAAGTGTTCCATGCCCTTCCTTAACGGAAATTGAAATCTAATGTTTCCTTTCATATCAATAATTGCACCAATCGTTCTAAGGAAAGGTCTACCAAGAATATCATGTATGTATATTGCCATGTCATGTCATGTCATGTATCGTGATGCATTCGATTGCTTTATATTTATTGTTTCTCCCCCTCTTCTCTCCCGTAGACCCCGAGACCGATGCTGCTTCCGAGTACGACTACACCTCTTATGTTCACCCACTTGCAGCAGAGCTTCCAGGCAAGCAAAACCCCCTTGACCATTCCTATATCGCCCATTATTTCTCTCTCATGATTGCATTAGAATTTGCTACTGTTGTTAGGTAGCTCATATTCTGATGCATAGCCTACTTTTGTAATCTGCTATTGTTACTTTACCGGTTATCCTATATGCTTAGTATAGGTTGATTAGTGACCCACCAATGGCCCCTCACCTTGTCCCAGTTGCCCCCGCTTTATTACCGGATGACTTGATCAACGTGATCGATGTGCAGAGACTGACACATCACTGCACCCCCCTTAGTTGTACGACTCTGCAGATCTACTATCGAGTGCCGAGGGTGATACCTCGTAACGCACTCCTGATGATATCTCTGTAGTGTAGCTAATCGGTCATGGATTACGGAGGGTGATTCCTCCTTCACCACTCCCGACAATGACTCTGTCGTGCAGCTCTTCAAGTGTGAACCTACCAAGGATGATTCCTCCAAGTACACCTTGATGATTACATCGAGTGGGAATCCATTGAGGGTGATTCCTAGGATTCCCCCTAGGTGTTAAAGACACACAGTTACCTTTACATGTTCCCTGTCTACTGTTTCTGTGGGACTGAAGGGACAGGCGGTAACACCCCGGTAGTGGTGGACCTGAGTTCCTGACAGTCTCTTTTGAGTCGGGTTGACCTGGAGGGTACCTGCGAGATAATTACGCGGCACGGCCGGGCATTCTTGGCCCTTGTCGTAAGTCCGCGAGACGAGGCGATAGGATCATAGATCGTGGATCATTGATCGTCTGCGTGCTCCCAAGACACTAACGAATTTGGATATGTGATCTAGGTAGGCCTTTGGCCTTTTCGCACTAACCACCAACATGGGAATAAGTATTGGCACTAGGTGTTGTACTTTTCTTCCGAAAGCTCTTAGACTTCAGCAGTTTAGCGGCACGCGCCTAGTTGGACAGGAACCACCTGCGCTTGTATTAGGGGATGGGTCTGCTCCAGGCCTCGTTCGCAATGTGTAGGATTGCAAAGGACGATTGGCCCATTGATACTTCTCCAACGAATCTACAATATTTTGATTGTTCCATACTATTATATTATCATTCTTGGATGTTTTACAATCATTCTATAGCAACTTTATATCATTTTTTGGGACTAGCCTATTGACATAGTGCCCAGTGCCAGTTGCTGTATTTTGCTTGTTTTTTACTTCGTAGGAAATCAATACCAAACGGAGTCCAAACGCAGCAAGACTTCTTGGTGACCTTTTCTGGACCAGAAGACACACGATGGGCCAAGAAAGTACCTGAGGTGGCTCCGAGGGGAGCACAACCCACCAGGGCGCGCCTGGGGGCCCAGGCGCGCCCAAGTGGGTTGTGCCCACCTCGGCCGCCTCTTGCACCGCCTCTTTGCTCTATAAATACGCAAATATTCCAGAAACCCTAGGGGAGTCGACGAAAATCAATTCCAGCCGCCGCAAGTTCCAGAAACCATAGATCCAATCTCGACACCATCACGGAGGGGTTCATCATCCTCATTGGTGCCTCTTCGATGATGCGTGAGTAGTTCATTGTAGACCTACGGGTCCGTAGTTAGTAGCTAGATGGCTTCCTCTCTCTCTCTCTCTCTTTTGATTCCCAATACAATGATCTGTTCGAGATCTATTTGATGTAACTTTTTTTAGTGGTGTGTTTGTTGGGATCCGATGAACTTTGAGTTTATGATCAGATCTATGTTTTTATCCATGAAAGTTATTTGAGTCTTTTGGTCTCTTATATGCATGATTACTTATAGACTCATATTTCTTCTTCGAATCTTTGGTTTAGTTAAGCCGACTAGATCGATTTTTCTTACCATGTGAAGATGTGCTTTGTGATGGGTTTGATCTTACGGTGCTTGATCCCAGTGACAGAAGGGGAACTGATACGTATGTATCATTGCTACTAAGCACAACAAGATGGGGGTATATTTCTACATAAATAGATCTTGTCTACATCATGTCATCGTTCTTAATGCATTACTCCGTTTTTCCATGAACTTAATACACTAGGTGCATGCTGGATAGCGGTCGATGTGTGGAGTAATAGTAGTAGATGCAGGCATGAGTTGGTCTAATAATCTTGTACGTGATGCCTATATAATGATCATTGCCAGGATATCATCATGATTATTTGAAATTCTATCAATTGCCCAACAGTAATTCGTTTACCCACCGTATGCTATTTTTCTCCACAGAAGCCACTAGTGAAATCTACGGCCCTCGGGTCTCTTATTTATCATATTTGCCTTTGAGATCTTTTTTTGCTTTTATTTTCAGATCTATTAATCCAAAAACACAAAAATACCTTGCTGCAATTTTTTTTATTTTTTTATCTCGCGTTCCCGTGAGATCTATTTATCCAATCTACTACAATTTTACCTATCCTTTTACGCATGAGGGATTGACAACCCCTCTCTTACGTCGGGTTGCAAGTATTTGTTCTTTGTGTGCAGGAGTTGTTTACATTGTGTTGTGTGGTTCTCCTACTGGATCGATGACCTTGGTCTCATCACTGAGGTAAATACCTATCGTAGTTGTGCTGCATCATCCCTTCCTCTTTGGGGAAATACCGACGTAGTTCAAGCCGCATCAAAAGGAATTTCTAGCGCCGTTGCCGGGGAGACATCATCAACATCCACTAGGTTCCTAATCACAAATCTCATATCCTTGCAATTTACATTATTAGCCATTTGCCTCTCGTTTTCCTCTCACCCACTTCACAAAATTTCGCTGTTTTATTCGCCCTCTTTTTCGTTCGTCGTTTTCTCGTCAGATATGTTTTTGAGTACAATCTTGGTGCGTAGTCACAATGACTCAAGAGAACACCAAGTTGTGTGATTTCTCCAATACCAACAACAATGATTTTATTAGCACTCCGATTGCTCCTCCCGCCACTAGTGCGGAGTCTTGTGATATTAATGCTGCTTTGTTGAATCTTGTTATGAAAGACCAATTTTCCGGTACTCCCAGTGAGGATGCCGCGTCCCATCTTAACACATTCGTGGAATTATGCAATATGAAAAAGAAAAAAGATGTGGACAATGGTATTGTGAAGCTGAAATTATTCCCGTTTTCTTTGCGAGATCGTGCAAAAATTTGGTTTTCTTCTTTGCCTCGCAATAGTATCGATTCTTGGGATAAGTACAAGGATGCTTTTATTACTAAGTATTTTCCGCCCGCAAAAATTATTTCCCTTAGGATGCAAATCATGAATTTTAAGCAACTTGAGCATGAACATGTTGCGCAATCTTGGGAAAGAATGAAATTGATGCTAAGAAATTGTCCTACTCATGGTTTAAATCTTTGGATGATCATACAAAAAATTTATGCGGGATTGAATTTTGTTTCTAGAAATCTTTTAGATTCCACCGCGGGTGGTACTTTTATGGATATTAGTTTGGGTGAAGCTACTAAATTGCTAGACAATATTATGGCAAATTATTCACAATAGCATACTGAAAGAGCTCCTACAAGTAAAAAAGTTAATTCGGTTGAAGAAATTTCTTCTTTGACTGAAAAAGTTGATGCTCTTATGAAATTGGTTGCTAATAAAAGTGCTCATATTTATTTTAATGATGTGCCTTTTTCTAGCTTCATTGAGCAAAATAATGATGCCATAGATGTGAATTTTATCTCTCGAAACAATTTCAATAATAATGCTTTTAGAGGTAATTTTAATCCTAGGCCTTTTCCTAGCAATTCCTCTAATAATTATGGTAATTCCTATGGTAATACTTCTTATAATAATAATAGGAACACCTCTTATCTTGAGAATAATATGAAATAATTTATCAATACTCAAAAGGTTTTCAATGCTACGATAGAAGAAAAGTTGAATAAGATTGATGATATGTCTAGAAGCATTGATAGAATTTCTCATGATGTAGAAAATCTCAAGATGAAAATGCCTAAGGTTGAGGAATCAATTAAAGCTTTATATGTTTCTATGGATGAAAGTAAGAAAAGAACCGCTATGCTTAGAGCTAAAAGAGAATTTTTAGAAAAAGCGTATTCTAGTGATTGCTTTCATAAAAGTGATGATGATCTTAAAATGATTGGTGTTTCTTCTATTGATTCCTTGTTTAGTAAAATTAAGATTGATAATAAAGGGACTAGAGAAGAGTCAAATTTATCTAGAAGGCGTCCCGATAATTTGAAGGGTGGAAATCTTGTTGAGATAATTGATTAAAGTCGGTTTGGAGAGGTCAAAACGTTAACTAGTGATGCGCCCACTATTTTGTATTACGAAGACTTTAATTACGATAATTGCTCTTTGATTGATTGTATTTCGTTGTTGCAATCCATGATAAATTCACCCCATGCTTATGAACAAAATAAAGCTTTTACTAAACATATTGTTGATGCTATGATGAATGCTTTAGAAGAAAAGTTGGAATTAGATGGTTCAATTCCTAGAAAATTACATGATGAATGGGAACCTACTATCAAAGTCAAGATTAAAAATTATGAGTGTTTTGCTTTCTGTGACTTGGGTGCTAGTGTTTCTACAATTCCGAAATCTTTATGTGATGCGCTTGGTCTTACCGATATTAAAGAATGTTCTTTAATTTGCACTTGGCAGATTCTACTATTAAAAAGCCTATGGGAAGAATTAATGATGTTTTTATTCTTGCAAATAGGAATTATGTGCCCATAGATTTTATTGTTCTTGATATTGAATGCGATCCGTCTTGTCCAATTATTCTCGATAGACCATTTTCACGTACTATTGGTGTCGTGATTGATATGAAGGAAGGCAATATTAAATTACAATTTCCACTAAGTAAGGGTATGAAACACTTCCCTAGAACTAGAATTAAACCACTAAATGAATCAATCATGAGAGCATCTTATGGATCTAGAAACAAAGATGACAACACTTAGATCCTTCGCATTATGCCTAGCTAAGGGCGTAAAACGATAGCGCTTGTTGGGAGGCAACCCAATGAATAAAATTTATTTTTTTCTTTTTTCTTTCCGTTCTTGAGTGTTTTCACAATTATGCCTCTATTGTGATTGTGTTTCAATTAGTATTTGTGCCAAGCAAAGCCTTTGGGATCATGTTGGATAATAGTTGATTTGATCTTGTTGAAAAACAGAAACTTTTGCACTCAGTAAAATAATTTTCATAAATCACAGAAATGTGATTTTGCTCTGAATTTTTACACAAGATTAATATACAAATTAACCACATTTTCCTAATTTTTCAGAGTTTTTGGAGTTACAGAAGTATTCGAAGTATTCAGATTGCTATAGATTGTTATGTTTTTGATAGATTCTGTTTTCTTTGTGTTGTCTGCTTATTTCGATGAATCTATGGTTTGTATTGCAGGGTATAAGCTATAGCGAAGTTGGAATACAGTAGATATAATGCAAAAATAAAATATGAATGGGTTTTCAACAATACTTATAGTAGTGATTTGCTTTGTTATACTAACGGATCTCACGAACATTTTGTTGAGTTTTGTGTGATTGAAGTTTTCAAGTTTTGGGTGAGATCACAATGGATGAAGGAATAAGGAGTAAGAAGAGCCTAAGATTGGGGATGCCCATGGCATCCCGAGCTATTATCTAAAAGATAATCAAGCAACTAAGCTTGGGGATGCCTGAGTGGCATCCCCTCTTTCTTCTAACGACCATCGGTATTTTACTTGGAGCTATATTTTTATTAGTCACATATCATGAGTTTTGCTGGAGCGTTGTCGGTGTCAAAACCGGCGGATCTCGGGTAGGGGGTCCCGAACTATGCGTCTAGGCGGATGGTAACAGGAGACAAGGGACACGATGTTTTTACCCAGGTTCGGGCCCTCTCGATGGAGGTAAAACCCTACTCCTGCTTGATTGATATTGATGATATGGGTAGTACAAGAGTGGATCTACCACGAGATCAAGGAGGCTAAACCCTAGAAGCTAGCCTATGGTATGATTGTTGTAATGGTTGTTTGTCCTACGGACTAAAACCCTCCAGTTTATATAGACACCAAAGAGGGCTAGGGTTACACAGAGTCGGTTACAATGGTAGGAGATCTACATATCCGTATCGCCAAGCTTGCCTTCCACGCCAAGGAAAGTCCCATCCGGACACGGGATGAAGTCTTCAATCTTGTATCTTCATAGTCTTGGAGTCCGGCTGATGATGATAGTCCGGCTATCCGGACACCCCCTAGTCTAGGACTCCCTCAGTAGCCCCTGAACCAGGCTTCAATGACGATGAGTCCGGCGCGCATATTGTTCGGCATTGCAAGGCGGGTTCCTCCTCCGAATAACTCATAGAAGATTGTGAACGCCATGATAGTGTCCGGCTCTGCAAAATAAATTCCACATTCCACCGTAGAGACAATAATATGTACACAAGTTCAATCTGCTGACGTATTTTGTGGCATGACGTCATACCACCACCAAGCCTTTACTTGAATCATTTTTTATCATACCACCTCAGCGCGTTTAGCAAAGCGGTTTCCTTGGCACGTCTTGTCGAAGCAGAGATCGTGTTCCCCTTATTCCGGGATTCCCATCAATACGGACGTGGGTAACCCAACCGCGCCATTGATGGTGGCGCTTGGGAGATAAGCGAGTTTTACCAGGCCGGTGGGGACGCATTCGTCCGCCCATATAAGGGGATAAGGATCCACCTTTTTACCTACGCCTTCTTCCTCCTTTGCTTATCCATCTCCGCGCACTCGAGCTCCAGCGCCCAAGTCCGCACATCTCATCTCGACCTTCTCCAGTCATGTCCGGAGCAGGAGGCAAGTGGTTGGCCTCCTCCGTTACGGAGGTGCACATCGAAAAGCTGCGCGGCGCCGGATACCTTTCCAGCGACATCGCGCACCGGCTGCCCGACGAGGGGCAGCTCATCCCCACCCCCAGGCCCTATGAGAGGGTCGTATTCCTTCCCCACTTCCTCCACGGTCTGGGATTCCCGTTGCATCCCTTCGTCCGGGGGCTCATGTATGACTACGGCCTGGACTTCCATGATCTGGCGCCAAACTTCATCCTCAACATCTCGCATTTATCGTCGTGTGCGAGGCCTTCCTCTGCATCCAACCCCACTTCGGCTTGTGGCTAAAGACCTTCAATGTCAAGCCAAAGGTAGTGAAGGGCGTCCAAGCGGAGTGCGGAGGCGCCATGGTGGGCAAAATGCCCAACGTCACCTGGCTCGAGGGGGCCTTCGTGGAGTCCGTCAAGGGGTGGCAATCGGGGTGTTTCTACATCACCGAGCCGCGTGACCCTAAATGGGCAGCGGCCCCCGAGTTCAGATCTGGTATCCCCATGCAGCTCACCTCCTGGAAAGAGAAGGGCTTGCTATGGGGCAGTTCGGAGGAGCTGACAGGACTCCAGTCCTGTCTCCAGACCTTGGTGAACAAGAAGCTTAGGCTTGTCAATGTGATCCAGGTCATGCTCGTCCACCGGATTCTCCCCTGCCAACATCGGGCCTTCAATTTGTGGGAGTTCGATCCGGCACAGCATCGGACCCTGAGCGGGCTCTTCGACACGATGTACGAAGCTGCCTGGAGGGTGCTGTTCCAGGGCGGAGAAGCCCCCGCGTCCACAACGGAAGACCGCGGATTCACCAAGCGCCCGGCCGGCGAGGTAAGATTTGTTATCCTCTATGGGACACTTATTTTCTTTCACAGTTTAATTCTATGTGGGATCTAAAACTCCCAATGCCTTTGACAGGACTGGCAAAGGACGTCCGGACAGGTAGACTGTCCGGCTCCCCTTCCCGAAGACCTAGCGAACACCCGTTTGACGGGGCTGCTGGTTCCGGCCCTTTACGTGGTGCCGGAGAAGAAGGCCAAGAAGAAGGCCAAGAAGAAGGCCACGGGAACCCGAAGGAGTTCCCGGCGCCAGGTGATATCGGACTCATCGTCCGATGGCTCCAAGGCGGACTCCTCCCCGAAGACGAGGAGGAGAAAGAAGACTCTCCCCAAGAGGGGGGAGAGAGGAAGAGGAAGGCTTCCCCGACAGGGGAGGCCGAAGGGTCCAAGAGGGGAAGGACCCTTCCTCTGGACAGCTCTGCCAACGCCAATGTTGGCGACGAAGGGTGGCCCTCAAGGGCCAAGCCTCCGGAGAGATCGTAAGTATTTGGATTCCTGAATGATTTATAATTTCTCTTTTGTGTCACGTAGTGTCCTTCTAATGCCGCACACTACCTGCAGTCCGGCCGAGGATGATCTTCCCGCTTCATCGAGCGGGTCCTTGGCTCCGTCGGACGTGGATTCCATTCCGACCGCCTCCACCCCTCGTGATGCTGACGACGCCGAGGTGGGATCCTAGGAGGGGACCCATCAGGAGGAGGCTCCGGAGGTGCCGCAAGGCAGCCTCCCGGACTTTGCGCCGGACTCCATGCCGGAACTTGCAGTGGTTCTGGAGTCCGGCAGGCGGCCCCTTCGTAAGAAGGGCAAGACCGTGACACCAGCAGCCTCCGTCCAACCAGAGGCGCCGGACAACTTGTTGGAGGCGCTCAACGGCGCTTCCATTAAGGGAGAACACCGCACTATCATGAGTGCGGTGATTCAGAAGGTTCAGCTCGCCAAGAGCGGACTGACCGAAGCCTGCAGCAGCCTTCTAACAGGCTTTGAGGTAAGAAGTTTTTAAAATACGTAATGTAATACCGCATAGACAGTAGCCCCTGATGCTCGGTTCGGTGTTCGAAAAGAAAAACCGGACTGAGGATCTATAAAAGATATACGCATGAGTGCTAAAAACTATGTCAATATGGGTTTGCAGGCTGCGCTGCTGACCTCTGCCGCACTGACTGCGAAGGTCGGTGCTTTGAAGCGGGACCTCGAGCGGTCCGAGCGCGAGCTCGGCCTTGCCAAGAAGCAGCTCGAGGAAAAAGAAGGTGAGTAACACCGCATTAAATTTATACCTTACAGAAAAGGATTTTGGTTGCAATAGAAATAACAAGGATAAAGTGGGTACTGCAGGGGCCACGAACAAGGTGGCGACCCTGAAGGAGGCCGTGTCTGCGGCCGAACGCAATGCGGCCGCAGAACGAGCAGAGCGAGAGAAGCAGGAGGCGCGGGTGGCGGAGGTGCGGCAAGAGCTCCAGGCTCTCATGGAAAAGCATGAGAGTTTGGAGCGCGACTCGAAGACTCGAGAGTCTGAGCTTGCCTCGGCTCTTGAGAGTGCCAAAGCCGCTAAGGCCGAGGCCCATAAGGCCCTCCAGGAGATTGAGGCGGTGAAGAAAATAGCGGCGGGTAAGGCATTTTTCATGCAAAGCAAGCATGTGAATGTAAATTACCTGTTACTTACCCGAATTCGGAGCTCTCCAGGGGCGTTTGCAGATTTGCCTCACAGCGTGACTGATGCCGCCGCATTCTACCGGGCCGAGGAGGGGAGCTCAACGGAGAAGGTCTTCTGGTCTCAGTACGCTGAGGCCGGACATCCGGTGCCCCTAGCGACAAGCTGAAGCAGCTGGTCGAGGTCCACAAGGTAGCAGAGCAGGCCATGAAGGGCCTCATAGTCCGGTTGTGGCCTGGAGAGGCCATGCCTGGGAGCTACTTTGGCCTCGTGCGGCAGCTGGTGGATGCGTGCCCCTGGGTGGAAGTCATCAAGCACTCCGCCTGCATTGAAGGTGCCCGTCAGGCCCTTGCCCGTGCAAAGGTGCATTGGGGCAGGCTGGATGCTGAGAAGCTCATCACGGACGCGCCGCCAGCGGGCAAGGAGTATCGTACGCCTAAAATGTACTATAAGAGTATCCTGAAGGGTGCCCGCAAGATTGCGGATGAGTGCCCCAAAGATGTAATTTTTGAATAGACTCGCAATGTGTTATCCTGTGCGCTGAAAACTTTGTTCATATGCGCTAAGCAACGCTTGTTAATTTAAAATATTACCTTCTGTGCGGCCGTTTATCAAATCTGAGAGATGGCAAGTCGTCGGCTTCAGGCCCCATGCCACGAGTGCTAGGGTGTTCGGGATAAACTTGAGCGCTCTTGTTCCCATTTTTTGGGTCCATCTAGGGAGGCGCTCAACACAACGAACAAGGTAACCAGACTTATAATGCTTGAACACTCTCACTTAGCCATAGAATTCTATAATTTTAAATTTCGGCGAAGCCCCTAGTGTTCGGAAGACCGAATTCGGGGCGCTATCCACACCTTGGCCGGACGCAGCTGGTTCCTCGCTCTAAGCGGCATAAGTCTTTAGGGACTCGAAAAGACCTCTCAAACAGCGACCAGCTCTCGCCTTATCATGACAGTCAGTTTTAGCTTTCTCCACTGAGGCGCTCGCCCAGCTCAACCGGGGCGCAATCGTAGTGGTTCTCCCAGTGCTACCTTAGCCGATAGAACGGAATGTAAGGTACCAAAACATGGGAGCCGGGCAAACCCAACTATTGACCCAAGACATGATTCGGAGCCGATGCATATAGTGCTATAAGTTCGGGGTGCCGCACTTGTGAAAGTGTTCGGACTTGCCACACCATAATGCGGGGAACATAAGCCCCTGGTGTATTCGGTCGTACCAAAGTGTACGGATGCAAGATGTCATAGATGAACATATAATAAAAAGAAAGGAATGCAATTATAAACAGAAAGTGATGCATTGTTTATTCCAGGAATTCTGCTATGAGTGCAAAACGATACAAATGGTACGGTAAGCAAGGGTTTGGACTATTTAATCATGTCCCTCTCCAGGGGTAGGCTGCGGACTGGTGTTTTTAACAAATTTAATGCTCATAATGGAGACCACCTGAGTGTTCGTCGTAGCCTTTGTCCCTCCCTGGCTGTTGCATCGTGAGTTCAGCAGGTTTACCGTCGGACAGGGCCTCTGGTGAACGGGGTCCCGTGGAAAAAAATAAAAAGAAGAAAAAAGAGTGACACACTTGGGAGCCCCTGGTATGGTTAAGCCGCACTCTGGG
The DNA here is from genome assembly GCF_002162155.2 of Triticum dicoccoides. NCBI lineage: Eukaryota > Viridiplantae > Streptophyta > Magnoliopsida > Poales > Poaceae > Triticum > Triticum dicoccoides. The sequence continues at coordinate 242,894,598 of NC_041383.1, read as the reverse complement.
CCTGTCGTGGTTGTGCCCCTCCCCCTATGCCCATGGTATCTTCAGAGCGTAGTGATGTACGCGAAGAGCTGGTCTTGCAATCATGCAAGGGCTGGGGTTGGGGCCGCATTGCTACGCGTGCTCGGAACGTGCCAGGTGGTCTTGATTGATGTTACTCCGGGCGCGTTTGGCCATGTCCGGTCGTTTAACGGCCGGACTCGAAAATTGCCTTAAAAGGCTGCTCTGTACTTCTGCCGCGAGAGCCGCTGTGTGTTCCTCCGTTCGAAGGGACCGTTCAGTGTTTCCATTGACCGTGATGACTCCACGAGGGCCTGGCATCTTGAGCTTGAGGTATGCATAATGCGGCACTGCGTTGAACTTTGCAAACGCAGTTCGTCCGAGCAGAGCGTGATAGCCACTGCGGAACGGGACTATGTCGAAGATTAACTCCTCGCTTCGGAAATTATCCGGGGATCCGAAGACCACTTCTAGTGTGACTGAGCCTGTACACTTGGCTTCAACACCTGGTATGACGCCTTTGAAGGTCGTCTTTGTAGGTTTAATCCTTGAGGGGTCTATGCCCATCTTGCACACTGTATCCTGATAAAGCAGGTTCAGGCTGCTGCCGCCGTCCATCAGGACTCTATGAGGTGGAATCCATCGACGATTGGGTCTAAAACCAATGCGGCGAATCCGCCATGGCGGATACTGGTGGGGTGGTCCCTTCGATCGAAAGTGATCGGGCAAGAGGACCATGGGTTGAACTTCGGGGCGACTAGCTCCATCGCATACACGTCCCTAAGTGCACGCTTCCGCTCCCTCTTGGGTATGTGGGTTGCGTATATCATGTTTACCGTCCGCACTTGTGGGGGAAAACCCTTCTGTCCTCTACTGTTCGGCGGTCGGGTCTCTTCCTCGTCATCGCTATGCAGCCCCTTGTCATTGTTTTCGGCAATTAATTTGCCTGCCTGCTTGAATACCCAACAATCCCTGTTGGTGTGGTTAGCTGGATTTTCGGGGGTGCCATGTATCTGGCAAGAGCGGTCGAGTATTCGGTCCAAATTGGATGGACCCAGAGTGGTCCGTTTGAATGGCTCCCGCTGACCGGGTTTAGAGCCTCTGAATCCGGTGTTGACTGCCGTATCCTCAGTGTTATCGCCGTTAACGCGGCGTTTGTTTTTGTTGCGACGCGACCTGCCATTGCAGTCCTTGCTGTCCGGACTGCCAGAATTTTTGCTGAGGTTGTTACTGCGGGCTAGCCAGCTGTCCTCCCCCGCACAGAAGCGGGTCATAAGTGATGCGAGGGCTGCCATGGATTTCGGCTTTTCCTGTCCTAGGTGCCGGGCCAGCCACTCATCGCGGATGTTATGTTTGAAGGCTGCGAGGGCCTCTGCATCCGGACAGTCGACGATTTGATTTTTCTTTGTTAGGAACCGTGTCCAGAACTGTCTGGCCGATTTGTCTGGCTGCTGAATTATGTGGCTTAGGTCATCGGCGTCTGGTGGTCGCACATATGTGCCCTGGAAGTTGTCGAGGAATGCGGCTTCCAGGTCCTCCCAACACCCAATTGACTCTGCGGGCAAGCTGTTAAGCCAATGCCGAGCTGGTCCTTTAAGCTTGAGTGGGAGATACTTGATGGCGTGGAGATCGTCGCCACGGGCCATATGGATATGAAGGAGATAATCTTCGATCCAAACCGCAGGGTCTGTTGTGCCATCGTAGGATTCAATGTTCACGGGTTTAAACCCTTCAGGGATTTGATGATCCATTACTTCGTCTGTGAAGCATAGTGGGTGTGCGGCGCCTCTATATTGAGCAATATCACGACGTAGCTCAAGAGAGCGTTGTCTGCTGTGTTTGGCCCGGCCGGAGTTGCTGTATCCGGCGCGACGGTAGTCGTCGTGGGTCGTGGGGCGCCCACGTGATCCGTAGATGGATCTGGATTGTCTTGCCTTGTCCTCCAATATATCCCGCAAGTCCGGCGCATTTCCCCGTGGCTTCACGCTTTCCGAGCGGTGCCGGGGTACGGTTCTGGCGGAGGGCCTAGATGCCTCTCTGTCGCGGCCACGAGGTGGTCGGTCTGCCGTATTGTGCGCTGGTGATGAAGGTTTGTATGCTTCCTCCTCTAGTCGGGGGAGCAACTTGCGTTTTGGGTAGCTTTTGGAGGGGCGTTCGAGTTCATACTCTTCAGCCGCGAGGACCTCGGTCCATCTGTCGGCCAGCAGGTCTTGGTCAGCTCGAAGCTGTTGCTGGTTTCTCTTTAGGCTGTTCGCCGTGGCCATCAGCCTGCGTTTAAAACGCTCTTGTTCGATGGGATCCTTGGGCACGATGAATTCGTCGTCGTTGAGGCTTGCCTCGTCTCCGGAGGGAGGCATGTAATTGTCGTCCTCTATCTCCTCGTCTGCCGCTCTCTCTTGAGGGCTGGCTTCTCCGTCCTCCTGTGCTGAATCTTGCTGGAGGGGGTTGTCTTCGGCACTCTCTGGGGTGTTATTATCTCAGGTGCCGGAGTCTCCATTCTTGCTGTGGCGGGATTTAGAGCGGCGCCGCTGACGTCGGCGCTTGGGTTGTTTCTTAGAGGAATCTGCCTCCGCTGCTTCTTCGCCATCCCCATCCTTTGGGGTGTCCACCATGTATATGTCGTATGACGAGGTGGTCTTCCAGTGCCCCGTAGGCGCTGGTTCTTGATCGTCTCCGGCACCGTCGTCCATACTGTTGATGTCTTCGGAGTCGTAGTCTAGCATGTCGGTTAGATCATCGACAGTGGCTACAAAGTGGGTGGTTGGTGGGCTTTGATTTTCTTCGTCGTCCGCATCCCAACCATCCTGACTGCAGTCCGGCCAGGGCTCCCCTGATAACGAGAGATGCTTTAGCGAATTCAGGATGTCGCCAAAGGGTGAGTGCTGAAAGATGTCCGCGGCGGTGAACTCCATGATCGGCGCCCAATCGGATTCGATTGGTAGGGGCGCAGGAGGTTCAGAGTCCGGCAAGGAGTCCGGCACCTCGGAGTCACGAGCTTTATAAGGGACAAGGTCAGTATTCGGCTCCATCGCCGTAGAAGTTGCAGCTCCCGAGGCGGTGTCCAGCCACCTGTCCTCGATCTGTGCGGTCGGCTCCAAACTATGGGTCGGAGCGGATTCGTGTGCGGCCTCCAAGGTACTGTCCGGCGGCAGAGCTAAATCATACCCATCGTGACAGTGCGGCACGCTCGGCTATGGCTCGAGTCCGTCGAAGATCAAATCTCCGCGGATGTCGGCCGTGAAGTTTAGGCTTCCAAATCTGACCTGATGGCCAGGGGCGTAGCTTTCGATCTGCTCCAGATGGCCAAGCGAATTGGCCCGCAGTGCAAAGCCGCCGAATACGTAGATCTGTCCGGGGAGAAAATTCTCACCCTGGACTGTGTTGTTGTTGATTGAAGAAGCCATCAAGCCTATCAGTGACGACACAGAGGAACTCTCAATGAAAGCACCAATGTCGGTGTCAAAACCGGCGGATCTCGGGTAGGGGGTCCCGAACTGTGCGTCTAGGCGGATGGTAACAGGAGACAAGGGACACGATGTTTTTACCCAGGTTCGGGCCCTCTCGATGGAGGTAAAACCCTACTCCTGCTTGATTGATATTGATGATATGGGTAGTACAAGAGTGGGTCTACCACGAGATCAAGGAGGCTAAACCCTAGAAGCTAGCCTATGGTATGATTGTTGTAATGGTTGTTCGTCCTACGGACTAAAACCCTCCGGTTTATATAGACACCGGAGGGGGCTAGGGTTACACAGAGTCGGTTACAATGGTAGGAGATCTACATATCCGTATCGCCAAGCTTGCCTTCCACGCCAAGGAAAGTCCCATCCGGACACAGGACGAAGTCTTCAATCTTGTATCTTCATAGTCTTGGATTCCGGCTGACGATGATAGTCCGGCTATCCGGACACCCCCTAGTCCAGGACTCCCTCAAGCGTCTTGTATGATATGAGTCTTTTCTTGTTTTGCTTTTTATTCTAAGTCATGTATCCTTGCTGGACACACCTATTTGAGAGGGACAAAATTATGCTATGAGTCGTTAGAATTGCTCTCTATGCTTCACTTAAATCTTCTTGAGCTTTGGAATTGCTCTAGTGCTTCACTTATATCTCTTTGAGCATGGTGTGATTTAGTATTTTTGAAGAAATCCTCTCATTCTTCACTTAGATTTATTTTACAGTTAGTAAAATCTTTAGAAATTCTCTCTTGCTTCACTTAAATCATTCACTTGGATTTGTTTGAGCTATGAAAAGCAACATATGAAATTAGGCCTAAAGTGATAGATATTCAAGAGGGATATAATAAAAACTTTCATGAAGATCATTGGACAAAATAAAATTGATTCCTTGTAATAGTTTTGCGATATGTTGATATAATATGTGAGTCATTTTGATGAGTAATTATGCTTTAGTAAGAATATTGGTGTTAAGGTTTGTGATTCCCTATGCAAGCAAAAAATTCAATAGTTATGCAATGAAATTACATCCTACTTGTGGTGCATTATTCGGTGTTAGTTATGCTTAATGATCGCTTATGAGATTTTTTGTTTCTTGGTTGGATGCTTCTCAATCTTTTGCTAGCCTTCATTTGCAATAAGTATGATCACTGCTTGTGCATCAAAAATCCTTAAACCAGTTTTGCCACATGAGTCCACTATACCTATCTATATGCGGTATTCTCGTGCCGTTCTTTGCAAATTTGTGTGTGCCATCTCTAATTTTCAAATAAATTTCTTTTTTGTGTGCTCGTACTGCTCATGAAACGGTAGGGTGTGGATGATATGTTTCCATGCTAGATGTGTTATTCTCTAGATGAGTGTTTATTCACTTGTCATTGCACGAGCGACAAAGGTATTAGGGATGTCGAGTCCCGAAATGAAAAATGAATTTACTTTATGTTCTAAAATAATAAATTCCTTGGAAAGTGTTGGTATGGACGGCACCCGTTGATTCGGTTAGCCATGGAATGTGAAAGTATGGTGGAAAAAGGAATAAAATTTATTTTTTGTTTGGGAACCGCCTATGATATATCTAGCATAGAAAGTATTGGGAACTACTCAATCGTTTTTTTGACAGGAAAAGCATGCCACCCAAAGTGTTTTATCTCTACTTTTTTTCTCTTTGAGCTCTGGCACCTCTACAAATCCCTACTTCCCTCTGCGAAGGGCCTTTCTTTTACTTTATGCAATTTTTATTTGTATTTCAGTCTCCACCTTCTCTTATAAAGCACCAACTAAGGGGCACCATGATCGTACTTTATCATTGGGTGTAGCTAATATGCGAGTGTGTTTCATGAATGGATCAATGATTGAGCATAATGGGCTAGGGATAGCTTGCTTTAGTGTTGATATTTTGAAAGACATGGTTGCTTGTTGATATGCTTGAGTATTGAAATCTTCATGTCAAAACTAGACTATTGCTTTGAATCATATAAAAGTCCAAATGTCCATGGTACAAAGAAAGGAATATGTGATGAATATGTTAGGCGGCATTCGACATCAAAAAATCTATTTTTATCATTTACCTACTCGACGACGAGCTAGAATTAAGCTTGGGGATGCTGATACGTCTCCAACGTATCTACAATTTTTTATTGTTCCATGTTGTTATATTATCATTCTTGGATGTTTTACAAACATTTTATAGCAACTTTATATCATTTTTTGGGACTAACCTATTGGCATAGTGCCCAGTGATACGTCTCCGTCGTATCTATAATTTTTGATTGTTTCATGCCAATATTATACAACTTTCACATACTTTTGGAAACTTTTTATATGATTTATTTGGACTAACTTACTTATCAAGTGCCGAGTGCCAGTTCCTGTTTGTTGCATGTTTTTGTATCGCAGAAAATCCATGTCAAACGAAGTCCAAACGTGATGAAACTCCAAGGAGAATTATTTTGGAATATTTGTGATTTTTGGGAGTTGGAATCACCGCAAACGGAGGCCCACACAGCCCATGAGACACCAGGGCGCGCCAGAGGCCCCTAGCGCATGGTGGTGCATTGAGCTCACCTCGTACGTTGGTTGGATCTCTACTTCGGGCGCAAGGAAGCTTATATCCGGAAAAAATCATGTAAAAAGATCAGCGCAATTGGAGTTATGGATCTCCGGGAACATAAGAAACGGTTTTCGGCCAGATCTGGGGAGCGCGAAACAGAAGAGAGCAGAGAGGGAGATCCAATCTCGGAGGGACTCCTTCCCCTCCGCCGCCATGGAGACCATGGACCAGAGGGGGAACCCTCCTCCCATCTAGGTGGGAGGCCAAGGAAGAAGAAGGAGGAGGGGGGGGCGCTCTCCCCCTCTCTCCCGGTGGCGCCGGAGTGCCACCGGGGCTAGGATTGTGACGGCGATCTACATCAACAATCTTTCTACCGTCGACACCAACTCTCTCCCCCTCTATGCAGCGGTGTAACACCCCTTCTCCTCACTGTAATCTCTACTTAAACATGGTGCTTAACTCCATATATTATTTCCCAATGATCTATGGTTATCCTATGATGTTTGAGTAGATCCGTTTTGTCCTATGGGTTAATCGTGGTCTTGGTTGTTATGATTGTATATTTTATTTTGGTGATGTCCTGCGGTGCCATCCGTTCTCGTGCAAACGTGAGGGCCCCCCGTTGTAGGGTGTTGCAATATTTTCATGGTTTACTTATTGCCAGTGTTGCGGGGGTGACAACAGCCTAAACGCGGATAAGTGGGTTATGGCATATGGGAGTAAAGAGGACTTGATACTTAATGCTATGGTTGGGCTTCACGAGCTTAATGATCTTTAGTAGTTGTGGATGCTTGCTAGAGTTCCAATCATAAGTGCATATGACCCAAGTAGAGAAAGTATGTTAGCTCATGCCTCTCCCTCATATAAAATTACAAGAATGATTACCGGTACTTGTTATCGATTTCCCAGGGACAAATGACTTTCTCGTTGACAAAAGCTATCTACTTTTATTACCTTGCATTTTATTCGTAGTTTTAATCTCACAAAGTACTCGTACTTTTATTCTGGCAAAATAGTTTCATACTTGTTTTAGGTAAAGAAAACGTCAAGTGTGCGTAGAGTTGTATCGACGGTTGATAAAACTTGAGGGAATATTTGTTCTGCCTTTAGCTCCTCATTGGGTTCGACACTCTTATTTATCGAAGAAGGCTACAAATGATCCCTGATACCTGTGGGTTATCAAGACCTTTTTCTGGCGTTGTTGCCGGGGAGCAATAGCGTGGGGCGAATATTCTCATGTGTGCTTGTTTGCTTTATCACTAAGTAGTTTTTATTTCCTATTCTAAGTTGTTCTCTATCTTTAGTTATGGATATGGAACGCGAAACACCAAAAAAATTAGTGGTACTTGCTACTCATGGAGATGGGGAACCTCCTAAAACCCTTGATGCTCGTTATGTGAAAAATATTATGCACTACTTTGATAATCCTTAGAAAACCCCATTCAACTTGATAATGGGAGTAATGTTGGATCAACGTGAATACTTTAGGGATTATCGCTTAACACAAAAAGGGAAACTTTTATGGGATCAAATTTATATGTTGCATTGGTATGCTCGGGAGCTATGCTTGAGATATGATTATACTTGTTGCTCTAGGATGAATGCTCCACACCTTCCCTTTTCATGCAAATTTAATGATAATGAAACCTTGGCTTCTTATGCCAATGGTATATATGATTTTGATGATGTGGAACGAATAGAAGAATTTGTTGCTTTCAAGGGTGCTTATGAAATTGAATCTTTGTTTGAAAAGTTTGAAGATTTTGGTGATTCAGTTTATAGACTTGAAAAGTTTGCTATCCTTAAATATTGCTATGATAATTACAAATACAATTCCGATATTGATGCATTTATTGAGAGAGTCTCTGCTATCCAAGAAGAGACTAATGTTTTGTAGGAGTGTATGGAAGAAGGAATTGATGAAACTGTGAGCTCATTGGATGAAAAAGATGATGAGGAGAGCGAAGAACAAAAGGAGGAAGAGCATATTAGCTACCCATGCCCACCTTCTAATGAGAGTAACTCTTCAACTCATACTTTTTCTAATGTCCCTTCGTTCTTATCGAAGGATGAATGCTATGATAATTGCTATGATCTCGTTGATTCTTTTGAAATATCCCTTTTTGATAAACTCGATGCTTGCTATGCTTGTGGCCAAGATGCCAATATGAATGATGCTTGTGGAGATGAACTTGCTATTGTTCCTTATGTTAAATGTGAAATTGTTGCTATTGCACCCACACATGATAGTCCTATCTTTTTGAATTCTCCAAACTACAGTATATCGGAGAAGTTTGCACTTATTAAGGATTATATTGATGGGTTGCCTTTTACCGTTGCACATGATGATTTTGATGAATATAATATGCATGTGCTTGCTGCCCCTACTTGCAATTATTATGAGAGAGGAACCACATCTCCACCTCTCTATGTTTTCAACACAATGAAATTGCAAGAAACTGCTTATGCTATGTATTGGCCTTTACTTGATGTGCATGAACTGTTCTTGTATGACATGCTGATGCATAGGAAGAGAGTTGGACTTCGTCATTGCATGATATATGTTGCTTTGTGCTTACTACTAACTGCCAAATCATTGTTAATTAAAATTGGCTTTGATATACCTTGGGATCCAGGTGGATTCATTACTTGAGCACTTTATGCCTAGCTTAATGGCTTCAAAGAAAGCGCTGCCAAGGAGACAACCCAGAAGTTTTAGAGAGTCATTTATTTCTGTTGAGTGCTTTTATAAAGTTTAAAAACAAAAAAATATAGAGGGGAACTTAAAACTTCACAAAAAGAAAAGTGAAAGTGAGAAGGACGAGGACCGTGGAAGCGGGAGCATTCCTTGAACTTTGTTCATGCCCATGGAAACTTTGTGAATCTTGAATTGCATAAAATTTTCAACTAAAATAATTATCCCCTTGTACAATTCCATTGTATCATAAAAATAATGTGCCAAGATTTGCCTTTAGGATGATTAGATTGCTTGTTGGTTTGTGCGGCGCAAAACAGAAACTTTGGTTGTAGTGCGTAATTTTACATTTTTTACTGGAACATCAAATGGTTCTGAAACTTTTTGTACTGTCTTTCTATACAAAATGTTTATTTTTTCCTAATGTTTTCAGAATTTTTAGAGTTACAAAAGTATGGTGGATGTTCAAATCTTTACAGACTGTCATGTTTTCATAGATTGCTGTTATAGCTTCATTATTTGCATATGTTTGAATTCTTGTTGGAGCCTCCTTGACTTGGGGCCATAGAATTGTGATAGCATACAGTGGGTAATGTTTTTTTATAATTATACAATAATGTTATAGCAGTACATGATGGGATTTCATTGCCATATTCACTAACCCCGCCACTAAAAGTCCGATTAAGTTTTGTGTGGATGAAGTGTTCGAAGATCGAGGAGGTATCGATATGAGGAGAAGGAGGAGAGGCAAGAGCTCAAGCTTGGGGATTACCAAGGCACCCCAAGTAAATATTAAAGGAGACTCAAGCGTCTAAGCTTGGGGATGCCCAGGAAGGCATCCCATCTTTCTTCAACAAGTATCGGTATGTTTTCGGATTCGTTTCGTTCATGTGATATGTGCAAATCTTGGAGCGTCTTTTGCATTTAGTTTTCACTTTTCTTTTATGCAGCATGCTGGTATGAGATAGTCCATGTTTGACTTATAGAATGCTCATTGCACTTCACTTATATCTTTTGAGTATGGCTTTATTGAATGCTTCATGTGCTTCACTTATATCATTTGAAGTTTGGATTGCCTGTTTCTCTTCACATAGAAAACCGATGTTCGTAGAATGCTCTTTTGCTTCACTTATATTTGTTAGAGCATGATATTTTGTAGAAAGAATTAAACTCTCTTGCTTCACTTATATCTATTTAGAGAGACAAACGTAATTGGTCAATTGCATGGTTAGTCACAAAATCCTACATAAAACTTATGGATCACTGAATATGATATGTTTGATTCCTTGCAATAGTTTTGCGATATAGAGATGGAATACGTGGGAAGTACTAGTAAACGCTTGTGGTTAGTAAGAATATTGGTGTTAAGATTTGTGATTCCCGAAGCATGCACGTATAGTCTCTCATTATGCTATGAAAGTTGGAGCATGATTTATTATTGATTGTCTTCCTTATGAGTGGCGGTCGGGGACGAGCGATGGTATTTTCCTACCAATCTATCCCCCTAGGGGATGCATAGTAGTACTTTTCTTCCAAGGCTAATAAACTTTTGCAATAAGTATATGAGTTCTTTATGACTAATGCGAGTCCATGTATTATACGCACTCGTACCTTTCCGCAATTTGCTAGCCTCTACGGTATCGTGCATTGCCCTTTCTCACCTCGAGACGTGGTGCAAACTTCGCAGGTGCATCCAAACCCCGTGATATGATACACTCTATCACACATAAGCCTTATTATATCTTCCTCAAAACAGCCACCATACCTACCTATTATGGCCTTTCCATAGCCATTCCGAGATATATTGCCATGCAACTTCCACCACTTTTGTTTGATGACTTGAGAATTCATTGTCATATTGCTTTGCATGATCATATAGCTGACATAGTAGTTGTGGCTCAGCCATCGTGCATCATTTTTTATACATGTTACGCTAGATCATTGCACATCCTGGTACACTGCCAGATGCATTCATATAGAGTCATATTTTGTTATAGGTATCGAGTTGTAATTTTTATTCCTTTTGAGTTATAAGTAAATAGAAGTGTGATGAGCATCATTTTAGAGCAGTGCCCTAGTGAGGAAAGGATGATGGAGATTCCCCCACAAGTCGGGATGAGACTCCGGACAATGAGAGAAAAAAAGAGAGAAAAGAAAAAAAGAAAAAAAGAGAAGAAAAAAAGGAAGAAATAAAAAAGAAAAAGAAAAAATAAACAAAGAGAGAATGGGCATTGTTAGTATCCTTTACCACACTTGTGCTTCAAAGTAGCACCATGTTTTTCATATGGTGAGTCTCCTGTGTTGTCACTTTCATATACTAGTACATGGCGCGTGCCATGCACGTGTAGATTTAAGGATCATTCTGAAATTTTGTGTGGTGGGAGGGATTGCAGGCTTTTTTATACAATGTATACAATCAGATTGTTGATATTGTTTAACTTATTTTTTCAAGTAAAGTCCATACACGCGCATGCATATAGTGATTACTTTGTCTGATGAGTAGAAGTCTACTGTCTATGCAAAAAAAGCATTGAAAAAATATAGGGAAAACTGCGCCATAATATTTGTAAAATGAATTTATAGGAGAAAGTAGCAAAGCAGATTTTTTGGTACTCTGGCACCCTGGTGAGAATTTTTTTTCTTCAAATATGCTAGTAATATTCCCCTAAAAGAAAATACACTACTAATACGAAAAATTCATAAGAAAAAATATGCATGCAAATAGAGGCGTTCGTTAGCATAAAAAAAGTTTCAAAAAAAACTATATTGAGATTTGCATGTAGTGCAAAAATGACAAGCATGAGGGGTGAGGGAGTCCTGGACTAAGGGGTCCTCGGACAGCCGGACTATATACTTTGGCCGGACTGTTGGACTATGAAGATACAAGATAGAAGACCTCTTCCCGTGTCCGGAAGGGACTCTCCTTTGCGTGGAAGGCAAACTTGGCGATTCGGACATGTAGATTCCTTTCTTTGTAACTGACTTTGTGTAACCCTAGCCCCCTCCGGTGTCTATATAAACTAGAGGGTTTAGTCCATAGGACAACAATCATAACCTCATAGGCTAGGCTTCTAGGGTTTAGCCCTTACGATCTCGTGGTAGATTGATACGTCTCCAACGTATCTATAATTTATTAAGCATTCATGCTATTTTATTATCTGCTTTGAATGATTACATGCTTTATTATACACTTTTATATTACTTTTGGGACTAACCTACTAACCGGAGGCCCAACCCATATTGCTGTTTTATTGCCTGTTTCAGTATTTCAAAGAAAAGAATATCAAACGAAGTCCAAACGGAATGAAACCTTCGGTAGCGTGATTTTTGGAAGGAACGTGACCCAGGAAACTTGGAGTGCAAGCCAGGGGAGCATCGAGGAAGCCACGAGATAGGGGGCGCCCACCCCCTAGGCGCGCCCTACCCTCACGTGGGCCCCTCGAGGCTCCCCTGACCGACTTCTTTCGCCTATATAAGCCTACGTACCCTAAAAACATCGATAAAGAAGATAGATCGGGAGTTCCGCCGCCGCAAGCCTCTGTAGCCACCAAAAACCTCTCGGGAGCCTGTTCCGGCACCCTGCCGGAGGGGGGATCCCTCTCCGGTGGCCATCTTCATCATCCCGGCGCTCTCCATGATGAGGAGGGAGTACTTCACCCTTGGGGCTGAGGATATGTACCAGTAGCTATGTGTTTGATCTCTCTCTCTCTCTCGTGTTCTCTCTATGACACGATCTTGATGTATCGCGAGCTTTGCTATTATATTTGGATCTTATGATGTTTCTCCCCCTCTACTCTCTTGTGATGAATTGAGTTTTCCTCTTGAAGTTATCTTATCGGATTGAGTCTTTAATGATTTGAGAACACTTGATGTATGTCTTGCCGTGTTTATCCGTGGTGACAATGGGATATCACGTGCCACTTGATGTATGTTTTGGTGATCAACTTGCGGGTTCCGCCCATGAACCTATGCATAGGGGTTGGCACACGTATTTGTCTTGACTCTCCGGTAGAAACTTTGGGGCACTCTTTGAAGTACTTTGTGTTGGTTGAATAGATGAATCTGAGATTGTGTGATGCATATCGTATAATCATGCCCACAGATACTTGAGGTGACAATGGAGTATCTAGGTGACATTAGGGTTTTGGTTGATTTGTGTCTTAAGGTGTTATTCTAGTACGGACTCTTGAATAGATCGATCCGAAAGATTAACTTTGAGGTGGTTTCGTACCCTACCATAATCTCTTCGTTTGTTCTCTGCTATTAGTGGCTTTGGAGTGACTCTTTGTTGCATGTTGAGGGATTGTTATATGATCTATCTATGTTATTATTGTTGAGAGAACTTGCACTAGTGAAAGTATGAACCCTATGCCTTGTTTCCTACCATTGCAATACCGTTTCCGCTCACTTTTACCATTAGTTACCTTGCTGTTTTTATATTTTCAGATTACAAAAACCTATATCTACTATCCATATTGCACTTGTATCACCATCTCTTCGCCGAACTAGTGCACCTATACAATTTACCATTGTATTGGGTGTGTTGGGGACACAAGAGACTCTTTGTTATTTGGTTGCAGGGTTGTTTGAGAGAGACCATCTTCATCCTACGCCTCCTACGGATTGATAAACCTTAGGTCATCCACTTGAGGGAAATTTGCTACTGTCCTACAAACCTGTGCACTTGCAGGCCCAACAACGTCTACAACAAGAAGGTTGTGTAGTAGACATCAAGCTCTTTTCTGGCGCCATTGCCGGGGAGGTGAGTGCTTGAAGGTATATCTTTAGATCTTGCAATCGAATGTTTTTGTCTCTTGTTTTATCACTAGTTTAGTTTATAAAAGAAAACTACAAAAAAATGGAGTTAAGCTTGTCCCATACGCTTCATCTTTTTAATATCTTTCGTGAGTATGATGGAAAGGAAAATTGTACTCAAGTGCTAGAAGAAGAATGCATTGAAATGCTTGGTACTAAATCTTTGAATGATGAGCATGATTCAATGTTGTTAGTATAAACTCTTTGAATATCCATAGTACTAATGATGATTGCACTAGTTATGATGAAAATGTCTCCTATAAGCATGTTGATTTTTGTGGAGTAGATTGGGTTTGCATGGACACACCAAATAGGGAAATAGATATTGCAAGAGGCATAAGTATTTAGAAACTAAAGGGTTGCAAGAAAGGATAGATAAGAGTGCGGAGAATTTAAGATATCTTTACCGTTGTGAATATTGTAATGAACGTGATCATTTACATCTCCAATGCAAATTGTTTCATGATCGAATCGTGTCCAAAAATTGTGATGATTTGATCTCCTTTGATCATTACAATGAACTTAGATTGATTTTGGGTTATGAAGAATTGAAATGTGCAACTAAGCTTATTCCAAAATTTAATCTTGAGCATTTTCTTGATATTGATCTAGAGACGATTTATATGTTTTGTGTGGTGAATTGCATTGAAAATCCTTATATTGCCAATTACCTAAAGAAAAGAAAGCAAATAGAAGATGACGAGAATACTAATGAAAGGGAAGAGACTTCCCAATATCCTCCTATTATTTCTTATGATGAATCAGGTAACGAGGAGGAGCTTTCTATTCAACCAATCTCATCAATAAGGAGCTCAAAGAGGAAGGTTGAACCCACACATAATGTGAAGAAGAAAAAGAAAAGAAGGAGAAACAAAGGTAGAAAGGTATCCCTCCCAAATGGTGTTGCTCCTACTACTCATTGTGATGATGATAATTGCTTTACTATTGGTGCTATCCTTATTTTTAATGATGAGAGTGATTATGCTTATGATATGAAAGGGCCCAAGCTTGGGGAAGCTATGTTTGATGAGGATGAAATACTTGAGAATATATTTGCTGAAATTAATGTTTGTCCCAAGCTTGGGGATGCTACGTTTATTGAAGATGATACTTTTAGCATCCCAAGTTTTGATATGCAAAGTTGTTATGATGATAGCATGCCTCTTACCTATGATGATTATATTGATGAAAGTGGGTTTGGAAGAGTGTCAACTTTAGGAAGTAGTGATCCCACTATTTTGGAGGATGTTGAACTTTATTGTGATGAATACGAAAGTGGATTTGGAAGAGTGTCAACTTTATTTAGTGATTCCACTATCTTGGGAGAGGTTTCAATCGATTATGATGAGAACGAAGTTGCTACTTATGATGATTATTGTGATGAAACTTATGCTATAAAAAGTAGTGATGATTATATTTATAAAACTTGTCATGATTATGATTACCCTTTTTCTGAACATTACTCTTTTAATGTGGAAACAATTTTTAGTGTTCAAGTCTCTTATGATACTCCCACTATTCCGAATGATAAGAATTTTGCTTATGTGAAGAATAGTAAATTTTCTATGCAAGTAGATCATGAAAAGAATGCTTTAGGTGATAGTTGTGTTGATCCTGCTGAGAATCAGAAACTTTTGCACCCAGTAAACTAGTTTTGTTAATTCATAGAAACATGATTCTGATCTGATTCTTTTTGCTCTGGATTGGTACACATATTTATTAGGTCTTCCTAATTTGGTAGGATTGTTGGAGTTCCAGAAGTATACGTTGATACAGATTACTACAGACTGTTCTGTTTTTGACAGATTCTGTTTTCTATGTGTTGTTTGCTTATTTTGATGAATTTATGAGTAGCATCGGAGGGTATGAACCATAGATAAGTTGGAGTACAGTAGATATTACACCAATATGAATTTATAATGAGTTCATTACAGTACCTAAGTGGTGGTTTTATTTTCTTATACTAACGGAGCTTACGAGTTTTCTGTTGAGTTTTGTGTTGTGAAGTTTTCAAGTTTTGGGTAAAGATTCGATGGACTATGGAATAAGGAGTGGTAAGAGCCTAAGCTTGGGGATGACCAAGGCACCCCAAGGTAATATTCAAGGACAACCAAGAGCCTAAGCTTGGGGATGCCCCGGATGGCAGCCCCTCTTTCGTCTTCGTTCATCGGTAACTTTACTTGGAGCTATATTTTTATTCACCACATGATATGTGTTTTGCTTGGAGCATCATTTTATTTTGTTAGTATTTGCTTTATGCTATTTAGGTTAAAGTTTTGCATCTTTATTTTCAATAAAAATGTCAAGGATAGCCTTTGCCATGCTTATTTTGCTAGTATACATGTTGCTGTTTGAAAACAGAAAGTTTACCACTGTTGCAAAAATTCCCTAGAAAAGTCAGAGAATGAGATAATGTTGAAACTTTTTGCATAATGAGATATGATAAATATTCTAATGCATAGTATTTTTCTCATAATTTTTGGAGTTAGGGAAGTATTGATACTCTTGCATTCTTTACAGACTGTACTGTTTTGGCAGATTGCTGTTATGTTTGCATTGTTTGCATATGTTTGCTTGTTTAATGATTCTATTTGAGGATAGGAGTATTAAATATGCAGAAGAATTTATTATGCAATGTTGAATAATAATTTTAGTGATTTGTTACAGTAGAAAATGATAAGGTTTTTGCATTAGTTTATACTAACTTATCTCACGAGTTCTTGTTGAGTTTGTTGTGGATGAAGCTTTTGATAAAAAGAGAAACCATGGTATGAGAGGAATTAAGGAGACACAAAGGTTCAAGCTTGGGGATGCCCAAGGCATCCCAAGATAATATTTCAAGAAGTCTCAAGCATCTAAGCTTGGGGATGCCCCAGTAGGGATCCCACCTTTCTTCTTCAACAACTATCGGTTAGTATCGGTTGAACCTAAGTTTTTGCTTCTTCACATGAGTTGTGCTATCCTTGCAATGTCATTTTATTTTGTTTTTCTTGATGTTTGAATACAATACCAAGATCTTAAATTCTTAAATGAGAGAGAGTCTTCACATAGTTACATAATTATTTAGCTACTCATTGATCTTCACTTATATCTTTTTGGAGTAGTTTGTCATTTACTCGTGTGCTTAACTTATATCCTATGAGTAAATTGTTGAATGAGTTGAATGTCATAAATCTGAAATTATATATGCCTCATTTGCTTATCCCATGGGGAGTATTGACTTCACATCTAAGAGGTAGAGGTTGTAAATTTATTGAAGGTTAGCAAGCATCGTATTGGTCATTTGAACAATTCATGAAAGAATACTGAAGGAAGAGAGATTTCACATATAAATATACTATCTTGGACATCTTTTATAATTGTGAGTACTCATTAAGTATGACATGCTAAAGAGTTGATGTTGGACAAGGAATACAACGTAATGGGTTATGTTTTCTCACATCTCAGTTAAAGTATATTGTCATGGACCATTCAAACATGTTGAGCTTGCCTTTCCCCCTCATGCTAGCCAAAATTCCTTGCACCAAGTAGAGATACTACTTGTGCTTCCAAATATCCTTAAACCCAGTTTTGCCATGAGAGTCCACCATGCCTACCTATGGATTGAGTAAGATCCTTCAAGTAAGTTGTCATCGGTGCAAGCAATAAAAATTGCTCTCTAAATATGTATGATCTTTTGGTGTGAAGAAAATAGCTTTATACGCTCTTGTTATGGAAGCAATAAAAGCGACGGACTGCATAATAAAGGTCCATATACAAGTGGCAATATAAAGTGATGTTCATTCGCATTAAGATTTTGTGCATCCAACCCTAAAAGCGCATGACAACCTCTGCTTCCCTCTGCGAAGGGCCTATCTTTTACTTTATGTCTTTTACTTTTATGCAAGAGTCAAGGTGTCTTAACCTTTCCCTTTTTCATTTTATTCTTTGGCAAGCACCTCGTGTTGGGAAGATCCTGATATATATATCTAATTGGATGTAAGTTAGCATGAATTATTATTGTTGACATCACCCAAACGTGAATACGTTTTCACGTGGGAGGCAACACTATAAGCCCCTATCTTTCTCAGTGTCCGATTGAAACTCCATAACCATTAGTATTGCGTGAGTGTTAGCAATTGTAGAAGACTATATGATAGTTGAGTATGTGGAGTTTGCTATTCCTGAAAATAAGATGAATTGTAATTGTTTGATGACTGAGTATGAAGTTTGCTAGTTTTCAAGAAAGTTTATGGTCTATGCTTTAACATGAGAATTGCTTGTTACTTGTTCATGAGAAGTTTTATGAGATGAACTACTGTTATGACATATAATCATGCTAGAAAAGGTGATTGAAATTATCATTGATCAAACTTTTGCACCTTCTAGCATTCACACTTCATAAATTCTTTCTTTTTATCATTTACCTACTCGAGGACGAGTAGGAATTAAGCTTGGGGATGCTGATACGTCTCCAACGTATCTATAATTTATGAAGCATTCATGCTATTTTATTATCTGTTTTGAGTAATTACGGGCTTTATTATACACTTTTAGATTACTTTTGGGACTAACCTACTAACCGGAGGCCCAGCCCATATTGCTGTTTTATTGCCTGTTTCAGTTTTTCGAAGAAAAGGAATATCAAACGGAGTCCAAACGGAATGAAACCTTCGGCAGCGTGATTTTTGGAACGAACGTGACCCAGGAAACTTGGAGTGCAAGCCAGGGGAGCATCAAGGAAGCCATGAGATAGGGGCGCGCCCTCCCCCTGGGCGCCCCCTACCCTCTCGTGGGCCCCTCGAGGCTCCCCGACCGACTTATTTTGCCTATATAAGCCTAAGTACCCTAAAAACATCGATAAAGAAGATAGATCGGGAGTTCCGCCACCGCAAGCCTCTGTAGCCACCAAAAACCTCTCGGGAGCCCGTTCCGGCACCCTGCCGGAGGGGGGATCCCTCACCGGTGGCCATCTTCATCATCCCAACACTCTCCATGACGAGGAGGGAGTAGTTCACCATCAGGACTGAGGGTATGTACCAGTAGCTATGTGTTTGATCTCTCTCTCTCTCTCTCGTGTTCTCTCTATGACACGATCTTGATGTATCGCGAGCTCTGCTATTATAGTTGGATCTTATGACGTTTCTCCCCCTCTATTCTCTTGTGATGAATTGAGTTTTCCTCTTGAAATTATCTTATCGGATTGAGTCTTTAATGATTTGAGAACACTTGATGTATATCTTGTTGTGTTTATCTGTGGTGACAATGGGATATCACGTGCCACTTGATGTATGTTTTGGTGATCAACTTGCGAGTTCCGCCCATGAACCTATGCATAGGGGTTGGCACACGTTTTCATCTTGACTCTCCGGTAGAAACTTTGGGGCACTCTTTGAAGTACTTTGTGTTGGTTGAATAGATGAATCTGAGATTGTGTGATGCATATCGTATAATCATGCCCACGGATACTTGAGGTGACAATGGAGTATCTAGGTGACATTAGGGTTTTGGTTGATTTGTGTCTTAAGGTGTTATTCTAGTACGAACTCTTGAATAGATCGATCCGAAAGAATAACTTTGAGGTGGTTTCGTACCCTACCATAATCTCTTCGTTTGTTCTCCGCTATTAGTGGCTTTGGAGTGACTCTTTGTTGCATGTTGAGGGATTGTTATATGATCTATCTATGTTATTATTGTTGAGAGAACTTGCACTAGTGAAAGTATGAACCCTATGCCTTGTTTCCTACCATTGCAATACCGTTTACGCTCGCATTTACCATTAGTTACCTTGCTGTTTTTATATTTTTAGATTACAAAAACCTATATCTACTATCCATATTGCACTTGTATCACCATCTCTTCGCCGAACTAGTGCACCTATACAATTTACCATTGTATTGGGTGTGTTGGGGACACAAGAGACTCTTTGTTATTTGGTTGCAGGGTTGTTTGAGAGAGACCATCTTCATCCTGTGCCTCCTACGGATTGATAAACCTTAGGTTATCAACTTGAGGTGAATTTGCTACTGTGCTACAAACCTGTGCACTTGCAGGCCCAACAACGTCTACAAGAAGAAGGTTGTGAAGTAGACATCATAGATCAACTCTTGTAATACTCATATTCATCAAGATCAATCAAGCAGGAAGTAAGGTATTACCTCCATAGAGAGGGACCGAACCTGGGTAAACATTGTGTCCCCCGCCTCCTGTTACCATACCTGAGATCCGCCGGTTTTGACACCGACATTGGTGCTTTCATTGAGAGTTCCGCTGTGACGTCGAAGATAGGCTTGATGGCTCACCTTGTCATCAAGGACAACATCACCTCCGGGGAGCCCTGGCCTCGGGCCAAACCCTCTGGTTGGGCGGCTTTATCATGGCCGCCCGTTCGGTCGTCGGGCCAATGATGACTTTTCGGGTCATCGAAAATTGCCACCGCGTTAGCTCAGAATACTCCGAGTAGATGGATCCGACGGAGTTGTCGTCTTTAAACGAACTCCTGGATCGCATCACTACCTTGGGAGTCGCTATGGACCACGATCGGATTGGGCTTAAACCCGATCAGAGAGAAATTGAATCTCCGCCGATCACCCATCAGATAGCGTTAGTGGAGGAGCAATGCAATGACTCATCCTCTACATCGAGGACGAATTATGTTTGGGTTTCCGAGCTCGCAGAGCCAAACACCTGCCCGAGGAAAGATGGGCGCCGTACTCCGAACCTAGAATCGGACAGCGGGCTCGAAAAATTGGTTGATATTCCATAGTCCGAACTGTTAAGCTCGGAAGTTTCTCAAACTCCGGATCCCAGACTTGGTCAGGGTTCGGATTTAAAGCCACCCACCCACACAGATACAAGCGATCTTATCCACATCAGATAGCAGTCCCAGCAAACGATCCATCACTTTTGGGTCGGATTCCGCCTTGTCAAGGACAGGATCAAGGACTGCCACAATGAAGACGCAATCTCATTATTCTGCAAAAACTGCACGGACGAGGGAATCCTCAATGCAATCAATCGCCGTCACATATCACACTTTGCTGACTTGGCCACCATAGTATAGAAGTACTGTGCAATGGAAAGCGCCTGGAAAACTCAGGCATCCTCTTAGGAGCCATCGGTTTCCACTAAACCCCTCATCCGGACAAAAAGGATGCACCCTCGTAGGTCGCCTAATCCAATAACCAAAAAATCAAAGCCCATTACGGGGCGCGGAATTTTCCTGGAGGGATGGCTCGACAGGCCATGCAAAATACACACAACACCAGATACCATACCAACCCACAGCCTTAGAGCATGTTGGATACTCCAGCAGGTGGCCAAGAGCGGCGAGGATCTCCTCACCAATAATACCGCAGAGCAACATCCCATGGAAGACAACAACCCTACAGTATTGACAGTCCTCGAGACTTTTGCCTCAAACAATAGGCACAAAAGGGCACTCCGCGGCCTCGCTGAAGTCTGTCAAGTGGCAGCAATAAACCCCTATAACGACACAACCATAACTTTCAATGCCAGTGACGAACCAAAATTCAGAACAGCCCGGGAACCTGTCGCATTGGTCCTCAGTCCAATTGTGGACGACTTTCGGCTTACCAAAGTGCTCATGGACGCGGTAGCGGACTAAACCTCATTTACGAGGAAACTCTCAACAAAAGCGAAATAGACAGGAGCCGCATTGAGCAAAGTAATACGATGTTTTGAGGAATTATTCCCAGTCAAGAGGCGCGATGTGCGGGAAAAATCACACTCGATGTGGTATTCGGCACGCCGGAGAATTATTGGTCCAAAGAGATAACCTTTCAAGTGGCCCCTTTCAACAGTGGATATCACGCCCTGTTAGGGCGAGACGCATTTGCAAGCTTCCAAGCTATACCCCATTATGGGTACATGAAGCTCAAAATGCCTGGGCCCAATGGAATCATCACTCTTGCCAGTGATCCGGACATAACACTCCGCACCGAAAACAAAACCGCCGCCTTGGCCCTCGAGGCATTGTCTGAAGCCTTCGCGGCCGAAGAATTAACCGCATTGCGCTCCACGGTGGATAGGGACAACGTGATACTTGATAAGCGATCCAAATCCACCCCCTTCAAACCAATAGACGAAATAGTCAAATTCCAGGTCCACCCAACGGACTCCATGAAGACATCATCCATCGGGGCACAACTGGACCCCCACAGTCGACGCCGCACTGCGGGCATTCCTACACGAAAACTAGGACATATTTGCCTGACACCCTTCTGATATGCCAGGAATCCCACGCAGGCTGGCTGAACATAGCCTTAACATATTGAAGGGATACAAGCCGGTCAAGCAAACATTAAGGCGCTTTTTTGAACCCAAACAACAAGCCATGGGAGAGGAGCTAGCCAAGTTACTCGAGGCTGGATTCATCAGAGAGATAAAACACCCGGACTGGCTAGCAAACCTGGTGATGGTACCAAAGAAGGATAAATCCTGGCGCCTATGCGTTGATTTCAAAGACCTCAATAAGGCTTGCCCTAAGGATCCTTTTCCCCTCCACCGCATTGATCAGATCATCGGTGCTACCGCAGGACGTGACTCACTGTGTTTCCTCGACGCATACTCCGGATACCATCAAATCAAGATGAAGGAGTCCGATAAAGCCGCAACGACATTTATCACCCCATACGGGCCTTTCTGCTTCAACACTATGCCTTTCGGGCTTAAAAATGCTGGTGCCACCTATCAATGCATGATTCAAACATGCCTGGAGAAACAAATCGGCAAGACAGTTGTAGCATACGTGGATGACATAGTCATCAAAACCAGACACGTCGAGTCATTAATAGACGATCTGCGTCTTACATTCGACAACCTTCGAACATATGACATTAAGCTCAATCCGGAAAAATGTGTTTTTGGTGTTCTCACCGGAAAGCTTCTGGGCTTCATCGTTTCCAATAGAGGAATTGAGGCAAACCCAGCTAAAATCCGAGCTTTGTCACAGTTGGCCACGCCAACAGAC
This sequence comes from Triticum dicoccoides, assembly GCF_002162155.2. Taxonomy (NCBI): domain Eukaryota; kingdom Viridiplantae; phylum Streptophyta; class Magnoliopsida; order Poales; family Poaceae; genus Triticum; species Triticum dicoccoides. The sequence continues at coordinate 242,872,115 of NC_041383.1, read as the reverse complement.
CTCAAACAAGTCCAAAAACTATCCGGATGTGTGGCAACTTTGAGCTGCTTTATCTCCAGATTAGGAGAAAAGGCATTGCCACTCAATCGCCTTCTCCGATGCACCGATCACTTCGAGTGGATGGACGTGGCAACGGCCGGATTGGAAGAAATAAAGGCTCTTCTAGCAAGAAACCCAATCCTGGCCGCGCCAAACATCGGCGAACCTATGTTATTCTACATATCAGCCACACACCAAGTTGTGAGTGCGGTACTCGTCGTCGAACGAGAGGAGGACAAACACAAATTCCCGCTTTAGAAGCCGGTATACTACGTATCCACTGTCCTCACACCATGCAAATCCCGGTACCCTCATTACCAAAAAATAGAATACGCGGTCTTCATGGCATCCCGGAAGCTACGACACTACTTTCAAGAGTGCTCAATAACGGTAGCCTCCGAAGTACCTCCCAATGACATAATAAACAACCGCGACGATACGGGCCGGATTGCCAAGTGGGCCATTGAGCTCCTCCCATTCAACAGATCATACAAACCGCGCCGGGCCATTAAATCCCAGGTATTGGCCGACTTCATCGCTGAATGGACAGAGGCCGAACTCCCTAAAGAGTACGACACATATTCCAACTAGGTCATGCACTTCGACAGCTCCAAAATGTTGGTAGGCCTAGGGGCAGGCATTGTCCTAACATCCCCCACTAGAGATACTGTTTAGTACGTCCTACAAATATTATTCACGGACTCCAAATGCAGTCGAATACGAAGCCTTATTGCATGGTCTTCGGATGGCCGTCGCCATGGGGATACAGTGCCTGGAAGTGCGCGGGGATTCAAACCTCGCAATATCTAAAATAAATGGAGATTTCGATGCCAAAAATCTGAAGATGGCGGCTTACCGTAACGTCGTTCTCAAAATGTCGGCTCGGTTCGAGGGGATCGAGTTTCACCATGTGGCTCGAGAAAGTAATCAAGTGGCGGATGTCCTCGCTCGCATTGGCGCCAAGCGCGACCCCGTCCCACCTAACATCTTTTTGGAAAGGCTCTTCAAGCCATCTGTGGCGTGGCAAGAGGAGAGCAGCAATACCAATCTGGATCCGAATACAACCCCAGATTCCGAGCACACCGACTTCATCGGGGGCTCAGCCACCGAAATTACACCGTCGGCCCATATCATCATGGTGGTCATCGCCCCATGGACCGAACCCTTCTTGGCCTACCTTAATAGGCGAGAACTTCCTAAGGATCAGAATGAGGCATGCTGCATTGTGCGGTGCTCTAAAGCCTACAGGGTTCACGAGGGAGAACTCTATAAGAAAAGCGCTACCGGAGTACTTCAAAGATGTATCTCCGAGGACGAAGGGCGGTGGCTCTTGGCTGAAATTCATGCCGGTCTTGGTGGTCACCACGCTGCAGCTCGGGCCCTTTGTAAGTAAGGCCTTCCGTACAGGTTTCTATTGGCCGTCCGCCCGAGCAGACGCACAGGACCTTCTCCAACATTGCGTCGGATGCCAGCTTTTCGCCAACCAAAGCCATCTGCCACCCACCGCTTTACAAACAATCCCCATCACCTGGCCTTTTGCGGTCTGGGGGCTAGATATGGTCGGACCCCTTCAAGGAGGAAGCCATAAGAAAAAATATCTGTTGGTCATGGTGGATAAATTCACTAAGTGGATAGAGGCCAAACCAGTTAAAACGGCAGAAGCCGGGCCAATGATAGACTTTGTATCCGGTGTTGTGCACCGTTATGGTGTTCCGCACAACATCATCACGAACAACGGCTCCAATTTCCCAGCCGATGAGGTGAAATCCTGGTGTTCTAATCTGGGCATCAATCTCGACTACGCCTCCGTCTATCACCCACAAACCAACGGCCAAGTTGTAGGATCGAAAGTATGTCTAGAGGGGGGTGATTAGACTACTTGACCAAATAAAAATCTAGCCTTTTCCCAACTTTAGTTCTTCGCAGATTTTAGCAACTTAGCACAAGTCAAGCAATCAACCTACACATGCAATTCTAAGAGTATAGCAGCGGAATGTAAAACAATTGCATATGAAGGTAAAGGGAGGAGTTTGAGAAGGCAAACGCAATGTTGACACGGAGATTTTTTATCCGTGGTTCCGATAGGTGGTGCTATCGTACATCCACGTTGATGGAGACTTCAACCCACGAAGGGTAACAGTTGCGCGAGTCCACGGAGGGCTCCACCCATGAAGGGTCCACGAAGAAGCAACCTGGTCTATCCCACCATGGCCGTCGCCCAGGAAGGACTTGCCTCACTAGGGTAGATCTTCACGAAGTAGGCGATCTCCTTGCCCTTACAAACTCCTTGGTTCAACTCCACAAACTTGACGGAGGCTCCCAAGTGACACCTAGCCAATCTAGGAGATACCACTCTCCAAGAAGTAACAAATGGTGTGTTGATGATGAACTCCTTGCTCTTGTGCTTCAAATGATAGTCTGCCCAACACTCAACTCTCTCTCACAGGATTTGGATTTGGTGGAAAGAAGATTTGAGTGGAAAGCAACTTGGGGAAGGCTAGAGATCAAGATTTATGTGGTAGGAATGGAATATCTTGACCTCAACACAAGTGTAGGTGGTTCTCTCTCAGAAAATGTATGTTGGAAGTGTAGGCATGTTCTAATGGCTCTCTCCACAAATGAATAGTGGGTGGAGGGGTATATATAGCCTCCACACAAAATCTAACCGTTACACACAACTTACCAAACTCGGTGGGACCGAATAGTGAAACTCGGTCAGACCGATTTAGTAAATAATGTGACCGTTACGAATTTCGGTGGGACCAAAATGTCAACTCGGTGGACCGATATGGTTAGGGTTAGGGCATAACGTAATCTCGGTGAGACCGATTACACAAACTCGGTGAGACCGATTTTGGTAATAGAGACACAGAGAGTTGGTCAGACAAACTCCGTGGGACCGATTCTCTCATCTCGGTTGGACCGAAATGTTACGAAAGGGAAACAATGAGTTTGCATTGCAGTCTCGGTGGGACCAATCGCTCATCTCGGTTTGACCGAAACGTTACGAAGGGAAACAGAGAGATTGCAATCCCATCTCGGTGAGACCGAAAAGACTAGGGTTTCTGGCAGTGGCTATGTCAACAGAACTTGGTGGCGCCGAATAGACAGTTTCGGTGGGGCTGAGTTTGACTTTTGGTTTGGGACATATGAGGATGTGAGAAAGTAGTTGAGGGTATTTGGAGCATATCACTAAGCACTTTGAGCAAGAAACTCATTAAGCAACACCTCACCCCCTCTTGATAGTATTGGCTTTTCCTATGGACTCAATGTGATCTTAGATCACTGAAATGGAAAATGTAGAGTCTTGTGCTTTGAGCTTGAGCCAATCCTTTTGTCCTTAGCATTTTGAGGGGTCCACTTTTCTCATCCATGCCATGCCAATCATTGAGCTTTCTTGAAATATTTACCTCGAAATAGCATTAGCCCAATGAGCTATATGTTAGGAATTACAAAAACCACCCAGGGATAGTTGCACTTTCAATCTCCCCCTTTTTGGTAATTGATGACAACATATAGATCAAAGGTTCGACAAATGATAATAAGATTGAAAAACATCTTCACTTTGAGAAGTACTCCCTCCGTAAACTAATATAAGAGCATTTAGATCACTAAAATAGTTATCTAAATGCTCTTATATTAGTTTACGGAGGGAGTATGTGATAAGCAAGAGCTCCCCCTAAATTTGTGCACTATTTAAAATTTTCTTTGGACTGCAAATGCACAATGTGTTAGGATCATGGGTTACTCTTTCATGTCACATACATCTTGGTGGAGCGCTCAAAATGATAATAATTGAACACATGCACTCATCACCAAGCAAAGTGAATGATCATATAAGGATATAAGAGATAATATCATCCAACAAGCATTAAAGGGTAGCATATGATCAAACACCAACCAAGTATCTCACAAAAGACATAGTGTATCAAGCAAGCACACAATAAAGAAGTTCAACCACCAAAAACAAGAGAGATCAAAAGCAACACTCTCTCTCGAAGCCTATGATCTATACATTTTCTCCCCCTTTGGCAACAAGTTACCAAAAAGTTCAAAGAATGCATAGTGCTAAACTACTCTCAGGCTTGGTCTTCATGAGGTGGTGTAGAGATGACTCCAAGGATGAAAGCGTCTGTAGATGTAGCTGGAGCTGGTGGAGTGGCTGCTGGAGCTGGTGGCACTAAAGCTGTGGCAGCTGGTGCAGATGATGTAGCTCTAGTATCTGGAATAGGCACTGTAGCAGATCTCTGTCCTCTAGGCACTCTAGCAAAAGTATCTGTAGTAGACTTGCCCTTCTTCTCCTCCACATCCTCCTGAAGTTTCTCAACTGCAGTTTCGATCTCAGTGACCTTGATATCAAGAGCATATAATTTCTTCTCAATGATACTATCCAAACTCTCCTGGTTTTGAATCAGGGTGGCCAAGCCCTTCTCAATCTTCAAGGTGGAGGCAATCAGATAGCCAAGCTGATATTGCTTGCTCTTCAGGAATACTTGAGATGCCTCTTCAGAAGTTGGCATCTTTGTAGCTTTATCTGCCCTTGCCTTCTCTCTCTTCTCATGTGCTTGAGCTGATGATGGTTCATTCTCATTCATAACAACAGTGTTATCTTCAAATTCAGGGTAGATGGGCAGGTGCTCCTTATCCATAATATATTTGCCTTTGCCCATCTTGGAGTTGATGAGCTCCTGAATTTGTGGGGCATACCCACAAGATCTCTTCTGATCAGCTGCTGTTCTCTTGATTGTCTCCACAATCAGACTCATGACCTTAAACTTATGAGGCACATCAAACAAATGGAGCAAATTTATAGCATGTTCTCTGATCATCTTGTGGTCACCTGACTTGGGTAGCAAAGTGTGCCTTAGGATCTAGTTGATGGTAGGCAGACCAGACAACAAGAAATGGACAGATCCAAACTTATCATCTGGGATCTCCTTGTACATGTGTGCCATAGTGTTATGGTCTTTCTTGTTTTCAGCATAAACATCCAAGTCATCTTCAGTTTCTTCTGGAGCATGAATCAGCTGAGCCCATTCTTACACAGATGATTGGTACCTAGTACCTTCTGACATCCACATGATCTTTCCATCTGGGTAGAAGTGGGCAGTGGAGTAAAACTACATGATCAGCTCATCATTCCACTTGGCGAGCTTCTGGGCAACAAATGCATCAACTCCACATGCTTTGAAGCTGTCATATACTCCTGGATAGTGATCTTCATTCTCCTTGATGTACTCCCAGCTGACCCATCTCATGTCATAGACAATAGGCTTCTTGTCAAGCAAAACTGTCTCATAGAAGTCTTGTTGTTCCTTAGTGAGAAATCTGTAGTCTACAGCAGTTCTTCTCCTGACAGCATATGGATCAGATTGTCTCCACAATCTCAGTCCTGAATCCTTTCTGATTTTCATGTTCTCTGTAATAGGATGAGCATCATTATGGTCAGGGATCTTGGGTTTCAATTTTCTCAAAACAAGAGAATCATCTTCTTCTGCAGCTTTAGGCACTGGGGCCTTGTTCTTCTCCTCAGCAGGTATACTTCTGGTGTTCCTCTTGGGTTTAGGATTTGAGCTAGAGCAGCAGCCTTGGGAGCAGCTTTGGGCTTAGAAGCAGCCCCTGATTTAATTGCATCTCTCATGAGCTTCTGAGCTTTGGGTGCTGGAACAACATCCTCTTCCTCTTCCTCTTCCTCATCAGAATCTCTCCTCATGTTGGGCTTGCCAAGAACTTTGGCAGTAGTTGTTCTTGCCCTCTTCTTCTTCTTGTCTTCACCAGCAGCTTCTTCTTCAGACTCAATGGTGAACTTCATAGTTTCACCTATGGCAACCTTCCTTGGTTTGGATGTGGGCACTCTCCTGGCAGGTGCCTTCCTGTTCATGCCTGGCTTTGTGGTTGCAGCATTGCCATACCCCTTCTTCATCACCTTCTTGTTTGAGGTGGCCTCATCCTCAATAGCAATGTAATCCTCATCTTCTGAATCTGAGGTTTTCTTCTTCCTTGTCCTGGTGGCTGCCTTTGGCAAATTGCTGGGTGTGCTCCTGCTGCCTTCATCATAGCTGTTTGAGGGACTAGTGCCCTCACTCATCTGAGCTTGCTCTTCTGACTTGTTCTGGCTATCACTTTGATCAGAAATTTCTACAAACTCACTGACAATAGACGCTGTGAATAGATATAGATGAGGTAGAGTGGATGAGCATCACAAAGTACGGAGGTTTTTGCAAAACAATTGAGTCAAAAACTTAGTTTTAGTTTTCCACATAAAGCATTTCGGAGCTACCAATTTGTAAACTCAGTGATACCGAAGCAGCTTTTGGAACCTAAACTAGTGAACTCGGTCAGACCGACTCACAGTTCGGTGGCACCGAGACTGCTAGGGTTTCACAAAGAATCAAACTCGGTCACACCAATTTGCAATTCTCGGTCAGACAGAAAATCGCATGTGCAATGGCCTAAGCCAAATCGGTGAGACCGATTTCAACAACTCGGTCGGTCCGAGATGAGTTTGGCAGAAACCTAACCCTAAATTTTCAAATCAAATCTAATCTACAGGACATTTTCGCTGGATAGGATGATTTCAAACGTGGCAAGAATCATGGCAAAGCAATGTGTTAGGATCAGAGTTAAAGAATAGCACAAAGTATCAAGTTCATACCCTATCTCAGCGGTGAACTTTCTACGACGGCAACGCCGGGGCATAATGCCATTGAAGGCGGTGCAGACCGGCGGCGGGAGGTCGCTGGCGGTGAGAGGACGATCCAGAGACCCGAGGAGGCAGAGCAGGTTACGCGCGGGCGAAGAGTTTTGGAAAAAATTCCAAAATTTCACCCGTCAGTATATATAGCCTGACCCTGTCGGTGTGATCGAGTGGAACAACTCGGTGGCACCGAGAAGCAAAGCTGCGAGCAGTTACTGCAACTCGGTGTGACCGAAAGGTTCTAATCAGTTGCACTTAGAATGAAAACCTAGATCAACTTAGTGATCTTTGTATGATCGAAGGGGGTGAATCGGTCAGACCGAAATGCACAAAGAGGTTTTGGAAGTTTAAGTCTATGACGAATTGGGGACTCTGACTTGATCAAACTTTGTGATGTAGCATGAATAGAGTTTGAGACAAGAAAAGCATAGACAGCTAGAGAAGGTTCTTAGGCATTCTTGTCCATCCACTTGGCAAAAGAAAAGAAACCAAACAATCAAAACAAGTGGATGTCCTCGAATGAGTAAAATATGCAACCAACATGCTCACACAATAAATTGGCAAATGAAATATGTGGCAAAGCATGCACAAACAATTGTAGCATCTATCAAACAATTGGCGATGACTAGGTCATCTATATATGAGTATATTGACTTAGGAGATAAATGAGGACATTTGATCATAGGTCATACTCATCGTTTAAGCACAAGTGGGGTTACCAATTTTACATAAAGCATTGCTGTGTTCACACCACTAGAGTTGCTTTAGCTCAATTCTTAGAGTAAAGCTCCCCCTAGATGTGAGATCCCCCCTAAGAGGGATGAACTAACCTTGGGTTTTGTCGATGATGACTTCATGTAGGTGTTGAAGATGTGGATGCTCAATGTTGATGTAGATCATTCGGAGCAATCCATTGGAGTGAGTTGCACTTTCAATACCTACACGGGTTAGTCCCACAAGGAACAAACCAGGATATCTATAGACATAGAGTGATGCACACACAAGATGATGTCCATGAAAGCATTAGGTTACCTTGTCCCTTGTCTTACCAACAAGAGGGTTTGTGACTCCTTGAACTAGTGCAAGATGTGGAAGTTGATTGCACTTGTCCTTGACAAAATGGTATGAGTGAAGTATGTTGGCGGAGTCACCCTCAAGAACTCTCTAGTTCTTCTTCTTTGGGATCCACATCATCTTGATGGGAATCCTTAGAGTTGTAGTTGTACTTGATGAAGCAGAACTTGATGTAGTCTTGGGAACCCACTTGACCAAGGCCTTAGGAGCTTCTTCAAATGCATCAATCTCCTCTTGAAGCTTGTCCTTCCCTTTTTGCTTGTGGTCTTGTGGTGGAAGATCATCTTGAGCTTGTGTTCCTTTGAAAGAAGTAGGATCGTACTTATCTTGTTGAGGAACAAACTTCGTCTTGGGGTATTGATCTTCTTCCCACTCAACTCCATTGGCATTGAACTTCCATTCAAAACCAACACCTTGATTCTTCCGGTGCCTTCCTTTCTTGCATACAACTTCCTCGAATTGCTTACTTCCGGCAAGGCTCTTGTAAACACCTTTCTCTACAATTCCATTCAATAAGCTATTTTCTTGCTCAAGTGTAACTTGGCTAAGAGAATCATTAGTGGAATCAAGAGAACTACTAGAAGAAACAATATTGGATTTAGCATGATTATTGTTACTACTAGAAGAAGAATCTTTCTTGTTCTTGTTACTAGACTTGACTTGTGGCATGTAAGTAGATAAGAGTAAACGTTTGGCAATGTAAGAAGAACTTTTCTTGCGAAGATCATCATTGACTACCTTTAAAAACTCATGCTCTTGCTCAAGGTTGAGCTTTTCAAAGCGTAACTTCTCATGAGTCTTTAAAAGTTCTCAATGATCTTTCAAGATAGTTTCATGAGCTAACTTAAGAGTGTTTAGTTCTTTATTTAGGCGCTCAATCTTCTCCTTATCATTGTCATTCATTTTATCTTAATTAGCATGATTAATTGATGTTTCATCATAGTATTCATCACTAGAGGTTTCAACAAGTAAATCATCATCACCTAACAAGTCATCTTCATCACTATTGAAATCAACATACTCGGGGTGTGATACCTTTGGGCCTTTAGCCATGAAGCATCTTCCAATTCCTTCATTTGGTGAGTCAAATATGTCGTAGGAGTTGGTTGACACAAGTGCTAGACCGGAAACACCTTCATCTTGAGTATATTCGGAGTCGGAGTGATAGATTCTCTCGGAGTGATTGTCGGAGTCGGAGCCGGATACCCATTCACCAACATGAGCTTGATGTCTTCGTTTTGTGTAGCTCCTTGATGACTTGTCCTTCCTTTCCGAATCCTTGCTTCTCCGGGATGTTCTTCATTCATAACGATCATCTCTACTCCTTTCTCTTGATGGTGATTCTTCTCTTCTACTCCTTCTTTTTGGAGAATCTTCTCTTCTTTTGTAGGGAGCCGTACACTCATTGGAATAGTGTCTGGGTCTTCCACAATTGTAGCAATTACGCTCACGACTAGAAGATCTTTTGTCATTGTAGGACCTTGACTCGGAACTTCTTTCCTTGCTTCTACTCTTGTAGAACTTGTTGAAGTTCTTCACCATTAGGCTCAATTCTTCATTGAAGGTTTGTTTCTCACTTGATGATGTGGGAGCTTCACATGAGGCTTTGTAAGCACCACTTGACTTGTTATGGAGCTCTTCCTTATCCTTGAGTGACATCTCATGAGCAACAATTCTTCCAATGACTTCCGTTGGCTTGAGATCTTTGTAATTGGGCATCATTTGGATTAATGTGCACACGGTATCATATTTTACATCCAAGGATCTTAGGATCTTCTTGATGATGAATTTTTCAGTCATCTCTTCACTTCCTAAGCCGACAATCTCATTTGTGATGAGAGCAAGCCTAGAGTACATTTCAGTGCTGCCTTCACCATCTTTCATTTTGAACTTGTCAAGTTGACTTTGAAGCACATCCAATTTGGATTCCTTGACGGAGTCGGTACCTTTGTGCATGTCAATCAAAGTATCCCAAATTTCCTTTGCATTCTCAAGACGACTGATTTTTTTGAATTCTTCGTGGCACAATCCGTTGAAGAGGATATCGCAAGCTTGAGCATTGTATTGCAGCATCTTCAACTCTTCCGCGTAGCTTCACGGTTCGGTTCTCTCCCATCAAAGAATTCACCTTGCAAGCCAATACACACAATAGCCCAAACGGCGGGGTTATGTCCAAGAATATGCATTTTCATCTTATGCTTCCAACTAGCAAAATTTGTACCATCAAAGTAAGGACCTCTACAGTGGTAATTTCCCTCGCTAGACGCCATACTCTCCTAGGTTGTGAAACCAAGGCTATGACCACCAAAAGTTATGGCAATCAAAGCAAATGGAGACCAAAGCTCTGATACCACTTGTAGGATCGAAAGTGTGTCTAGAGGGGGGGTGATTAGACTAATTGACCAAATAAAAATCTAGCCTTTTCCCAATTTTAGTTCTTGGCAGATTTTAGCAACTTAGCACAAGTCAAGCAATCAACCTACACATGCAATTCTAAGAGTATAGCAGCGGAATGTAAAACAATTGCATATGAAGGTAAAGGGAGGAGTTTGAGAAGGCAAACGCAATGTTGACACGGAGATTTTTTATCTGTGGTTCCAATAGGTGGTGCTATTGTACATCCACGTTGATGGAGACTTCAACCCACGAAGGGTAACGGTTGCGTGAGTCCATGTAGGGCTCCACCCACGAAGGGTCCACGAAGAAGCAACCTGGTCTATCCCACCATGGCCGTCGCCCACGAAGGACTTGCCTCACTAGGGTAGATCTTCACGAAGTAGGCGATCTCCTTGCCCTTACAAACTCCTTGGTTCAACTCCACAAACTTGACGGAGGCTCCCAAGTGACACCTAGCAATCTAGGAGACACCACTCTCCAAGAAGTAACAAATGGTGTGTTGATGATGAACTCCTTGCTCTTGTGCTTCAAATGATAGTTTGCCCAACACTCAACTCTCTCTCACTGGATTTGGATTTGGTGGAAAGAAGATTTGAGTGGAAAGCAACTTGGGGAAGGCTAGAGATCAAGATTTATGTGGTAGGAATGGAATATCTTGACCCCAACACAAGTGTAGGTGGTTCTATCTTAGAAAATGTATGTTGGAAGTGTAGGCATGTTCTAATGGCTCTCTCCACGAATGAAGAGTGGGTGGAGGGGTATATATAGCCTCCACACAAAATCTAACCATTACACACAACTTACCAAACTCGGTGGGACCGAATAGTGAAACTCGGTCAGACCGATTTAGTAAATAATGTGACCATTAGGAATTTCGGTGGGACCGAGATGTCAACTCGGTGGGACCGATATGGCTAGGGTTAGGGCATAACGTAATCTTGGTGAGACCGATTACACAAACTCGGTGAGACCGATTTTGGTAAGAGACACACAGAGAGTTGGTCAGGCAAACTCGGTGGGACCTATTCGCTCATCTCGGTTGGACCGAAACGTTACGAAAGGGAAACGGTGAGTTTCCATTGCAGTCTTGGTGGGACCGATCGCTCATCTCGGTTTGACTGAAACGTTACGAATGGAAATAGAGAGATTGCAATCCCATCTTTGTGAGACCGAGATCCCTATAGGTGAGACCGAAAAGACTAGGGTTTCTAGTAGTGGCTATGTCAACAGAACTCGGTGGCGCCGGATAGACAGTTTCGGTGGGGCCGAGTTTGACTTTTGGTTTGGGACATATGTGATTGTGAGAAAGTAGTTGAGGGTATTTGGAGCATATCACAAAGCACTTTGAGCAAGAAACTCATTCAGCAACACCTCACCCCCTCTTGATAGTATTGGCTTTTCCTATGGACTCAATGTGATCTTAGATCACTAAAATGGAAAATGTAGAGTCTTGTGCTTTGAGCTTGAGCCAATCCTTTTGTCCTTAGCATTTTGAGGGGTCCACTTTTCTCATCCATGTCATGCCAATCATTGAGCTTTCCTGAAATATTTATCTTGAAATAGCATTAGCCCAATGAGCTATATGTTGTTAGGAATTACCAAAACCACCCAGGGATAGTTGCACTTTCACAAGTCGAACGAGCCACTGGTCTTATTATGAGCGGCATTAAACCCAGACTAGTACGGTCTTGGAAAGAATCAGATAAGCACTGGGTGGAAGAGCTCGACTCCGTACTCTTGGGGCTGCGGACCACGCCCAATCGTTCTACCATATACACACCCTTCTTCATGGTGTACGACGCATAGGCTGTGTTACCCTGTGACATTATTCATGACTCACCTCGAGTGCGCATGTATGAAGAGAGAGAGGCCGAGCTTGATTGGCAGGACAACTTAGATGCCCTGGAGGAGGAGCGCGACGTTGCAAAAGCCCGTTCCGCATTCTATCAACAACATGCCCGCACGTATCAAAGCAGAGAAGTATGGGCCAAGACTTATAATGTCAGCGAACTCATTCTATGCTTGCCGGAGAAGAAAAAGGACAAACTCAAGACCAAGTGGGAGGTTCCCTTCATCATTGACGAAGTTCTCATCGGAGGAGCGTACCGCCTGCGTGATGCATCAGACAACCGCCTAGAGCCAAACCCATGGAACGCAGCTAGAGTCTGAAGATTCTATGCCTAGCGTAGGACTCTTCGTTCGTCTCCTTTCTCCCCTTTTTTGTTTCCATTATTTATTTTTCTCTCTTTTCACCTTCCTTTTTAAAGCTGTAAAGCTCTTGTACGGCTAAACCATACACCTACAACGCATACAATTCTTAATATGTATGTCAATTATACCTGGGGGCTTCTCGTACAGAAGCTTATTATTATTTTCCGAGCATCAAGCTCACCAGATATGTGTCTTTTCCACGTATGTACCTTTTCTTCGCCATTATATGCATCTATATGACTTAAGTTTTGGCCAAGTTGGGTTGCCTGGCTCCTGTGCTTATGCCCTACGTTCCCGTTAGTTCGGCTAGGGCATAAAGGGAGCACCTCTGTGATTGTTACTGCCGGGTCATCCAAATGTGTACCTCAGACTGGGTGAAGCCGAAAGCTAGCGTTCTTAAGGGAATATTCGGTCAGCGGACTAAACATGTTTTTTATTTGTCACATTATGAATCCCCAGATGTTATGTATGTTGTGGTTTTCTCAATCACAGTCCGGACGTGCATGTTAAACGCATGTCGACCCAGGGAAAGGAACCCTTAACGAAACTATTCTCTCTGGAAGATGTCTCTTACTATCAAAATGTAATATAACATAACTAGGCGGATACTTGTCTGTTTAAGCAACTATGACCCCTACGCCTGGTCTCACGCATACCCCGGTTTACATTACTGAGCGGGTATTTGGAAGCACTCCGCACCTTCGGGTCCAGAGGTTGAAGCGAAAAGGTCTGCCATGACAAGCGTTTTACAATTCAGCTAGAGGCATAATTTGTCAAATGAAGTACATAGTCACTTAGACTCAAACACTTCTTTCTCTATGCCATCCAATAGGCTATCTAGACTACAATCCTGTTGGGAATACTTGGACGCTACTTGTACCTGGCCGTATACCAAACTAATGGGAATTTCTTCTCCATTTGACCCTACAGGCCCGACCCGGGCCATGTGATTCGGGTTGAGTTTGGTATAACGAGTTTTCACCATTGCCCAGGCCTCTCGCGCACCTTCCCGGCAGGCCGATATCTTTCATAATTGGAAGCGCCGCCGCGCTCCCTTGAGTAGTTATACAAGCCCCTCCATACTTCCTGGAGGGCAGTCAGATGGCCACAAGGCCTTGACAATACTTTGCATCGCCTGCCGAGCTCGCTCGTGCATTTGCGACAGCTCTTGTAGCAGATCACTCGACGACCCGGACCTCCTCTTCGCGACGACCCATCAATATACCTACTGACATAATTATTTTCAGTTTCTTTCCTTGCCGAACTATGTAAAGGTAAGTCCGAACACATACTAAATATGTCGCCTCGCAGCTTCTTATTCTCCTTCACGGAGTCAGTTAGCTGGGCCCACACATCTTTTAGCTCTTCGCCGAGCTTGGTGTTGGTATCTTGCAGTTTGTTCTTCTCCACCCTGACTTGTGTCAGTATACATTCGCCCACAGCCAGTTGCCTTTGAGCTCTTGGATTTCCCGCTCGTGCGACTTCTGGTGCCTCTGTCATAAGATTTGCACCTGTATTAATACTCCTGATATATGATCATGTATTCTCGATAGAGGAAACATTACCAGACGCTGCCTTCTTGGATTTCTCCAGTTCGGTGGTAGCAGCAGTTAGCTGGGCTTGACACTTCTTCAGCTCTTGAGACAACAGGTCATTCTTCTCTTTGAGCACCTGGGTATACAACGATCCTTAAATCAGTTGCTTAAACTACTTCAAGTCTCGGGGGCTACCGGTATATAATAATCAGAATTGTGCAAGTATGAACTTACCCGCATATCCTTCAGATACTGATCTGTGGCTCTACAAAGCCCATCTCGAGCAGCTCGGAGGTATGCATCACCCGAGTTGAAGGCATTGAAAGCCTCTTCTGAAAAACCAGGGTCGCGAAGAGCGGCCCGCCGGTGCCGATGATTCATGGCGCTTTCCACTTTGGAGTTTGTGGCGGATACTTTATCTGAATCCTCCGCAGAAGAACAATCCGGTGTCACTTCCGCGTTAGCCTCAGTCCTCGTGACAGGGTCCGGAATCCGGCTAGTAGAGGCATGACCGGCAGGATCCCCGGACACAGTCCGGCGAATGTTTTTCCTGATAAGACACAACGGATAGTGTCATACTTTAAGATGACGACCATGGGGCATATTTAAAACCATACCTCTTCAATGAAGGCTCAGACATATCTCTATTTGCCTTCCTCTTCGAAGGCTTGCTCGTCGTAGGCGCCGCCTTCTTGGGCGTCGCCTCAGGTGCTGCATGGCGCGCCGATCACCTCCCCTTTAGAGCATAATATAGTGCAGTGGGTAAGGCAGAAGGGGGAAATTCTCCCAAAGGACAAGTCTCCTAATTACTTACATGCGACGCACGAAGGAGATCGGGAAAGTCAGCAATGATGCCCACTTCGGTGCCGTCACAGCTCGCCTGGTAAAACACCCCTTCCCCGAGCTCCACGAATATATCCGGACCCTCTTAGAATCCGGGATCAAGGGCCCGGTTGTGGTCCTCTGGTTGTGGTGCGGGGCTGTGGATCTCCCTAGTGATATTCCACCATTCCTGTTATAAATGGATGGGTTAATGTTTATGAAAAAGGATTCATGGAGTTAATGGAGTAGAGTAGTGGGATGGAAACTCACCCAGCTAGGAGGGTTGTACATGGAAAATCCATCCCTGGGCTTAATGCAGATGAACTCCTCCTCCTCCCCTTTGTATAATCTAGACAGTGTTTTCGCCAAAATAGTGGAAGTGTCTGGACCCTTCCGACCGTACCGGGTGGCATCATCTTCTCCATTGAAATGCCACATAGGGTTCCCTCGGTATTGGAGTGGCTGAACCCCTCACATTATGGATATCGCCATAACCTAGACTATTGACAATCCGGATTGAGCGAGCGTCTTTATCTTGCTCATCAATTGGTGGACTTCCATGCTATCTTCCTCCCTGGGGCTCCGAGGACGCCAGCTGAGGCGCTTCTTCAATGGAGCACTTGAAAATTCAGGAAGACCCCTTTGGGTCAAGAAGGGAAACGTCCTCAACATAAAACCATTCGGAAGGCCATTCTTCGAATGCCTTCTTCGGTGTGCCGAATACCACTCTTTAAGTCAGGTACTTTGAAGTATTCGGAGAAGGAACCCGCCTTGCAACGCCGAAGACAATATGCGCACCGGACTCATTGTCATTGAAGCCTGGTTCGGGGGCAACTAAGGGAGTCCTGGACTAAGGGGTCCTGGGACAACTGGACTATATACTTTGGCCGGACTACTGGACTATGAAGATACAAGATAGAAGACCTCTTCCCGTGTCCGGATGGGACTCTCCTTTGCGTGGAAGGCAAGCTTGGCAATTTGGATATGTAGATTCCTTTCTCTGTACCCAACTTTATGTAACCCTAGCCCCCTCCGGTGTCTATATAAACCAAAGGGTTTAGTCTGTAACAACAATCATAACCTCATAGGCTAGGTTTATAGGGTTTAGCCCTTACGATCTCGTGGTAGATCAACTCTTGTAATACTCATATTCATCAAGATCAATCAAGCAGGAAGTAGGGTATTACCTCCATAGAGAGGGACCGAACCTGGGTAAACATTGTGTTCCCCGCCTCCTGTTACCATTAGCCTTAGACGCACAGTTCAATACCCCTACCTGAGATCCGCCGGTTTTGACACCGACAAGGGGGTCGAAAAATCCATACAAACATGAACAATCTTCTTATTTATCAGAGGTTGTATTCTTCATAACTATTTTATAAAAATATGAGTTCAGCAAACATGTAGATCAATACATGTGTGAATTTTTAACAAACCAAAAAATATGAGAAAATGTTTTTTGGCACGAAGAGTACTGGTGCCTAAGAACCTGTATGTGAGTTTAGGAAGTAATATAGCTAGTTAGTCATAGCACATACTAAGCTAGTTTACTTGTCATTTCTAATCTGTTAAATGCACCCTTCCGAGGCATGCATGCTACATGCGTTCTTTTCTTCTCCCTCACCACTTCGCCTACTAGTAGTACTTGCGTGGTAGTAGCTTGCAAGTACTAATCCACTATAGGGCAGCACTTCTTTACTCATGAGCCTGCCAGAGATTTCTAGGGAGTGGTGCCCATTATGGAAGAATCGTGAGCCCGCATGCATGGTGTGTCAGTTTAGCAGCACAAGGATGGCCACCCACCATGAATCCCTGCATGGTGGGCCATTAGATTAGGTTATCCTATGATCTGTATGTGGCGACGCACTCCTCTGTCTAATGCAATTGAATGTGAGCCGCTGGATTACAAAGATCCAATGGTTCATACACATTGATATTCGTATACTATATAGGAGTATAGACTAGTGGGAATTTCTCATTATAGGATTAGATGCACACCCACTTAGTTTTCATATTGAGCTTTCATACACTTATAGCTCTTAGTGCATTTGTTGCATGGCAATCCCTACTCCTCATGTTGATATCAATTGATGGGCATCTCCATAGCCCGTTGGTTATCCTCGTCGATGTGAGACTTTCTTACTTTTTTGTCTTCTTTATATTTACCCCTATCATCATACTCTATTCCACCCATAGTGCTATATCCATGGCTTGCACTCATGTATTGCAGAGGACTGAAAAAGCTGAAGCGCGTTAAAAAGTATGAACCAATTGCTCGACTTGTCATCGGGGTTGTGCATTATAAATACTTTGTGTCAAGAAGACAGAGCATGAAAAGACTATATGATTTTGTAGGGATATCTTATTTAGCGCTGATATTCTGAAAGACATGATTGTTTGTTGGGATGCTTGAGTATTGATGTCTTTATGTCAAATTATGGACTATTGCTTTGAATTACTTATGTCTTAATATTCATTCCATGACAAGATATATGATCAAGTTTATGCTAGGTAGCATTCCACATCAAAAATTGTCTTTTTTATCATTTACCTGCTCGAGGACGAGCAGGACTTAAGCTTGAGGATGCTTATACGTCTCCGTCGTATCTATAATTTTTTATTGTTTCATGCCGATATTATACAACTTTCACATACTTTGGCAACTTTTTATATGATTTATTTGGACTAACTTACTTATCCAGTGCCCAGTGCCAGTTCCTATTTGTTGCATGTTTTTGTATCGCAGAAAATACATATCAAACGAAGTCCAAACATGATGAAACTCCATGGAGAATTATTTTGGAATATTTGTGATTTTCGGGAGTTGGAATCATCGCAAACGGAGGCCCACACTGCCCACGAGACACCAGGGCGCGCCAGAAGCCCCTGGCGCGTGGTGGTGGGTTGTTGAAAGTGCAACTATCCCTAGGTGGTTTTGGTAATTCATAACAACATATAGCTCATTGAGCTAATACTATTCCAAGACTATTATTTCAGGAAAGCTCAATGAATGGCATGGCATGGATGATGAAAGTGGATCCCTCAAAATATCAAGGACAAAGGATTGGCTCAAGCTCAAAAGCTGAAGACTCTTCATTTTACATTTTAGTGATCCAAGATCACATTGAGTCTGTAGGAAAAGCCAATACTATCAAGGAGGGATGAGGTGTTGCTTAATGAGCCTCTTGCTTCATGTGCTTAGTGATATGCTCCAAATACCCTCAACTACTTTCTCACATCCACATATGACCTAAACCCAAAGTCAAAATCGGTCCCACCGATTCTTTCTATCTGGCGCCACCGAGTTCAAATGTCATAGCCACTGCCACAAACCCTAGGCAAATCGGTCTTACCGATAGGGATCTAGGTCTCACCGAGATGGGGTTGTAATCTCTCTATTTCCCTTCGTAACGTTTCGGTCTAACCGAAGTGAGCGATCGGTCCCACCGAGATTGCAATGTAAACTCCCTGCTTCCCTTTCGTAACATTTCGGTCTCACTGAAATGAGCTAATCGGTCCCACCGAGTTTACCTGACCAACTCTCTGGAAAGCTTACTACCAAAATCGGTCTCACCGAGTTTGTGTAATCGGTCTCACCGAGATTACATTATGCCCTAACCCTAACCATATCGGTCCTACGAAGTTGCATGTCGGTCCCACCGAAAATCCTAACGGTCACTGGGTTTACTAAATCGGTCTGACCGAGTCTGTTGAATCGGTCCCACCGAGTTTGGTAAATTGTGTGTAACAGTTAGATTTTGTGTGGAGGCTATATATACCCCTCCACCTCCTCTTTATTCATGGATAGAGCCATCAGAACAAACCTACACTTCCAACTTACCATTTCTGAGAGAGAACCACCTACTCATGTGTTGAGGCCAAGATATTCGATTCCTACCATATGAATCTTGATCTCTAGCCTTCCCCAAGTTGCTTTCCACTCAAATCCTCTTTCCACCAGATCCAAATCCCATGAGAGAGAGTTGAGTGTTGGGGAGACTATCATTTGAAGCACAAGAGCAAGGAGTTCATCATCAACGCACCGTTTGTTACTTCTTGGAGAGTGGTGTCTCCTAGATTGGGTAGGTGTCACTTGGGAGCCTCCGACAAGATTGTGGAGTTGAACCAAGGAGTTTGTAAGGGCAAGGAGATCGCCTACTTCATGAAGATCTACCGCTAGTGAGGCAAGTCCTTCGTGGGCGACGGCCATGGTGGGATAGACAAGGTTGCTTCTTCGTGGACCCTTCGTGGGTGGAGCCCTCTGTGGACTCGCGCAACCGTTACCCTTCGTGGGTTGAAGTCTCCATCAACGTGGATGCACGATAGCACCACCTATTGGAACCACAACAAAAACATCCGTGTCTCTAATTGCGTTTGAATCCACCAAACCCTTCCTTTTACTTTCTTGCAAGTTGCATGCTTTAATTTCCGCTGCTCATATACTCTTTGCATGCTTGCTTGAATTGTGTGATGATTGCTTGACTTGTCCAAAGTTAGCTAAAATCTGCCAAACTCTAAAATTGGGAAAAGGTTAAGTTTTTAATAAGTCAAGTAGTCTAATCACCCCCCTCTAGACATACTTCAAGGTCCTACAAGTGGTATCAGAGTTTTGGTCTCCATTTGCTTTGATTTCCATAGATTTTGGTGGTCATAGCCTTGGTTTCACAACCTAGGTGAGTATGGCGTCTAGCGAGGGAAATTATCACCGTAGAGGTCCTTACTTTGATGGTACTAATTATGGTAGTTGGAAGCATAAGATGAAAATGCATATTATTGGACATAACCCCGCCGTTTGGGCTATTGTGTGTATTGGCTTGCAAGGTGAATTCTTTGATGGGAGAGAGATGAACCGTGAAGCTAGTGCGGAAGAGTTGAAGATGCTGCAATACAACGCTCAAGCTTGTGATATCCTCTTCAACGGATTGTGCCCCGAGGAATTCAACAAAATCAGCCGTCTTGAGAATGCAAAGGAAATTTAGGATACTTTGATTGATATGCATGAAGGTACCGACTCCGTCAAGGAATCCAAGTTGGATGTGCTCCAAAGTCAGCTTGACAAGTTCAAAATGAAGGATGGTGAAGGTGTCGCTGAAATGTACTCTAGGCTTGCTCTTATCACAAATGAGATTGCCGGCTTAGGGAGTGAAGAGATGACCGACAGATTCATTATCAAGAAGATCCTAAGGGAATTGGATGGAAAGTATGATACCGTGTGCACATTGATCCAAATGATGCCAAACTACAAAGATCTCAAGCCAACGAAAGTCATTGGAAGAATTGTTGCTCATGAGATGTCACTCAAGGATAAGGAGGAACTTCACAACAAGTCAAGTGGTGCTTACAAAGCCTCATGTGAAGCCCTCACATCATCAAGTGAGAAACAAACCTTAAATGAACAATTGATCTTAATGGTGAAGAACTTAACAAATTCTACAAGAGTAGAAGCAAAGAAAGAAGCTCTAAGTCAAGGTCCTACAATGACAAAAGATCTTCTAGTCAAGAGCGCAATTGCTACAATTGTGGGAGACCTGGACACTATTCCAATGAGTGTACAACACCCTACAAAAGAAGAGAAGATTCTCCAAGAAGAAGAAGCAAAAGAGAAGAATCACCACCAAGAGAGAGGAGAAGTAGAGATGATCGTTATGAACGAAGACCCTCACGGAGAAGCAAGGATTCGGAAAGGAAGGACAAGTCATCAAGGAGCTACACAAAATGAAGACATCAAGCTCATGTTGGTGAATGGGTATCCGGCTCCGACTCCGACAATCACTCCGAGAGAAGCTATCACTCCGACTCCGAATATACTCAAGATGAAGGTGTTGCCGGTCTAGCACTTGTGTCAACCAACTCCTACAACATATTTGACTCACCAAATGAAGGAATTGGAAGATGCTTCATTGCCAAAGGTCTAAAGGTAACACATCCCGAGTATGTTGATTTCAATAGTGATGAAGATGACTTGCTAGATGATGCTGATTTACTCGTTGACAACTCTAGTGATGAATACTATGATGAAACGTCAATTAATCATGCTAATCAAGATAAAATGAATGACAATGATAAGGAGAAGATTGAGCTTCTAACCAAAGAACTAAACACTCTTAAGTTAGCTCATGAAACTATCTTCGAAGATCATCGAGAACTTTTAAGAGCTCATGAGAAGTTACGCTTTGAAAAGCTCAATCTTGAGCAAGAGCATGAGTTCTTAAAAGCAATCAATGATGATCTCCGTAAGAAAAGTTCTTCTTACACTGCCAAGCGTTTACTCTTATCTACTTACATGCCTCAAGTCAAGTCTAGTAACAAGTACAATAAAGATCCTTCCTCTAGTAGTAACAATAATAATGCCAAATCCAATATTGTTGCTTCTATTAGTTCTCTTGATTCCACTAATGATTCTCTTAGCCAAGTTACACTTGAGCAAGAAAATAGCCTATTGAAGGGAATTATAAAGAAAGGTGTTTACAAGAGCCTTGCCGGGAGTAAGCAATTCGAGGAAATTGTACGCAAGCAAGGAAGGCACCGGAAGAATCAAGGTGTTGGTTTTGAACAAAAGTTAAATGCCAATGGAGTTGAGTGGGAAGAAGATCAATACCCCAAGACGAAGTTTGTTCCTCAACAAGAGAAGTATGATCCTACTTCCTTTAAGGGAACACAAGCACAAGATGATCTTCCACCTCAAGACCACAAGAACAAAGGAAAGTACAAGCTTCAAGAGGAGATTGATGCATTTGAAGAAGCATCTAAGGCCTCGGTCAAGTGGGTTCCCAAGAGTACGTCAAGTTCTACTTCATCAAGTACAACTACAACTCCAAGGATTCCCATCAAGATGACGTGGATCCCGAAGAAGAAGAACAAGAGAGTTCTTGAGGGAGACTCCGCCAACATTCTTCACTCATATCATTATGGCAAGGACAAGTGCAATCAACTTCCACATCTTGCACTAGTTCAAGGAGTCACAAACCCTCATGTTGGTAAGGCAAGGGACAAGGTAACCTAATGATTTCATGGACATCATCTTGTGTGTGCATCACTCTATGTCTATGGATATTCTTGTTTGTTCCTTGTGGGACTAACCCATGTAGGTATGTTAAAAGTGCAACTCACTCCAAAGGATTGCTCCAAATGATCTACATCAACATTGAGCATCCACATCTTCAACACCTACATGAAGTCATCATCGACAAAACCCAAGGTTAGTTCATCCCTCTAAAAGGGGATCTCACATCTAGGGGGAGCTTAACTCTAAGAATTGAGTCAAAGCAACTCTAATGGTGTGAACACATCAATGCATTATGTAAAAGTGGTAACCCCACTTGAGCTTAAACGATGAGTATGACCTATGATCAAATGTTCTCATTTGACTCCTAAGTCAATATACTCATATATAGATGACCTAGTCATCGCCAATTGTTTGATAGATGCTAGAATTGGTTGTGCATGCTTTGTCACATATTTTATTTTCCATTTTATTGTGTGAGCATGCTGGATGCATATTTTACTCATTCGAGGACATCCACTTGTTGCTTTGATTGTTTGGGTTCGTTTTCTTTTTGCCAAGTGGATGGACAAGAATGCCTAAGAACCTTCTCTAGCTATCTATGCTTTTCTCGTCTCAAACTCTATTCATGCTACATCATAAAATTTGATCAAGTCAGATTCGAACCACTCTGTGTGAGGAGCACTCGGAGTCCCCGATTCGTCATAGACTTAAACTTCCAAAACTTCTTTGTGATTCTCGGTCTGACTGATTCCTCCATTTCGGTCCTACCGAGATCACTAAGTCGATCTAGGTTTTCAATCTCCGTGCAACCGATTTGAAAGTTTCGGTCACACCAAGTTGTAGTAACTGTACAGTTATGCATCTCGGTGCCACCGAGTTGTTCCACTCGGTCACATCGACAGGATCGGGATATATATACTCACGGGCAAAAATTTGGAAATTTCTCCGAACCTCTTTGCCCATGCAATAGCTCGCTCTGCCTCCAGGGTCTCCGGATCGTCTCCTCGTCACCAGCCGCCTCCTGTCACTGGTCTCCGCCGCCGTCAACGGAATTCACCCCCGCCGTTGCCGCCGTACCGAGTTCATCGCCAAGCTAGGGTATGGACTCGATCACAGTGCTATCCTTGTCCTATTCCTAGCACATTGTGTTCATTATGATTCTTGCCACGATTTAAACACTCCTATCCAGTCAATACAATCCTTAGATTAGATGCGATTTGAAAATTTAGGGTTAGGTTTCTGCCGAAACCATCTCGAACCCACCTAGTTGAAAAACTCGGTCCCACCGTTTTGGCTAACGCCATTGCACTAGTAACTCTCGGTCTGACCGAGAATTGCTAATCGGTGTGACCGATTTTAGGACTTTGTGAAACCCTAGCAGTCTCGGTGCCACCAAACTGTGACTCGGTCCAACCGAGTTCACCAGTTTAGGTTCCAAAACTGCTTTGGTATCACCGAGTTTGAAAATCGGTTGATCCAAAATGCTTTCTGTGGAAAACTAAAACTGAGTTTTTGAATCATTCTTTTGCAAAAATCTCTGCATTTTGTGATGATCATCCATTCTATCTCATCTATAACTATTCACAGGGTCAGCAGTCAGTGATTTGCAGCATGTCAGACCAAAGTGATAGTGAGAACAAGTCAGAAGAGCACAATCACATGAGTGAGGGCACTAGTCCCTCTAGCACTTCAGATGATAGCAGCAGGAGCACCCCAAGCAATCTGCCTAAAGCTTCCACCAGGACAAGGAAGAAGAGAACCTTAGAATCTGAAGATGAGGATTATATGGCAGAAGAAGATGAGGCTACCTCTAAGAAGGTAGTGCTCAAAAAGGAGTATGCCTCAACAAAGAACACAAAGCCTGGACTAAATAGGAAGGTTCCTACCAATAGGACACCTATGTTGAAGGTCAGAGGATCTACTCAAGTGCCTGAAAAGACAGAACCCAAAGAGGCACCTGCAAGAAGAGTCACAACTTCCAAACCCAAGAAAGTTCCCACTGGAGAAACTATGAAGTTTACCATTGAATCAGAAGATGAAGCTTCTGGTCAAGATAAGAAGAAGAAGAGAGCCAGAACCACTACTGCCCAGGTTCTTGGAAATCCCTCTATGAGGAGAGACTCATAAGAAGAAGAAGAGGCTGCTGCACCAGCACCCAAGGCACAAAAGCTAATGGGCGATGCTATTAAGTCAGGGGCTGCAACATCAAAGCCCAAGGAAGCACCCAAAGCCGCCCCCAAGCCCAAGATTGGACCAAAGAGGAATACCAGGAGTATTCCAGCTGCTGAGAAGAACAAGGCTCCAGTGCCTGAAGTTGCTGACGAGGAAGATGATGAAGGACAAGTCCTGAGAAATCTAAAGCCCAAGATTCCAGACCACAATGATGCTCATCCTGTGGCTGAGAACATGAAGTTGAGAAAGGATGCAGGACTCAGATTGTGGAGGCTGTCTGATCCATATGCTACTAGGAGAAGGACTGCTGTTGACTACAGGTTCCACACTAAGGAACAGCAGGATTTCTATGAGACAGTGATGTTGGACAAGAAACCAATTGTGTGTGATATGAGGTGGGTCGACTGGACCTACATGAAGGAAAATGAGGAACACTATCCAGGAGTGCAAGACAGTTTTGTTGCTTGTGGATTTGCAGACTTTGTTGGGCAGAAGCTCACAAAGTGGAATGATGAGCTCATTATGCAATTCTACTCCACAGCACACTTCTATCGAGATGGCAGAATAGTCTGGATGTCTGAAGGTACAAGGTACCAGTCAACAATTGAGGAATGGGCCAGTCTGATCAATGCACCAAAGGAGAATGAAGATGACTTGGATGTCTATGCCAAGAAGAAGATGGACCACAACACCATGGCTCACATGTACAAGGAAATTCCTGATGCTGCAGTTGAGACTCATAAGTTTGGGTCAGTCCACTTCCTTCTGTCAGGGCTGCCAACAATCAACTAGATCCTAAGGCACACTCTGTTGCCCAAGTCAGGTGACCACAACATGATTAGAGGGCATGCTATCAACTTGCTGCACTTGTTTGATGTGCCACAAAAATTCAAGGTCATGAGCCTCATTGTTGAGACCATTAACAGGACAACAGCAGATCGGAAGAGGAGTTGTGGGTATGCCCCACAGACTCAGGAGTTGATTAACTCAAAGATGGGCACATGAACTTACTTGCTGGATAAGGAACATTTTGCTATCTATCCAGACTTTGAGGACAATCAAGTTGTGATGAATGAGAATGAACCATCATCAGTGCAAGCTCAAGAGAAGAAGGAGAAGGCAAAGAGAGAGAAGGCTGCCAAGATGCCAACTCAAGAGGAGGCATCTGAGTACTTTTTGAAGAACAAGCAGGAGCAGCTTGGTTACTAGATAGCATCAACACAGAGGATTGAGAAGGGGTTGGCCACCCTAACTCAAAACCAGGAGAGCCTGGAAAGAATCATGGAACAAAAATTCTATGATCTAGATATCAAATAACTGAGATTCAGTCAGTTTTGGAGCAGCTCCAGGATGACATGCAGGAGAGGAAGGGCAAGATAACCACTGATGCATTTGCCAGAGTGCCTAGAGCTCATAGGTCAGCTGCAGTGCCTGTGACAGACTCCAGAGCCACATCATCTGCACCAGCTACAGCTCCTACAGCTCCTGTGCAACCAGCTCCAGCACAAACTCCTCTAGCTCCATCCACTTCAACTGAAGCCTTCGTCCAAGGAGCTATCTCTACACCACCACCTGAAGATCAAGCCTGAGAGTCGATCTAGCACTATGCATTTTCTATGAAATTTTTGGTAACTTGTTGCCAAAGGGGGAGAAAAATGTATAGATCATAGGCTTCGAGAGAGAGAGAGTGTTGCTTTTGTTCTCTCTTGCTTTGGTGGTTAAACCTTTGTTTGCTTTTGATTGCTTGAGATACTATGCTATTATCTGTGAGACATTGATGATCATGTGTTTGATCATAAGCTACACTTATGCTTGTTAGATGATATTATCTTACCTATCCTTAAAAGATCACTCACTTTGCTTGGTGATGAGTGCATGTATTCAATCTTTGTCATTTTGAGCGCTCCACCAAGATGTATGTGACATGGAAGAGTAATCCATGAGCCTAATTTCTTGTGCATTTGCAGTCCAAAGCAAATTTTAAACTATGCACAAATTTAGGGGGGGGGGCCTTGCTTATCACATACTTCTCAAAGCGACGATGTTTTTCAATCTTATTATCATTTTTCGAAGCTTTGATCTATATGTTGTCATCAATTACTAAAAAGGGGGAGATTGAAAGTGCAACTATCCCTAGGTGGTTTTGGTAATTCATAACAACATATAGCTCATTGAGCTAATACTATTCCAAGACTATTATTTCAGGAAAGCTCAATGAATGGCATGGCATGGATGATGAAAGTGGATCCCTCAAAATATCAAGGACAAAGGATTGGCTCAAGCTCAAAAGCTCAAGACTCTTCATTTTACATTTTAGTGATCCAAGATCACATTGAGTCTGTAGGAAAAGCCAATACTATCAAGGAGGGATGAGGTGTTGCTTAATGAGCCTCTTGCTTCATGTGCTTAGTGATATGCTCCAAATACCCTCAACTACTTTCTCACATCCACATATGACCTAAACCCAAAGTCAAAATCGGTCCCACCGATTCTTTCTATACGGCACCACCGAGTTCAAATGTCATAGCCACTGCCACAAACCCTAGGCAATTCGGTCTTACCGATAGGGATCTAGGTCTCACCGAGATGGGGTTGTA
The DNA here is from genome assembly GCF_002162155.2 of Triticum dicoccoides. NCBI lineage: Eukaryota > Viridiplantae > Streptophyta > Magnoliopsida > Poales > Poaceae > Triticum > Triticum dicoccoides. The sequence continues at coordinate 242,845,565 of NC_041383.1, read as the reverse complement.
ATCTCTCTGTTTCCCTTCGTAACGTTTCGGTCTAACCGAAGTGAGCGATCGGTCCCACTGTGATTGCAATGTAAACTCCCTGTTTCCCTTTCGTAACATTTCAGTCTCACCGAAATGAGCGAATCGGTCCCACCGAGTTTACCTGACCAACTCTTTGGAAAGCTTACTACCAAAATCGGTCTCACCGAGTTTGTGTAATCGGTCTCACCGAGATTACGTTATGCCCTAACTCTAACCATATCGGTCCTACGGAGTTGCATGTCGGTCCCACCGAAAATCCTAACGGTCACTGGGTTTACTAAATCGGTCTGACCGAGTCTGTTGAATCGGTCCCACCGAGTTTGGTAAATTGTGTGTAACAGTTAGATTTTGTGTGGAGGCTATATATACCCCTCCACCTCCTCTTTATTCGTGGAGAGAGCCATCAGAACAAACCTACACTTCCAACTTACCATTTCTGAGAGAGAACCACCTACTCATGTGTTGAGGCCAAGATATTCGATTCCTACCATATGAATCTTGATCTCTAGCCTTCCCCAAGTTGCTTTCCACTCAAATCCTCTTTCCACCAGATCCAAATCCCATGAGAGAGAGTTGAGTGTTGGGGAGACTATCATTTGAAGCTTAAGAGCAAGGAGTTCATCATCAACGCACCATTTGTTACTTCTTGGAGAGTGGTGTCTCCTAGATTGGCTAGGTGTCACTTGGGAGCCTCCGACAAGATTGTGGAGTTGAACCAAGGAGTTTGTAAGGGCAAGGAGATCGCCTACTTCGTGAAGATCTACCGCTAGTGAGGCAAGTCCTTCGTGGGCGATGGCCATGGTGTGATTGACTAGGTTGCTTCTTCATGGACCCTTCGTGGGTGGAGCCCTCCATGGACTAGCGCAACTGTTACCCTTCGTGGGTTGAAGTCTCCATCAACGTGGATGTACGATAGCACCACCTATCGGAACCACGACAAAAACATCCGTGTCTCCAATTGCGTTTGAATCCTCCAAACCCTTCCCTTTACTTTCTTGCAAGTTGCATGCTTTAATTTCCGCTGCTCATATACTCTTTGCATGCTTGCTTGAATTGTGTGATGATTGCTTGACTTGTCCAAAGTTAGCTAAAATCTACCAAACTCTAAAATTGGGAAAAGGTTAAGTTTTTAATAAGTCAAGTAGTCTAATCACCTCCCCTCTAGACATACTTCAAGGTCCTACAGTTGTGCTCACCTCTTATGTCGGTTGGATATCTACTTCGGGCGTAAGGAAGATTATATCCGAAAAAACATCGTGTAAAAAGATCAGCGCGGAGTTACGGATCTTCGGGAATATAAGAAACGGTTTTCGGCCAGATCTAGGGAGCGCGAAACAGAAGAGAACAGAGAGGGAGATCCAATCTCGGAGGGGATCCTGCCCCTCCTCCGCCATGGAGAGCATGGACCAGGGGGCGAACCCTCCTCCCATATAGGGGGGAGGCCAAGGAAGAAGAAGAAGGAGGGGGGCTATCTCCCCCTCTCTCCCGATGGCGCCGGAGTGCCGTCGGGGCTAGGATCGTGACGGCGATCTACATTAGCAATCTTGCTACCATCAACACCAACTCTCTCCCTGTTGGGGATATTACCACTAGGCGTAAACTGGCCTGCCTGGGCCGGGTTAACTTCATTAGTGGTATAAACAGATGAAGGCCCAAGGCCTGTAGTCGGTTTAGAACCTGTAGCCGTAAACCGGCCTGATGTATAACTTGTATTGTAAGTTAGGAATAGAGAGATACCAACCGGGATACGAGTATGAACCGGTTGGGACTCTATGGACCGACGGGCGTCACCCGTGTATATAAGGGGACGACCCGGCGGCGGTTCAGGACAGACAACCACAACTCGAGCCTAGGCGAAGCTTGTTTGCTCCCTAGCCATCGAGACCACGTCAATTCCATCACAACTAGACGTAGGCTTTTACCTTCATCGAAGGGGCCGAACTAGTATAAAACCCTCGTGTCTTTGTGTCCGCTTTAAGCCCTTCAAGTAAACTCGTAGCGATGGCTCTACGACTAAGTCCTTTCACTAGGACATCTGCCGTGACAAATCCACGACAGTTGGCGCCCACCGTGGGGCTATCGCACGATGGTTTGACGATCTTGGAGGGCAAGCTCAAGGGACTCAAAGGCTATGTTGTGGGCCGGATGACCAAGAGTCGTCGTGGCAGGATCTACATCGACGATGCAGGATGGGGTCCCGAAGCCGATTCGATCGAGTAAGGGTACCGGGTCCCCTTTGGTGGCATACACGTTTTCATCGGCAAGATCGGTGAGCCTGGGCCTGAGCCGGACATCTGCACCAACCTCGTCGAGACGTCTCAGTGTGCGAGATCTACCCAGGTTAAACCGGCCGTGAGGCATGTCTTCGTTGGAGTCATCCACGGAGGAGAACGTGAGGACGAATCAGAACACGGTAGTGAGACCGTCGTCTATTCCGGTGACGAGTCCTCGACCGAAGAGACCGAATCGCTATACCAGTTGCAAGACGACCAGGTTAGGGGCTGTTCCGATGGTGACAGTATTCCGGACCCCCCAGGCCAGATCAACCGGGTTGGAATATTCATGGCCGGCACCCAGGCGGCGAATCACTACTCGACCGCCGCGGCGATGCTCTCCGGATCAGCAGCGGCAGCGGCAGCAGGGGCAGGAGGCCTTGTGCGCCCGCCGATTCAAGTTCTATCTGATCTGTTTGATGCACTAGCTGCGCTTATGGCAGAGGACAATCCGGCGGATCAGGAGGCCCATAATGTAGAAATTGCAAAGGTGAGAGAGCAGATCGTGCAAGCCAAAGCGGATCTGGCAGCAGAAAAAGACAGGATGGCCGCAGAGCAGGCCGCTTTGGACGCCCAGGCTTATAAGCTCATGCTTGACCAGAACGCATCACAGCAGGTCTTAAAGAGGAGGCACAGATCACGCCTGCCGTTAGGGTTTGATCCCCGGAATCTCTTTCACACTCCAGGAGCTGGACCCAGTAATCCGCTGCAGCACCTGGAGACAAACCGGATTGAGGCACCAGGACCAGGGGCGACGGTCCAACCTCGCCTGATGGAACCTCCTCAGCAGAACATTGTGGTTCCTCCGCCGGTCCAGACGCCCCCAGGTCATTATTCTAATCCTATGGACAACCTTGTTGCAGCTGCCGCGCGATTAGAGGCTATCCCAGTTGAAGGGGACTCTCCGCAAGCGATAGAGACGCACCGGGTTAAGGAGCTTCTCCGGACCGCGCTGATTCAGCAGGAAGCATATTCGTACAGCCGTGATCGGATTCACTCTACACCCCGTCCAAGCCGGAGCTATAGCAGGCGCATGGATGAACCGGCCATATCGAGCAATGCGCGAGGCCGTGATGCGGCCCGTGGCAATAACCCGGCAGGTGGTGTTCGCGATGCTCAGGATGTGGTGGACCGGGCCCGGGCACGAAGGGAGGCCGAGTTAGCAGCACAGGATGATGCGGGTCAACTTACACCGGTTCGCCCTACCACCTTCGCCGGACCAGGAGTCGCATCCGCTTTGGGAGTGCCTTGTTTAATCCCCGCTTTACGCAATGTGCGCCTGCCCAAAGATTTCAAGGGTCCGCGCAAGGTGCCGAATTACACCGCTGATTTATCCCCTGAAGCGTGGGTAGAGAGTTATGAGATGGCCATGGAGATGCTAGACGTGGATGAGACCGCGTGTGCAAAATACTTCACCATGATGCTTGAAGGCACGGCTCGTACTTGGTTGAAGAGCCTACCGCCCAATTCTATCAGCTCATGGGCCCAGTTGCGGGCCCGGTTTATCCAGAATTTCAAGGATACATGTAAGCAGCCCAAGTCCATAGTAGACCTGGCGGCTTGTGTCCAGGAGGAAGGAGAATCAACGACCCATTGGGTGCGCCGTGTTTCGGAAATTTTGCACTCGTCTGACAGGATTAATGCTGACTCTGCGATCTTAACCCTGGAAGGCAACTGCCGGTTTGAGCCTTTAAAATTGAAATTGGGACGCATGAAGCGGTTCTGTAATGACATGGGAACCCTCATGGCCGCTCTAGTGAAGTATGCTGATTCGGACAGTTCCAAGGATCCCGAGACTGATGATGATGAAGCAGGGAAGGGAAGGAAGAATAGCAACTCCAAACAGCAGCAGTACAAACCGGCGGGTCATGGAAACGGAGGCAAGCGCAAGGCGGATGGCAGCATGGACTTTGTGGCCAACACTAATGCACAGGACAGGGGGCAGCGGCTCAGAGGTAAAGCGGCAAATCGTAATGGGGCTCCCAATCCTAACGCAAGCCGCTTGAATTATTTGTTGAATCAGCCTTGCCCGAAGCACGGGACGAAGGAGGCGCCGGCTAACCATCTTTGGAAGGATTGTTATATTATGCAGGAGTTTAAAAACTCTAATGCCTTCCGGTATGACCACGGGTCAGGTGGCGGTTCAGGATCCGGTTTTCATGGGCCGGGTCATGATGGAGCTTCCGGTTCAGGTCTCAATCAGGGCGGTCACAATCACCAGAATAATCAGAACGGCCAGCAGCAGCAGCAGCAGCAGTCGGGTTATCAGAGCCAGCCAAAACAGTTGAACAATGGGCAATATCATGTTTTCACAACTAGCTTGGATAAACGCGACCGAAAACTCCACAAGCGAGCGGTGAATTCTGTTGAACCGGCCTTACCACGTTACTTGCGCTGGTCGGAGCAGCCTATCGTGTGGAGCAGAGAGGATCACCCGCCCCGAGTTGATAATCCGGGCCAGCCAGCATTAGTGGTAGACCCTCAGGTGGGGGGTTATAAATTCACCAAGGTACTCATGGATGGAGGAAGCAGTATTAACATACTGTACTATGAGACATTCCGCCGCATGGGTCTAACAGACAAAGATCTCAGACCGTCTAATACGGTGTTCCATGGTGTGGTGCCTGGCAAATCTGCATATCCTGTTGGTAAGATAGCCCTGGATGTGGTTTTTGGGGACGAGCATGACTCCCGGTCGGAAAAACTAACATTTGAGGTGGTGAAGATCCGGAGCCCGTATCATGCCTTGTTTGGCCGGCCGGCTTACGCCAAGTTCATGGCGCGGCCTTGTTATATCTACTTGCAGCTCAAGATGCCGGATTACAAGGGGACAATAATGGTTCATGGGAGCCGTAGGGTCGCTTTGGAATGTGAGGAAGGTGATGCGGCTTATGCAGAGTCGGTCTGTGCCACGGAGGAGTTGAAGTACTATAAGGACAATGTTGATCCGGCGGATATGACTCCTTTGAAGAAGCCAACTACAGAGCATGATTCGGATCTGAAGTTCAAATCGACAGCTGAGACCAAGCTTGTTGACTTCGTGCCCGGCGATTTGTCCAAGCAGTTCACTGTCAGTGCCAATTTGGATCCGAAATAGGAAAGCGCGCTCATCGAGTTCATCCGTGAGAATCGGGACATCTTTGCATGGAAACCATCCGACATGCCAGGTGTACCAAGGGAACTCGCTGAGCACACTCTTAATGTGGATCCTAAGTATAAACCGGTGAAACAATTCCTCCGCCGGTTTAACGAAGAAAGGCGCAAGGCCATTGGAGAGGAAGTGGCCAGGCTTTTGGCAGCTGGCTTTATCATTGAGGTGTTCCATCCAGAGTGGCTTGCTAATCTGGTGCTGGTTCTTAAGAAAAATGACACTTGGCGTATGTGTGTGGATTACATAGATCTTAACAGGGCCTGTCCAGCGGATCCTTTTGCCCTCCCCCGCATTAACCAGATCATTGATGCCACGGTGGGTTGTGAGCGTTTGAGTTTTTTGGATGCATACTCTGGATATCATCAGATCAAAATGGCGGTTAAGGACCAGGAGAAAACAGCGTTTATTACTCCCTTTGGAGCCTTCTGCTATGTATCTATGCCCTTCGGGCTCAAGAGTGCCCAAGCCACCTATCAACGATGTGTACAGAATTGCCTGCATAAACAGATCGGCCGCAATGTGCACGCCTATGTGGATGATATTGTAGTAAAGTCAAGGCAGAAGGAGACGCTGGTGGATGATTTGAAGGAAACCTTTGACAACTTGTGCATTTACAAGATGATGCTGAATCCGGCCAAGTGTGTCTTTGGTGTTCTGGCAGGCAAGTTACTGGGTTTCCTGGTGTCTAACAAAGGAATTGAGGCTAATCCGGAGAAGATTACGGCTATTACCTCCCTGGCTAAACCGAAGTGCATTAATGATGTTCAACATTTGGCGGGCCGCATCGCTGCACCGAGCCGGTTTATCAGCCGCCTCGGGGAAAAGGCCATCCCTTTGTACCAAATGCTGAGAAAGACAGACCATTTCGTCTGGAGTCCGGCTGCTGATGAAGCATTTGAGGACTTGAAGCGGCAATTAGCCAATCCGCCTGTTCTTGCAGCCCCGGTCGACAAGGAGCCACTATTATTATACGTAGCAGCCAATGCTCGGGCAGTTAGCGTGGCTATTGTGGTGGAACGCAAGGAGGCAGGCAAGGAATATCCGGTTCAGCGGCCGGTTTATTATATCTGCGAGGTGCTTATTGAATCCAAGCAAAGGTATCCGCATTGGCAGAAGCTGGTCTATGGTGTTTTCATGGCCAGTCGGAAGTTGAAGCAGTATTTTCAAGGGCACCCCATCACAGTGGTCAGTTCAGCTCCCTTGGGTGATATCATACAGAACCGGGAGGCGACTGGCCGGATTGCCAAGTGGGCTATAGAGCTTGGGCCACACGGACTGAAGTATGTACCTCGGACGGCGGTGAAGTCTCAAGCACTTGTTGATTTCATCAATGACTGGACGGAGTTACAAGCACCAGAGGAGAAACCGGATCACACATATTGGACTATTTATTTTGATGGATCCAGGCAACTGGAAGGCTCGGGGGCTGGAGTCGTATTAACTTCTCCACGAGGTGATAAGTTTTGTTATGTTCTCCGCTTAATGTTCCCTTGCACTAATAATGCAGCTGAGTATGAAGCCTTTCTCCATGGTCTTCGGATGGCTAAAGAGATGAACTTAAGCCGGGTTAAGTGCTTCGGTGACTCGGACCTCGTGGCTCAACAGGTGTCTGGCACTTGGGATTCTAAGGACCCGCTCATGGCTGCATATCGTCGGGAAGTGGATAATATTGCGGTTTGCTTCAAGGGTTATCAAGTGGATCATGTGGACCGTCGGAAGAATGAAGTGGCGGACGCTTTAATCCGGTTGGGTTCTCAGCGTAAAACCGGTCCCGCCTAATGTCTTTCTGGACGTGTTGCACAACCCGTCAGTCCAGCTCCCAAGTGAAGCGGATTTGGCTATTCCTGATCCGGAGGCTCAATTGGTGGCATCACTGCATGCTATTCCGTATTGGACAGTTCCTTATCTTATGTACATGAACCGGGGGGAGTTACCAGAGGATGAGATTCTAGCCAGGCAGATAGTCCGGCGATCCAAGTCTATGACGATTGTCAATGGTGAATTGCATCATTGCAGTGTATCAGGGGCGTTTCAACGTTGTGTTTCTCCTGAGGAAGGCTGTGAAATCTTAAGAGAAATCCATGAAGGGGATTGTGGACACCATGCCGGTTCAAAGTCTCTGGTGGCAAAGGCATTTCGTCACGGGTTCTACTGGTTAACAGCACATGCTGACGCGGAGGACTTGGTTAAACGGTGTGATGGATGTCAGAAATTTTCAAGGCGTGCTCATGTGCCGGCTCAAGAATTGAGGATGATCCCAATAACGTGGCCGTTTGCAACTTGGGGGCTGGATATGGTCGGACCTTTTAAAAGATCCAAGGATAAGAAAACCCACCTTTTGGTGGCAGCTGACAAATTTACCAAGTGGGTTGAAGCGGAGCCTGTCAGCAAGTGTGATGCAGCAACATCGGCGCAGTTCATCAAAAAGGTGATTTTCCGGTTTGGCTTTCCACACAGTATCATAACTGACAATGGTACCAATTTATCCAAGGGCGCTATGAAGGAGTTCTATGAATGTGAGCACATCCGACTTGACGTGTCGTCAGTGGCACACCCCCAGTCCAATGGACAGGCAGAACGAGCTAATCAAGAAATCTTGCGAGGCATCAAACCCCGGCTTATGGTCCCATTGCAAAGAACACCAGGATGTTGGGTTGAAGAGCTACCATCTGTGTTATGGAGTATCAATACTACGCCAAACCGGTCCACAGGATACACACCATTTTTCATGGTCTATGGAGCAGAGGCAGTTCTCCTAGTGATATCCGGCACGATTCGCCTCGTATGACAGCTTATGTTGAAACGGACAATGAGACAGCACGGCAAGACGCTTTGGACCTATTGGACGAGGAGTGTGATATAGCGGCTGCCCGTTCGGCGATTTACCAGCAAGATCTTCGTCGCTATCACAGTCGCCGGGTTAGAACCAGAACTTTTCAAGAAGGAGATTTGGTGCTTCGACTCATCCAAGACCAGACGGATATGCACAAGTTATCCCCACCTTGGGAGGGACCTTTCATGGTCAGCAAGAATCTGCACAACGGGTCGTACTATCTGATTGATATTCGAGAGCATCAAGACTCACGCACATCAGAGGAAGAGACCAACAGGCCGTGGAACATAGCTCATCTTCGGCCTTACTACACTTGAGCCATCGGCTCTATCTATGTACATATCATGACAATGTATATATTATCTTTGATATAATAAAACCAGAGCCTCAGCTAAAGCGGGGGCTCTGTCTTTCTTATCATGCGTGGTTACATGGAGTGGCTCTGTTTTTAAAGCGGCCTCCGGTTTACCCCTTGACATTTGCTTTTTATATATCACTTGGGGCCTTGGTCGTGTCCGAACCAATGCCACACCTTTTGATAGGCGACAGCCACCAGATCACTTGGGGACATGGTCAAGTCTGAACCAGTCATGCCTCTTGGTCGGCCTAAGGCCACAAAATCACTTGGGGGCTTGGTCGAACCCGAACCATTGCCACCCCTCTTGATCTGGCATATATGCCACGAATCATTTGGGGACCTGGCTGACTTGAATCATTGTCACTCCTATTGGGGGCTTGGTCCTGTCCGACCATGGTAATACCATCTGATCAGCTCAGTATAGCATATTTTTGCAAACGGTTTTTATCATTGCCTTTGCTTCCATGTTATTTTCATGGCTTGTTTGTTCTTTGTTTTTTGTTGGATTCCTTTTATGTCAACAAACACCTTTTTTCCGGTTCAGCCGATGGATTTGATTCCCCTTTAATCCGGAGAAGTATGCCCGGTTTACCTTTTCCTGTTAACATCATGGAGTAACAAGGGGGTTTGTATTGCCTCAGTACGGTTTATACGGGAGCTGTTTTCTCCCCCCTTGTTGACGGTAATGGTTTATAAAACCTCCGCTTCAAAGCTTGGCTAAGCCAGCTTCATGCCAAGACATGGCAGGTATTTTGTATCACCTATTTGTTACATTACTGATACACATATCAAGATCATAAAACGGCTGGCGGTATAACCGCCACCGAAGTTCAAATTTTTTCTGATTGCAGGAAATATGAATTGAGGTTTTTCGAACAAAAGCTTCAGTACTTATGCACGAAGGCATATTCAAGATAGAAGTATTAACTATCCTATTACAAGGCAACACGGTGCCCGAATAAGATCATTGTTATTTTGGAAAGATTCCAAAGACAGCTATACAAACCGGCTCCCGGTTTAGGCCTGCTCCTCGTCATCATCTGCTTCAGCTTCTTCGTCTCTACCCATTGGCTGGAAATCAACAGTGGTCCAGTCGATTCCCATTAAAGCTTGGAAAACAGCCTCTTCATGTATCAGGGAAGACGGTTCAATATCAGGAGCGTAAGTGTGCTTACGGATTGGAGGGATCAGATTCTCCGCTTCAAGAGTTGGGGCAGGCACTCGCTTGTTCTGATCATTGTATTGTGCTTGATAATGCGTCAAGTCTGCCTCTTCAGCTAGCTGACAAGCCAGAGGGCACACTGCACGGTTTATTGCCCTTAAATCCTCTTCGTTGAATTCAGAGCCATCTTCCTTCAGGCTGGGATAGCCTTGAGATGCTTCCACAGGGTCGAAATCTGGCACCCATGCCTTTGCCCGGATCAAGGCGTTAATAGCTCCGGTTCGAGCAGCAGATTTTTTCAGCTCCTCAATCCGGGCCGGAAGCATCGACAACCTGTTAAGAGTGTCCTGGATTAAAGAAGGTGCCGGGTTGTTATGAGAGGCTGTGGTGATGATCCGCTGGGCTCCGGTATATAATTGTTCCACTAAGGTGTAGGCAGCCTTTAGTTTCTTCCGCACATCGTTTCCTAAGTGCCCGATGCGTGTGCCTACAACAATATAGGGACGGTTTCAAACCGGATTTATGCTGCAGCATGTTCAAATTATCACAGAAGTTAAAAGGAGCTTACCAAAGATCGCAGCGGTCATGAAGTGTATTTGCCGCTTTACGGACGTCAGTTCATCCACCACCGGTTTAAGGGCAGCTTCAGCATTTTCCGCTCTTTTGGTTAAAGCGGCCTTCTCAGTGGCCCAATCAGCCCGCTCTTTCTTGAAGCCTTCCTTCAGCTGTTCAGCGGTGCTCAAGGCGCTGGTTAATTCTTCCTTTGCCTTGTCTATTTCAGCTTGTTGAGTTTTCAAGGCCTCCTGCAAATCAGCAATCCGGTCCTCCTTGATTCTCACCTCAGCCTGCATATAGACAGCATTTAGCTTTAAACAAGCAGTCCAAGAAATTGAAGTATCAACCACATAACAAAGTTATACTCCTGATACTTGGGGGCTAATGCACCTTCAGTTTTCAAAAGTTACTAGATTGCAAAGTCCCAAGCTCAATACAGGTATTCAACTTGGCACTTGGGGGCTAATGGCTATTTGCTCAAATTATGTTCTAAGGGTAGTTTTCTATTGGAGCCCCGGTCTAATTCTGCTAAGTTAAACCGGCCCTTGGGGCTATATTAATGGATTTCAAAAGTGTTGAGGATCATATTCAAGTCCCGGTTCGACCAAGGTTACAAGCCGGCCCTTGGGGGCTAGAAGGATTGATACAATGGTAGTAAGTAAAGAAGTAAGTTACCTCAAATTTATCCCTCATCATCTTGACCAGGCCAGCTTCACAGTCACGGCTAGTATAAAGCCGGTTTAAATAGCCGGAATGAAGATCTTGGGCACTCAGAGCAGCATATGTCTCCAGTTCAATATCCCATTTTCCTTTGTTCAGAGCGGAAAAATCTTCTTTCACGGTATGCTTGGTTAAAGTGACAGGATTCCCGGGTTCAAAGCGGCCTATACCAGTAATCACAACATCATCATCTTTGGACTCGCCGATTTGTGTTGGTGCGGTCGGTCTGTCAGCAGGAGTGTGGGATTTCTCAATCCGGACGGAGCTGGCAGGCGGGTCAGCAGAGACTGAAGTGTTAATAGGCCCTTCTTCGGGAATAACATCGTCTTGCAAAGGAGGATCATTGGGAATATCCTCAGGAGCAAACATTTCAAGATCTGGCGCTTTATCATTTTCTGGGGCTACATCTTCTTCAGCCGCTTTGTCCAGGCGGGCCTTCTTGCTTGGTTTAGGTTTGGCCCTGAAAGAAAAACAAAGAGTCAAGGAAAAGCATAAGCCATTACACAGTATACTGGAAGCATATGTTCAGTTTAGCTTACCCAGCAACTGTTTTCAAAGGTGGTAGCTGAGTGGCTGACGATTCACCAGAAGATGAATGAGAAGTGACCTGATAATCAGAGTCGGATGGATTAAGAGGTTGACGGAAGAAACCCGCTTTAGGATTTAAATCAATAAAAAGGTCGGAGACCTCGGAGCGGCGTTTTCGAACCGGGCTATTTGGTAAATCGGCAGAGGTAACTACCTGGCCACTGTGCCGGGTTGTGCGGCGAGCTTCATGTTGCTGAGTCTTCATAAGAAATTTGGGATCCAAATAAGCAAGAGGATGAGAAAATTTAACTTCCGGTTTGCCTGGCGAAATTTTGGCAAAGGCAAGATTTCTGAATCGGAAGAGAGAATAGTTACCTCAATGAATCCCGCATTGTTGGCTTCAGCGTCGTCCTGACAAGCATCATCATCAATAAGGCGTGTAAAAAGTAAGCCAAGTGAATCAAGTTCTACCTCAAGATCCGGGTTACCCACATCATCATCAATAGCTGGGTCAGATGAAGCGGTGGTTTTTCTCTTATGAGCTGGTTTTTTGACAACCTTGGTCTTGGGCCGGGTTGACCGCCCTGCCTTCTCCGCTTTGTCTTGTGGAAGCTTTTTGCTCCAAAACGGATTATCACCCTGATCAGCAGTAATTAAATGTCAGACAGGTAAGGCAGTAACAGGTTCAACAGTAGAGTAACTAAAATCTTACCGATGGCGGTTTGTTGGTGGTGCAGTAAGGAAGCAGACCGGTTTGAGCACAGAGGTGCTCCGGTTCATTCAACATCTTCTTTACAGAATCTGTGACTTCATCGTCGGAGAGTTGGATTTTAATGTGTCGGAGTGGGTCATCGACGCTACCAGTATACTTGCACATCAAACCGGGGCACCGGCTCAGAGGCAGTATGCTCCATGATATCCAACAGCATGCAAGGTCTATTCCTGTTAAACCGTTGGCCATAAAGGCCCGGAGCTTGGACAGTTGCGGAGCATATTTACTTCTCTCTTTGGCGCTTAGTCTTTGTGGAAAAGGGTGAGTGTTGCTGAGCTGTTCCGGACGGAAGCCAGGCAAGGGATTTTCATTGTCAGGGGAGGTATCCTTGCAATAAAACCAAGTTGCATTCCACTCCTTGGGGTGAGTATGGAGTTTGACGTGGGGATAAGTGATCTCCTTCCTCTTCTGAATGGCCATACCGCCCAATTCAGTGTTGGGGCCACCGGTGAATTCAGTGCGACGGTTTAAATGGAAGAGGTCTCTAAACAACTCAACTGAAGGCTCCTCTTGAAGGTATACCTCAGAGAGCACTTGAAAGTGACATAGATTGGTAACAGAGTTGGGGCCAATATCCTGTGGACGGAGCTGAAAATTGGCTAACACATCCCGGTAAAATTTAGAACCGGGCGGTTTGAAGCCCCGGGCCAAGTGATCTGCGAAGACCACAACCTCTCCTTCCTGGGGTGTGGGAGGACATTCATCTCTAGGAACCCTCCAGTGGATCGTATCTTTACTGTCTAAAGCGCCGATCAAGACTAGATCGTCCAACTGTGATTTTGTGACGCGAGAAGGAACCCAATTGCACTCATACACTTGTTTGGCCATGGCGAGATCTACAAGAAATAGGTGATCCGGTTCAAGATCACGCTGGATAAAAGAAGGTGTTGATCTAAACTACGATAAACGGGAGGCAGTACCTATAAACCGGTCTTCTACAATGCGGCATCATGTGGATTCTGGCGGTTCAACCAGGGGACTAATGGTATATACCGGTTTAGTAACTTTTTTCTATGATAAGTTAAACCGCCTGACCTAAGCATCGGAAGCAATTGAAGCTATGGATAACTAGGTATGAAGAAACAAGTTTCACAAGATCTTATCACAACCGCGGATCTACAGCGAGCTCACAAAAACAGAAAATATTCCGAAGAGTAAGGCAGAAACAGAAGTGAACCATTGAGCGGGTATGTGCGAGAGATCTATGGACTTAGATGAGAAACTACAGGCGGATGCTTAAAGACTACTACTAAACGAAGCAGGGATTCACAGATTCATTCAAGGTCAGAAAACAGGTATGAGCACGCGACGAACACAGCACGAACATGGAACCCTAAGAATAGATCTAGGTCAAGAAGAGGAGAAAGCTTACCGGGAACGGAGAAGATGCGGAAAGATGCCGCGATGCTCTCGTACGTTCAGGTTGATGCAGCGGCCCAAGACGAGGCAGAGGTCGACGGCGGTGGCGGAGCTCCAAGGCTAGCGACGCGAGGAAGACGAAGAAGAAGGGACGAAGGGAAAGGAAAAGAAATGACCCTTCGGTCTTATTTATAAGGCAACAGAGCTAGGTCAAGCGCGCGGATCCAGGAGCTATTGTTAAAAGAGGGTGTTATAAATGATAAAATTTCATGATGACGTCATGCCGGTTTACGGCAACCAGAAATGATGACGACACGGCGGTTTACCAATTACCCGAAGATGTCCAAGACACCAGATTTTGTGAAGGATTGACATGAACCAGTTCAAATCAATCTGGGGCCTAATGTTGGGGATATTACCACTAGGCGTAAAACGGCCTGCCTGGGCCGGGTTAACTTCATTAGTGGTATAAACAGATGAAGGCCCAAGGCCTGTAGTCGGTTTAGAACCTGTAGCCGTAAACCGGCCTGATGTATAACTTGTATTGTAAGTTAGGAATAGAGAGATACCAACCGGGATACGAGTATGAACCGGTTGGGACTCTATGGACCGACGGGCATCACCCGTGTATATAAGGGGACGACCCGGCGGCGGTTCAGGACAGACAACCACAACTCGAGCCTAGGTGAAGCTTGTTTGCTCCCTAGCCATCGAGACCACATCAATTCCATCACAACTAGACGTAGGCTTTTACCTTCATCGAAGGGGCCGAACTAGTATAAAACCCTCGTGTCTTTGTGTCCGCTTTAACCCCTTCAAGTAAACTCGTAGCGATGGCTCCACGACTAAGTCCTTTCACTAGGACATCTGCCGTGACAAATCCACGACACTCCCCCTCTATGCAGCGGTGTAACACCCCTTCTCCCCGCTGTAATCTCTACTTAAACATGGTTCTCAACTCCATATATTATTTCCCAATGATCTATGGTTATCCTATGATGTTTGAGTAGATCCGTTTTGTCCTATGGGTTATTCGTGATCTTGGTTGGTATGATTGTATATTTTATTTTGGTGTTGTCCTATGGTGCCATCCGTTCTCGCGCAAACGTGAGGGCCCCCTGCTGTAGGGTGTTGCAATATTTTCATGGTTTGCTTATTGTCAGTGTTGCGGGGGTGACAGCAGCCTAAACGCGGATAAGTGGGTTACGGCGTATGGGAGTAAAGAGGACTTGATACTTAATACTATGGTTGGGTTTCACGACCTTAATGATGTTTAGTAGTTGTGGATGCTTGCTAGAGTTCCAATCATAAGTGCGTATGATCCAAGTAGAGAAAGTATATTAGCTCATGCCTCTCCCTCATATAAAATTACAAGAATGATTATCGGTACTTGTTATCGATTGCCTAGGGACAAATGACTTTCTTGTTGACAAAAGCTATCTACTTTTATTACCTTGCATTTCATTCTTAGTTTTATTCTCTCAAAGTACTCGTAGTTTTATTCTCGCAAAATAGTTTCATACTTGTTATAGGGAAAGCAAACGTCAAGTGTGCATAGAGTTGTATCGGTGGTCGATAGAACTTGAGGGAATATTTGTTCTGCCTTTAGCTCCTCGTTGGGTTCAACACTCTTATTTATCGAAGAAGGCTACAAACGATCCCCTATACTTGTGGGTTATCACCCAGTGCCAGTTTTTGTTTTTGGTTTGTTTTTTACTTCATAGGAAATCAATACCAAATGGAGTCCATACGAAGTGAAACTTTTTGGTGATTTTTTCTGGACCAAAAGACACACGATGGGCCAAGAAAGTACCTGAGGGGGGCTCCGTGGGGAGCACAACCCACTAGGGCGCGCCTGGGGGCCTAGGTGCGCCCAGGTGGGTTGTGCCCACCTCGGCCGCCTCCCGCACCGCCTCTTTGCCCTATAAATACCCCAATATTCCAGAAACCCTAGGGGAGTCGAAGAAAATCAATTCCAGCCGCCGCAAGTTCCAGAAACCACAGATCCAATCTAGACACCATCACAGAGGGGTTTATCATCCTCTTGTTGCCTCTCCGATGATGCGTGAGTAGTTCATTGTAGACCTACGAGTCCGTAGTTAGTAGCAAGATGGCTTCCTCTCTCTCTCTCTTGATTCTCAATACAATGGTTTTTTGGAGGTCTATTTGATGTAACTCTTTTTTGCGGTGTGTTTGGGATCCGATGAACTTTGAGTTTATGATCAGATCTATGTTTTTATCCATGAAAGTTATTTGAGTAATTTGATCTCTTATATGCATGATTACTTATAGCCTCGTATTTCTTCTTTGAATCTTTGGATTAGTTAGGCCGACTAGATCAATTTTTCTTGCCATGGGAAGAGGTGCTTTGTGATGGGTTCGATCTTACAGTGCTTGATCCCAGTCACAGAAGGGGAACTAGCACATATGTATCGTTTCCATTAAGGATAACAAGATGGGGTCTATTTCTACATAAATAGATCTTGTCTACATCATGTCATCGTTCTTATTGCATTACTCCGTTTTTCCATGAACTTAATACACTAGATGCATGCTGGATAGCGGTCGATGTGTGGAGTAATAGTAGTAGATGCAGGCAGGAGTCGGTCTACTAATCTTGGACATGATGCCTATATAATGATCATTGTCTGGATATCGTCATGATTATTTGAAGTTCTATCAGTTGCCCAACAGTAATTTGTTTACCCACTATATGTTATTTTTCTCGAGAGAAGCCACTAGTGAAATCTACGGCCCCCGGGTCTCTTCTTTATCATATTTTCCTTTGATATCTATTTTTATTTGCTCTTATTTTCAGATCTATTAATCCAAAAACACAAAAATACCTTGCTGCAATTTATATTTATTTAATTTATCTCGCGTTCTCGCAAGATTTATTTATCCAATCTACTACAATTTTACATATCCTTTTTACCCGTGAGGGATTGACAACCCCTCTCTTGAGTCGGGTTGTGATGACCCACAATTATAGGGGATGAATTGTAGCTCTTTTTGATAAGTAAGAGTGTCGAACCCAATTAGGAGCAGAAGGAAATGACAAGTAGTTTTCAGTAAGGTAATGTCTGCAAGTACTGAAAATGTAAGTAGCGAGTAGTTTGATAGCAAGATAATTTGTAATGAGCAAGTAACGATAGTAACAATAAGTATGCAGCAAGGTATCCCAATCCTTTTTAGACAAAGGATGGGCCAAAACGTTCCCTTATAACAAGCAAAGCGCTCTTGAGGGTACACGAGAATTTCATCTAGTCACTTTCATCATGTTGGCTTAATTCGTGTTCGGTACTTTGATAATTTGATATGTGGGTGGACAGGTGTTTAGGTGTTGTTCTTAATTGAACAAACCTCCTACTTATGATTAATCCTCTCGCAAGCATCCGCAACTACGAGAAAAGTATTAAGAATAAATTCTAACCATAACATTAAACTTTTGGATCCAGTCGGTCCCTTACGGAATAGCACATAAACTGGGGTTTAAGCTTCTGTCAATCTTGCAACCCACCATCTAATAACTACTCCACAATGCATTCCCTTAGGCCCAAATATGGTGAAGTGTCATGTAGTCGACGTTCACATGACACCACTAAGAGAATGGCAACATACATACCATCAAAATATCGAACACATATCAAGTTCACATGATTACTTGCATCATGATTTCTCCCGTGACCTCAAGAACGGAAGTAACTACTCACAAATGATAAACATGCTCAAGATCAGAGGGGTATTGAATAGGATAATGGATCTGAACATATAATATTCCACCAAATAAACCATATAGTAATCAACTACAAGATGTAATCAACACTACTAGTCACCCACGGGCACCAATCTATAGTTTTGATAGAAAGATTGAACGCAAGAGATGAACTAGGGTTTGAGAGGAGTTGGTGCTGTGAAGATGTTGATGAAGATAGACCTCCCCAAGATGGGAGAGTTGTTGGTGATGATGATGACGATGATTTCCCCCTCTGGGAGGGACGTTTCCCCGGCAGAATCGCTCCACCGGAGAGCAAAAGTGCTCCTGCCCAAGTTCCGCCTCGAGGCGGCGGCGCTTCGTCCCGAAAGTCTCTCTGTCGGTGTCAAAACCGGCGGATCTCGGGTAGGGGGTCCCGAACTGTGCCTCTAGGCGGATGGTAACAGGAGACAAGGGACACGATGTTTTTACCCAGGTTCGGGCCCTCTCGATGGAGGTAAAACCCTACTCCTGCTTGATTGATATTGATGATATGGGTAGTACAAGAGTGGATCTACCACGAGATCAAGGAGGCTAAACCCTAGAAGCTAGCCTATGGTATGATTGTTGTAATGGTTGTCCGTCCTACGGACTAAAACCCTCCGGTTTATATAGACACCAGAGAGGGCTAGGGTTACACAGAGTCGGTTACAATGGTAGGATATCTACATATCCGTATCTCCAAGCTTGCCTTCCACGCCAAGGAAAGTCCCATCCGGACATGGGACAAAGTCTTCAATCTTGTATCTTCATAGTCTTGGAGTCCGGCTGACGATGATAGTCCGGCTGTCCGGACACCCCCTAGTCCAGGACTCCCTCAGTAGCCCCCGAACCAGGCTTCAATGACGATAAGTCCAGCGCGTATATAGTCTTCGGCGTTGCAAGGCGGGTTCTCCTCCAGATTCCTTGTGCTTGCCGAATAGTGTCCGGCTCCCTTACAAATGTTGCGCTCCTTGGCTTCCACACCCAATAATGGCCTTCTTCCACGCGTCGCACGAATGCGAAAGGCCTGGGTATCTTTTACGTTTTACCCCCTAGCTACGCAAATAATCTGCCTATAAGAGAGGCAAGAATCCAGATCCAAACCACACCATCTTCCTTCCGCGAGTACTCATCGGAGCGCTTCTGACCAAAAATCCATTCCATCATGGACCGTCGACGCGGCTCCTCCTCTCGCGCTCCCAGCCCTCTGCCAGGAGATTGGAGGAGATGTTCTGTCCCGCACAACGAGCTGGTGACGCTCCAAGCGGAGGGATATCTTCCTCCGGCCTTTATGGTCCTGGTTCGAGCCGGCCTGGCCACCTACAAAGGTGGGAAGCAAGCGGAGGCCACCCCAAGTCCCAATAAAGGGGAGCGGGTATGCTTCGTCCCCTATCTGATAAGGGGGCTCGGATTTCCTGTACATCCGTTCCTCCGCGGGCTTCTGGAGTTCTACGGACTCCAGCTCCATCACCTCACGCCCGCCTCTATTCTGCATATCACGGGTTTCGTAGCTCTTTGCGAGCTGTTCCTGGGCATCGAGCCCCACTTCACGCTGTGGAAGAGGCTATTCTGCCTCGTACCCCATTCTCACGAGGGGTCAATATATCAAGTGGGCGGTGCCGAAATATGGCGCATCGCCGGGACCGGATATCCATCCGAAACCCCCAAGAAGGCGTCCGAAGACTGGCCTTCAGAATGGTTTTATGTAGAAGACGCTCCACTGCCGGACCCTGTTCGGATCGGCCTCCCGGAGTTCAGCAATGCTCCTTTGAAGAAACGCCTGAGCTGGCGCCCGCGGAGCCTTCAGCTGGAGGAAGACAAGAGCGTCCATTATTTGATGGGCCGGATAAGGTTACTGGCCCATTCCGGATTGACCATGATTGGAGTCATGGCCACGTGCATTATGCGGGGGGTGCAGCCGCTGCAATACAGGGGCCACCCCATGTGGGATTTCAACCGGGAGAATGATGCCACTCGTCATGGCCGCCAAGGGCCGGGATCGGCCGAAGATCTGGTAAAGATTCTGTCCGGCCTGTACAAGGGGGAGAAGGAGGACTTCCTCCAGACGAGCCCATTGAATGGGTTCTCCATGAACAACCCTCGGAGCTGGGTAAGCGGATGTTCTTTTATCCGACCCGCGCTTTCAAAGTTAAGTACCTTACTTTATGGTTTTGACGCAGGAACTACGCCGGACTGTGGAGAGCATACATAGTCCGGCCCCACAACCCGAGGATCCAGAAAGATCCCTTGATCCGTCCTCCGAAGAGGATCCGGACATAAAGGTGGAGCTGATCGACAGGGTGTTTCACCAACTCAGCATGGATAATGCTCTAGTCGCCATTACGGCTGACTACCCCGGCCTATCTCCATCTCCCCAGGTGATTGTGACCGAAGTCCTGACACCATTATTCCTTCCTTGCGCATTTCTGACCACCGTATACAATGGTGTCTCGCAGGAGGTAGCTTCAAGGCAGGAAGCCGAACCCGCGGCGGCTGACCAACAGGGGTCAGTCCGGCCCCGCAGGCGGAAGAGGGGTGCGGTGCGAATCGAAACGTCACCGCAACGGTATAGCTCGCGACCATCATTTAGGACAAAGTTCCTAGGAGATGTTTGAATGCTCATGACTTTTGCAGGAGAAAGAGTGCTCGCCGGACTGTGGGCGGAGAGGTTGCGAACCAAGCCTCTGCCAGCCAGGCTCCAACGCCTGGTCTGGAGGGGGAGGCGAGCGCAAGGCGCGAGCCGGATACTCCTCCAACGGTGGATGCCGACAGACTGTCCGCCACCAGGTCTGAGGTGGAGAGCGCCATGAACCATAGGCGCCGCCGGACAGTTTTACGTGACACGTGCTTCTCCCCTGAGGCGTTGAATGCCTTTAATGCGGGGGACGCACACCTCCGTGCTGCTCAAGATGGTTTGACCAGAGCCACGGAGCAGTATGTAAAAGACATACGGGTAAGGGATTTTAATAGTTGTATATGCCAGTAGCCCCCGAGACTTAAAGTAGTTAGAGTAACTGATTTAACGATCACTTGATATGCAGGATCTTACAGAGAAGAATAGCCAATTGTCTCAGGAGCTACAAGAGTGCAAGGCCCAACTTGAGGCCGCACTCGCTGCCGCAGGAGGAAACACAGAGACCCCTCCTGGTAACACATTATTTCAAAAAGATAAGCGGTGTGCGGCGTGCGTGTAAGTCTGACAATGATATTGCAGATGTTGCCGAACTGGATCCGGACAAGCAACAACTACTGCGCTAGCTGAAGGCCGGCGAGAGGGTGCTGACGAAGGTGCAGTAGGAAAGGAACAAACTCCAGGATGCCCACTCCCAGCTTGGAGAGGAGCTGAAAGGTGTTCGTGCCGAGCTGTCTGGCTCCGTGAAGGAGAATCAGCGGTTTCGTCACGGCATCTATAGTAAGTGCTTGAGCGAACTCCTTTGAAAAGAAGAGTTCGGCGAGGAAGTTAATTGACAGAAATATGTCTGTAGGTGTGCTCACAGGCCGCCCTGCAGAGGAGATGCCCGTATCAACGGGTGATCAACTTCCCGAGCTGGTGCAACTGCTCGAATGAGTTTGGCAGGCGATGAGCGGCGTCGTCCAGGCTTTATGGCCGTCCCTCTCCCTACCCGAGGGCCTTGGAGAGCTTGCGGAGAAGCTTCAGGGAGCGTGGCAGCACTTCTGTTTATGGAAGATATCGGCCTGCCGCCAAGGTGCCAGGGAGGCCTGGGCCATGGTGAAGACGCGGTACAAGAAGGCGGATCCCAACCACATGGCCGAGGTCGGACCTGTGGGGCCCGATGGGAAGGAAATCCCTGTGAGCTTAGTGTACGGCCAAGTAGAGTTGGCCGCTAAATATTCCGAACGGGACTGTAAATTAGACAGCCTGTTAGACGGGATTGAGGAGGAGTACAGTCAGTCGATTTGACAATGTATTTAAAATGACATGTAAAATGCCTTCTAGCCGGATTGTAGATCGTTTGTCTTTGCCGACCTTTTCGCTTCAACCTCGGGACTCTAGAGTCCGGAGTGTATCCGAATACCTTCTCGGTTAAGAAACAACTGGGGCATGCATGGAGACCAGGCGTAGGGGTCATTAGTGCTTTATCAGACAAGTGCCCAACTAGTTATGTTATATTACATGGTTAGTAAGAAACATCTTCCAGGGAGAATAGTTCCGTTAAGGGTTCCTTTCCCTGGGAGGCATGCCCTAAAGTGCATGTTCGGACTGCGAAAAGAGCAGGAAAACATCTGGGGGCAGATAAATAAATAGGTAAAAAATCATCTTTCAAGTCACCGACCGAATATTCCCTTAAGAACGCTAGCTTTTGGCTTCACCCAGTCTGAGGTACACATCCGGCTGACCCGGCAGTAACAATCGCAGAGGTGCTCCCTTTACCTCCTAGCCGAACAATCGGGAACGTAGGGGTAAGCACAGGAGCCAGGCAACCCAGCTTGGCCAAAACTTAAGTCATATCGATGCATATAATGGTGAATAAAAGGTACATGTGGAAGTTTGACACATGTGCTGGGCATGAAGCCCTTATAAGTAAGCTTCTGGTAAAGAAGCCCCCAGGTATAATGAGTGCGGATAGCACATCAAGTCTGTGCGAACAATGCGCAAGTAGGCTTTTAAGGGCTTTTATGAGAAGGGTGAGAGAAAAGAGGGAAACGAAAGACAGCTGAAATGTAAAAATTTGGACGGGGGAAGGAGACGAACTCTTAGTCCGGCGCTAGGCGTAGAATCTTCGGAGGCGGGCTGCGTTCCATGGGTTCGGCTCGAGTCGGTTGTCCGATGCATTTCGCAGACGGTACGCTCCGCTGGTCAGGACTTGATCGATAATGAAGGGGCCCTCCCATTTGGGCTTGAGCTTGTCCTTTTTCTTGTCCGGCAGGCGTAGAACTAGTTCGCCAACATTGTAAGTCTTAGCCCGTACTTCTCTGCTTTGATATCTTCGAGCCTGTTGCTGATAGAATGCGGACCGAGCCTTGGCGACGTCGCGTTCTTCCTCCAATGCGTCCAAGCTGTCCTGCCGATCCAGCTCGGCTTCTCTTTCTTCGTACATGCGCACTCGAGGTGAGTCATGAATGATGTCGCAGGGCAAAACTGCCTCTCGCCGTATACCATGAAAAATGGTGTGAATCCGGTAGTACGGTTGGGCGCTGTTCGCAGCCCCCAGAGTACGGAGTCAAGCTCCTCTACCCAGTGCGTGTCAGATTCCGCAAGGGACCGCACTAGTCTGGGTTTGATGCCGCTCATTATTAGACCATTTGCTCGTTCCACTTGACCGTTGGTTTGAGGATGATAGACTGAAGCGTAATCGAGCTTAATGCCCATATTTTTGCACCATAATTTAACCTCGTCGGCCGTGAAGTTCGTGCTGTTATCGGTAATGATGCTATGGGGGACACCATAACGGTGTACTACCCCGGATATGAAGTCTATCACTGGTCTGAACTCTGCCGTTTTAACTGGCTTGGCCTCTATCCATTTGGTGAATTTGTCCACCATGACCAATAGGTACCTTTGCTTGTGGGTTCCCCCTTTAAGGGGTCCAACCATGTCAAGCCCCCAGACCACGAAGGGCTAGGTAATGGGTATAGTTTTGAGGGCGGTGGGTGGCATATGGCTCTGATTAGCAAAGAGCTGACAACCGACGCATCTTTGGACTAAGTCCTGAGCATCTGCCCGGGCCGTCGGCCAATAAAATCCTGTACGGAATGCCTTGCCTACCAGGGCCCAGGCTGCGGCGTGGTGTCCGCCTAGTCCGGCATGAATTTCAGCCAGAAGGTTTCGCCCTTCCTCTTCGGAGATACACCTTTGAAGGACTCCGGTTGTGCTTTTCTTGTAAAGTTCCCCCTCATGGACCTTGTAGGCTTTAGACCGCCGAACTATGCAGCGAGCCTCGTTTTGGTCTTCGGGAAGCTCCTACCTAATCAGGTAGGCTAGGAATGGTTCTGTCCATGGGGCAATTACTGCCATTATTTCGTGGGCTGAAGGCGTTATTTCATCGGCTGAGTTGCCGATTATGTCAGATTGTTCTATGTTGGGTGGTGCGGCTGCTTCCGGGTTGTTGTTTCCGGACTCCTCTTCCCATAGTACGGATGGCTTAAAGAGCCGTTCCAAGAAGATGTTTGGAGGGACAGCATCGCGTTTCGCACCGATGCGTGCCAATACATCGGCTGCTTGGTTATTATCCCGGGCTACGTGGTGGAATTCAAGTCCTTCGAACCGGGCTGACATTTTTAGGACAGCGTTACGATAGGCTGCCATCTTCGGATCCTTGGCGTCAAAGTCTCCATTTACTTGGGATATTGCGAGGTTTGAATCCCTGCGCACCTCTAGGCATTGAATGCCCATGGAGATTGCCATCCGGAGGCCATGTAGGAGGGCCTCATATTCGGCTGCATTGTTGGAGTCCGTGTACATTATCTGAAGTACGTATTGGACTGTATCCCCGGTTGGGGACGTCAATACGACGCCAGCCCCCAAGCCGGCCAACATTTTGGAGCCGTCGAAATGCATAGTCCAATTGGAGTATGCGCCGTACTCTTTAGGGAGTTCGGCTTCAGTCCATTTAGCGATAAAGTCAGCCAAGACTTGTGACTTTATAGCTCGCCAAGGTTTGTAAGTTATATCGAATGGTAAGAGCTCAATGGCCCATTTTGCAATCCTTCCCGTTGCGTCGCGGTTGTTTATAATGTCGTTGAGCGGCACTTCGGAGGCCACTGTTATCGAACACTCTTGAAAGTAGTGTCGGAGCTTCCGGGATGCCATGAACACTGCGTACGCTATCTTTTGATAGTGCGGGTAACAGGACTTGCAGGGAGTTAAGACAGTGGATACGTAGTACACTCATTTTTGAAGAGGGAATTTATGCCCTTCTGTTTCTCGTTCGACGACGAGTACCGCGCTTACAACTTGATGTGTTGCCGCAATGTATAACAACATTGGTTCGCCCAGGTTAGGCGCGGCCAGGACCGGATTTTTTGCCAATATGGCTTTTATTTCTTCGAGTCCAGCAGTGGCAGCATCCGTCCACTCGAAGTGTTCGGTGCACCTAAGGAGGCGATAGAGGGGCAATGCCTTTTCTCCCAAACGGGAGATAAAGCGGCTTAGAGCCGCCACGCATCCAGTCATTTTTTGTATTTGTTTGAGGTCTTTTGGAATATCCAGTTGTGACAGAGCTCGGATCTTGGCTGGGTTTGCTTCAATTCCTCTACCGGATACAATGAAGCCCAGGAGCTTTCCTGCTGGTACGCCGAAAATGCATTTTTCCGGATTCAGCTTAATGTCATATGCTCGGAGGTTGTCGAATGTGAGCCTCAAATCGTCTACTAGGGTTTCGACGTGTCTGGTTTTGACGACTACGTTGTCTATGCATGCCTCTACTGTTTTGCCGATCTGGGTAGCCAGACATGTCTGAATCATGCGCTGATATGTTGCGCCGGCGTTTTTGAGTCCGAAGGGCATCGTGTTGAAGAAAAATGGTCCATATGGAGTAATGAATGCCGTTGCGGCTTGGTCCGCCTCCGCCATCTTGATTTGATGGTAGCCGGAGTATGCGTCGAGGAAGCACAATGAATCGTGCCCTGCAGTAGCATCGATTATTTGGTCGATGTGGGGAAGGGGGAAGGGATCCTTTGGGCAGGCCTTGTTGAGGTCTTTAAAATCGACGGATAGGCGCCAGGATTTTTCCTTCTTTGGTACCATTACCAGGTTTGCTAGCCAGTCCGGATGTTTGATGTCTCTGATGAATCTGGCTTCTAGTAGCTTGGCTAGCTCTTCTCCCATTGCCTGTCTTTTGGGTTTGGAAAATCACCAAAGAGCCTGTTTGACTGGCTTGAATCCTTTTAGGATGTTTAGGCTGTGTTCTGCCAATCTGCGTGGGATTCCTGGCATATCTGAAGGGTGCCAGGCAAAGATGTCCCAATTTTCCCGAAGGAATTCTCGCAGTGCGGCATCCACATCAGGGTTCAGCTGTGCCCCGATGGAGGCCGTCTTCGTTGGGTCCGTTGGATGGACCTGGAATTTGACTATTTCATCCGCTGGTTTGAAGGAGGTGGACTTGGATCTCGTATCGAGTACCACATCATCCCTATTCACCGTAGAGCGCAGCGCAGTGAGTTCTTCTGCCGCTAGGGCTTCGGATAGTTCCTCCAGGGCTAATGCGGCTGTCTTGTTTTCGGCGCGGAGTGCTATGTCCGGATCACTAGCGAGAGTGATTATTCCGCCAAGCCCAGGCATCTTAAGCTTCATGTACCCGTAATGGGGTATGGCTTG
Source organism: Triticum dicoccoides (assembly GCF_002162155.2). NCBI lineage: Eukaryota > Viridiplantae > Streptophyta > Magnoliopsida > Poales > Poaceae > Triticum > Triticum dicoccoides. The sequence continues at coordinate 242,819,819 of NC_041383.1, read as the reverse complement.
AAAAATTGTGAATGCCTCTCGTCCTAATATAGCGTGATATCCGTTGCTGAACGGGGCCACTTGGAACGTGATCTCCTCGGACCTGTAATTGTCTGGCAAGCCGAACACCACGTCAAGTGTGATTTTTCCTGTGCAGCGCGCTTCCCGGCTAGGGATTATTCCTCTAAAGATTGTGCTGCTTCGCTCAATGCGTCTCCAGTCTATTTCCATTTTTTGAAGAGTTTCCTCGTAGATGAGGTTTAGTCCGCTGCCGCCATCCATGATTACCTTGGTAAGACGAAAGCCGTCCACTATTGGACTGAGGACCAATGCGACTGGTGCTCGGGCTGTTCGGAATTTAGGTTCGTTGCTGGCGTTGAAGGTGATGGCCGTGTTGCTCCATGGATTTGTTGTTGCTACTTGGTAGACTTCAGTGAGGCTGCGGATTGTTCGTTTTTGCATATTATTTGATGCGGAAGTCTCGAAGACTTTTGACACCGTACTGGTACTGTTGGAGTGGTTTTCCGGGGCTAGAAGCTCCTCGCTACTTTTGGCCACCTGTCGCAATATCCAACATGCTCGAAGGCTATGTGTTGGGGTGGCGCCTTCTGTACTGTGAATTTTACAGGGTCCGCTGAGCCATCCCTCCAGTATGGTTCCGTGCCCTTTATGGGGTTTTTGCTTTTTGGTTTTTGTACCTGGTGCCTGAGTGTGATGCACCCTTTTGATACGGACTAGGGTTGTATTCGGGGCTGGATTGTCCCAAAACTTAGTTTCGGTTTTCCGGAAACTCTCCATCGCACAGTACTTTCGTACTATGGATGCCAGGTCGGCGAAGCGTGTAATTTCACGGCGACTGACGGTGTTCAAGATTCCCTCGTCCATGCAACTATTGCAAAAAAATTGAAATTGTGTTTTCCTCTCGGCAGTCCTTTATCCTGTCCATAACCAGGAGGAATCTGGCCCAGTAATGATGTACTGTTTCAGCGGGCTCTTGCCGGATTTGAGATAGATCGCATATGTCTGGGTGGGTGGGTGGAATTGAGTCCGGAACCCTACCCATCTCGAGGCTCAAAGGCCGAGAAGTTTCTGAATATGGAAGCTTGGATTGTTGGTCGTTGTCCAACGAGTCCGGTCCGATGCCTGACTTTAGGTTCAGTGCTTGATCGAAGTCCGTCCCTCCGCGGGAATCCGGCATGGAGGGTTCGGGAGCCCGGACATGAATATTTTTCAATACAGGCGAAGAGTCGCCGCGTTGTTCCTCTACCACCACAACGTGGTGGGTAACCTGGGGAGAGTTAATCTCTCTTAGATCGGTTTTAAGCCCAATCTGATTGTAGTCTGTAGCGACTCCCAGGGCGGCGATGCAATCCAAGAGCTCGTTTACGGATGAGAGCTCTATTGGATCCAACTGCTCGGCGAATTCCGAGTTGACGTGAAGATTGCTTTTGATGACCCGAGGGGTCATCGTCGAAGCGGTGGCCGAACAGGCGGTCATGAGAAAACCACCCAGCCGGATAGTTTGGCCGGCGGCCAAGGCTCCTTTGGTGAAGATACCGTCTTTGAAGACGGGAAGAGGCATCCTTCCTATCGGTGACGGCACAGAGGAACTCTCAATGAAAGCACCAATGTCGATGTCAAAACCGGCGGATCTCGGGTAGGGGGTCCCGAACTGTGCGTCTAGGCAGATGGTAACAGGAGACAAGGGACACGATGTTTTTACCCAGGTTCGGGCCCTCTCAATGGAGGTAAAACCCTACTCCTGCTTGATTGATATTGATGATATGGGTAGTACAAGAGTGGATCTACCACGAGATTAAGGAGGCTAAACCCTAGAAGCTAGCCTATGGTATGATTGTTGTAATGGTTGTCCGTCCTACGAACTAAAACCCTCCGGTTTATATAGACACCAGAGAGGGCTAGGGTTACACAGAGTCGGTTACAATGGTACGAGATCTACATATCCATATCGCCAAGCTTGCCTTCCACGCCAAGGAAACTCCCATCCGGACACGGGACAAAGTCTTCAATCTTGTATCTTCATAGTCTTGGAGTTCGGCTGACGATGATAGTCCGGCTGTCCGGACACCCCCTAGTCCAGGACTCCCTCACTCTCCCTTATTTTTTTTCTAGGTCAAAATGACTTATATACCAGAATACGGGCACCGGAGGTGGGCCGAGGAGGGCACAACCCACCAGGGCGCACCAGTGCTCCCTGGCGCGCCCAGGTGGGTTGTGCCCACCTAGTGGGCCCCCTCTGGTAGTTATTTGCTCCAATATGTCTTAAATATTCCATAAAAATTCTACGTGAAGGTTCAGCTTGTTTGGAGTTGTGCAGAATAGGTGGCTTGACGTAGCTTTTTCAGGTCCAGATTTCTAGCTGCCAGAATTCTCCCTCTTGGTGTGTACCTTGCAAATTATGAGAGAAAAGGCACTAGAATTACTGCAAAAAGCATTATTATGGATAAAAATAGTATAAATAACAGTAAGAAAACATGATGCGAAATGGACGTATCAACTCCCCCAAGCTTAGACCTTGCTTGTCCTCAAGCGAACACCGAAATCGAAAACATGTCCACATGCTTTGAGAGAGAGGTGTCGATAAAAACAAAAATACGGACATAGAAGCATCATGTTGATTATTATAATAGCAACAAAATTTAACATAGGACTTTTATCATTGAACCTTCATCATATACTTCCCATGAGTAAGTAACAGTTCATCACATAATCGAAGTATAAAGCAAAAACCCTATTAAAAACCAACAAACTATGTTCTTAGTCAACTTTGCAACTACAATTCATCATCTTTTCAGGAAGAGTCACGTGTCGGAGCCTTTTAGCAAGTCCACATACTCAACCATCATATAGTCTTCTATGATTGCTAACACTCACATCGTACCCATGAGCAAACCGTTTCAACCGGACACCTAGAAAGATAGGGGCTCATAGTTTCGCCTCCCAACATACTCACCTCAAGGGTGATGTCAACAATAATAACTCATGTTATCTATATTCAACTGGACATATGTGCCTAGATATTTCCTCACCACATGATGCTTGCCAAAAGAGAAAATTAAAAGGAATAGAAGGAATACTTTGACCCTTTGCATAAAAGTAAATACATAAAAGTAAAAGATAGGCACTTCGCAGAGGGAAGCAGAGGTTGTCATGCGCTTATTTGTTTGCATTCTCAATCCCTTAGTACAAGAGAACGTCACATTGTATTGCCCCCTTAAGATGACAACCTTTATTATGCAGTCTGTCGCTTTTATTCTTTATCATCCAAGTTCGTACAACGCTCAATTTTCTCTTTCACTAAATGATCTCACATATTTAGAAGCAATTTTTATTGCCTTTTTGCACCGATGACAACTTACTTGAGGGATCTTGCTCAATCCATAGGTAGGTATGGTGGACACTTGAAAAAGATTTGGGTTTAAGGGTTTTGGATGCACAAGTAGTATCTCTACTTGGTGCGGAATTTTTGGCTAGCAAACATAGGGGGCAAGCATCACATGTTAAAGGATCCATGACAATATGACTTCTATGTGAATAAAAATATACATAAATCATTAAGTTTTCTTCCTTGTCCAACGTCAACAATTTTGACATATAATATTTTGATGACGGCTCACAATCACAAAAGATTTCTAGGATAGTATATTTATATGTGAATCTTCTCTTCCCTTATTAATTCTTTCATGAGTTGCATCATTGACTAATGCTCTGTTTGTCAATCTCTAATAAAATTTCCTACTTATACTTTTCCTTATGTGGTGCTATCACCTACCATAGGATTAGTATATGATCTTATTAATTTATTTCCTTTCTTTTATTTTTATTTTTTGCTTCCTTTCTTATTTCTTTTCTTTATTTGCAACATGAAAGTGAAGAAAGCAAAACTCAGACTAAGTTTATTATATAACTTGCACACGATTACGAGGATAGATCACTAAGTAGACTCTCAAATAAGAAAGGATCGAACTAACTTTATTTCATCTAAAGCAAAAAGATCGAACTAAGATAAGTAAAAGCAAAAAGATAGTGGGATGATACGATACCGGGGCACCTCCCCAAGCTTGGCGGAAGCCAAGGGGAGTGCCCATACCCGATACTCAGTTCTGCTTTGGTGGTGAAGAAGCTTCTTCCTCCTCCTCAGCCAGAAGTGTTTGTGCTGTCACCGGGGATGGATTTACAGTAGCTTCCTTGCCCTTGCCTCCCTTGACAGCGTCCATAAGCTCCTCCCTCTTCGTCTCGATCTTCATCAGCCAAGCATCTTCTTCCATGTTGTTGGAAGGGCAGGTAGACGTGATGCCTTGCTTGATAAATCTGACCAGGAACAACAAGAAAAGAGGGCAAAGGATTTCTTTGCAATACAGTGGTTAACAGGTTCGGGAAATATATATAAATTCTTTATCTTGCGGGACAAGTATACAGAAGAAAAACAGAGTCTGGAAGGTGCCCCAGGTGGGTACAACCCACCTGGGCGCGCTAGGCATGCCTGGCGCGCCCTAGTGTCTTATGCCCACCAGGGGACGTTTCTTGGGAGTTTCTTTATTTCCAAAATTCTAAAATATTCCAAAACTAACAAAAAATATTTTTGCGGATTTTTCGGAGACCATTTACTTACCATATCATGTACCTCCTAATTTTGACGATTCTGGGGTGTTCCGGAAGGACTCTTTTATGTGTTCTTCCGTTGTCAAAGTTTGGATAATATTACTTCAACATTGATAGGCGTACCTGAGATATAATGCTTCATTCGTTGCCCGTTGACAACCTTTAGGTTAGTGCCTTCGAAATTATTTATTTTGATGGCTCCAGACTGGTAAACCTCCTCGATGACATATGGGCCTCCCCATTTCGAGAGGAGCTTTCCTGCAAAAAATCTAAAACGAGAGTTGTACAAAAGAACATATTCTCCGACTTTGAACTCATGCTTTTTGATTCTTTTGTCATACCATCTTTTAACTTTCTCTTTGAATAATTTTGCATTTTCATAAGCCTGGGTTCTCCATTCATCTAAAGAGCTAATATCAAATAACCTCTTTTCACCAGCAAGTTTGAAATCATAGTTGAGTTCTTTAACTGCCCAGTATGATATATGTTCTAACTCAAGAGGCAAATGACAAGCTTTTCCATAAACCATTTTATAAGGAGACATATCCATAGGATTTTTATATGTTGTTCTATAAGCCCAAAGTGCATCATCTAATTTCTTAGACCAATTCTTCCTGGACCTATTGACAGTCTTTTGCAAAATTAATTTTATTTCCCTATTGCTAAGTTCAACTTGGCCACTAGACTGAGGATGATAAGGTGATGCAATTCTATGGTTAACATCATACTTGGAAAGCATTTTACTAAAAGCACGAGGAGTAAAGTGTGAACCACCATAAGTCATTAAATATCTAGGGACTCCAAACCTTGGGAAAATAACTTCCTTAAGCATTTTAATGCAGGTGTTGTGATCAGCACTACTAGTTGGAATAGCTTCTACCCATTTGGTAACATAATCAACAGCAACCAAAATATGTGTATACCCATTAGAGGAAGGAAAATGTCCCATGTAATCAAATCCCCAAACATCAAATGGTTCAACAGGAAGTGAATAATTCATAGGCATTTCTTGACGCTTACCAATATTTCCTATTCTTTGGCATTCATCACAAGATGAGACAAACTTACGGTCATCCTTGAAGAGAGTAGGCCAATAAAATCCAGATTGCAATACCTTGTGAGCAGTTCTATCTCCAGCATGATGCCCTCCATAAGCCTCAGAGTGACATTTCCGTAGGATTTGTCCTTGTTCATGCTCAGGTACACAATGTCTAATAATACTATCTACTCCAAAGATGTGGGTCATCCCAAAAGTAATGTCTTAAATCATAGAAGAATTTTTTCTTTTGTTGGTATGTAAAGCTAGGAGGTAAATATTTAGCAACAATGTAATTAGCATAATGAGCATACCAAGGAGTACTATTAGCAACATTTATTGCAGCTAACTACTGTTGGAAATATGCCCTAGAGGCAATAATAAATTGATTATTATTATATTTCCTTGTTCATGATAATCATTTATTATCCATGCTAGAATTGTATTGATAGGAAACTCAGATACATGTGTGGATACATAGACAACACCATGTCCCTAGTAAGCCTCTAGTTGACTAGCTCGTTAATCAATAGATGGTTACGGTTTCCTGACCATGGACATTGGATGTCGTTGATAACGGGATCACGTCATTAGGAGAATGATGTGATGGACAAGACCCAATCCTAAGCCTAGCACAAGATCATGTAGTTCGTATGCTAAAGCTTTTCTAATGTCAAGTATCATTTCCTTAGAGCATGAGATTGTGCAACTCCCGGATACCATAGGAGTGCTTTGGGTGTGCCAAACGTCACAACATAACTGGGTGGCTATAAAGGTACACTACGGGTATCTCTGAAAGTGTCTGTTGGGTTGGCACGAATCGAGATTGGGATTTTGTCACTCCGTGTAAACGGAGAGGTATTTCTGGGCCCACTCGGTAGGACATCATCATAATGTGCACAATGTGACCAAGGGATTGATCACGGGATGATGTGTTACGGAACGAGTAAAGAGACTTGCCGGTAACGAGATTGAACAAGGTATCGGTATACCGACGATCGAATCTCGGGCAAGTAAAATACCGCTAGACAAAGGGAATTGTATACGGGGTCGATTGAGTCCTTGACATCGTGGTTCATCCGATGAGATCATCGTGGAACATGTGGGAGCCAACATGGGTATCCAGATCCCGCTGTTGGTTATTGACCGGAGAACGTCTCGGTCATGTCTGCATGTCTCCCGAACCCGTAGGGTCTACACACTTAAGGTTCGATGACGCTAGGGTTATAAAGGAAGCTTGTATGTGGTTACCGAATGTTGTTCGGAGTCCCGGATGAGATCCCGGACGTCACAAGGAGTTCCGGAATGGTCCGGAGGTAAAGATTTATATATAGGAAGTCCTGTTTCGGCCATCGGGACAAGTTTCGGGGTCACCGGTATTGTACCGGGACCACCGGAAGGGTCCCGGGGGCCCACCGGGTGGGGCCACCTGCCCCGGGGGGCCACATGGGCTGTGGGGGTGCGCCTTGGCCTACATGGGCCAACGGCACCAGCCCCTAGAGGCCCATGCGCCAAGATATAGGAAAAAGGGGAGAGTCCTAAAGGGGGAAGGCACCTCCGAGGTGCCTTGGGGAGGATGGACTCCTCCCCCCCTCTTAGCCGCACCCCTTCCTTGGAGGAAGGGGCAAGGCTGCGCCTCCCCCCTCTCCCCTGCCCCTATATATAGTGGAGGGGAGGGAGGGCATCCATACCTGAGCCCTTGGCGCCTCCCTCCCTCCCGTGACACCTCCTCCTCTCCCGTAGGTGCTTGGCGAAGCCCTGCAGGATTGCCACGCTCCTCCATCACCACCACGCCATTGTGCTGCTGCTGGATGGAGTCTTCCTCAACCTCTGCCTCTCTCCTTGCTGGATCAAGGCGTGGGAGACATCGTCGAGCTGTACGTGTGTTGAACGCGGAGGTGCCGTCCGTTCGGCGCTAGGATCATCGGTGATCTGAATCACGACGAGTACGACTCCATCAACCCCGTTCACTTGAACGCTTCCGTTTAGCGATCTACAAGGGTATGTAGATGCACTCTCCTTCCCCTCGTTTCTAGTCTCTCCATAGATAGATCTTGGTGACACGTAGGAAAATTTTGAATTTCTGCTACGTTCCCCAACAGTGGCATCATGAGCTAGGTCTATTGCGTAGATTCTTTGCACGAGTAGAACACAAAGTAGTTGTGGGCGTCGATATTGTTCAATATGCTTGCCGTTACTAGTCTTATCTTGATTCGGCGGCATCGTGGGATGAAGCGGCCCGGACCAACCTTACACGTACGCTTACGTGAGACCGGTTCCACCGACAAACATGCACTAGTTGCATAAGGTGGCTGGCGGGTGTCTGTCTCTCCCACTTTAGTCGGATCGGATTCGATGAAAAGGGTCCTTATGAAGGGTAAATAGCAATTGGCATATCACGTTGTGGTTCATGCGTAGGTAAGAAACGTTCTTGCTAGAAACCCATAGCAGCCACGTAAAACATGCAAACAACAATTAGAGGACGTCTAACTTGTTTTTGTAGGGTATGCTATGTGATGTGATATGGCCAAAAAAAGGATGTGATGAATGATATATGTGATGTATGAGATTGATCATGTTCTTGTAATAGGAATCACGACTTGCATGTCGATGAGTATGACAACCGGCAGGAGCCATAGGAGTTGTCTTTATTTATTTGTGACCTGCGTGTCAACTTAAACGTCATGTAATTACTTTACTTTATTGCTAACCGTTAGCCATAGTAGTAGAAGTAATAGTTGGCGAGGCAACTTCATGAAGACACGATGATGGAGATCATGATGATGGAGATCATGGTGTCATGCCGGTGACGATGATGATCATGGAGCCCCGAAGATGGAGATCAAAAGGAGCAAAGTGATGATGGCCATATCATGTCACTATTTGATTGCATGTGATGTTTATCATGTTTATACATCTTATTTGCTTAGAACGACGGTAGTAAATAAGATGATCCCTTACAACAATTTCAAGAAGTGTTCTCCCCTAACTGTGCACCGTTGCGACAGTTCGTGTTTCGAAGCACCACGTGATGATCGGGTGTTAGATTCTAACGTTCACATACAACAGGTGTAAGACAGATTTACACATGCGAAACACTTAGGGTTAACTTGACGAGCCTAGCATGTACAGACATGGCCTCGGAACACGGAGACCGAAAGGTCGAACATGAGTCGTATAGAAGATACGATCAACATGAAGATGTTCACCGATGATGACTAGTCCGTCTCACGTGATGATCGGACACGGCCTAGTTTGACTCGGATCATGTAATCACTTAGATGACTAGAGGGATGTCTATCTGAGTGGGAGTTCATAAGATGAACTTAATTATCCTGAACATAGTCAAAAGGTTTTTGCAAATTATGTCGTAGCTCACGCTATAGTTCTACTGTTTAGATATGTTCCTAGAGAAAAATTAGTTGAAAGTTGATAGTAGCAATTATGCGGACTAGGTCCGTAAACTGAGGATTGTCCTCATTGCTTCATAGAAGGCTTATGTCCTTAATGCACCGCTCAGTGTGCTGAACCTCGAACGTTGTCTGTGGTTGTTGCGAGCATCTGACATACACGTTTTGATAACTACGTGATAGTTCAGTTAAACGGTTTAGAGTTGAGGCACCAAAGACGTTTTTGAAACATCGCGAAACATATGAGATGTTTTGAGGGCTGAAATTGGGATTTCAGGCTCGTGCCCATGCCAAGAGGTATAAGACCTCCGATGACTTTCTTAACCTGCAAACTAAGGAGAAAAGCTCAATTGTTGAGCTTGTGCTCAGATTGTCTGAGTACAACAATCATTTGAATCGAGTGGGAGTTGATCTTCCAGATAAGACAGTGATGGTTCTCCAAAGTCATTGCCACCAAGCTGTTAGAGCTTCGTGATGAACTATAACATATCAGGGATAGATATGATGATCCTTGAGGTATTCGCGATGTTTGACACCGCGAAAGTAGAAATCAAGAAGGAGCATCAATTGTTGATGGTTGGTGAAACCACTAGTTTCAAGAAGGGCAAGGGCAAGAAGGGATACTTCATGAAACGGCAAATCAGCTGCTGCTCCAATGAAGAAACCCGAGGTTGAACCCAAACCCGAGACTAAGTGCTTCTGTAATAAGGGGAACAACCACTGGAGCAAGATTACCCTAGATACTTGGTAGATGAGAAGGCTGGCAAGGTCGATAGAAGTATATTGGATATACATTATGTTAATGTGTACTTTACTAGTACTCCTAGTAGCACCAGGGTATTAGATACCGGTTCGGTTGCTAAGTGTTAGTAACTCGAAATAAAAGCTACGGAATAAAACGGAGACTAGCTAAAGGTGAGCTGACAATATGTGTTGGAAGTTTTTCCAAGCTTGATATGATCAAGCATCGCACGCTCCCTCTACCAAAGAGATTGGTGTTAAACCTAAATAATTGTTATTTGCTGTTTGCATTGAGCATAGACATGATTGGATTACGTCTATCGCAATACGGTTATTCATTTAAGGAGAATAATGGTTACTCTGTTTATTTGAATAATACCTTCAATGGTCTTACACCTAAAATGAATGGTTTATTAAATCTCGATCGTAGTGATACACATGTTCATGCCAAAAGATAGTAATGATAGTACCACCTACTTGTGGCACTGCCACGTAAGTCATATCGGTATAAAACGCATGAAGAAGCTCCATATTGATGGATCTTTGGGCTCACTCCTTTTTGAAAAGTTTGAGACATGCGAACCATGTCTATTGGTGTATATGCATGAAGAAACTCCATGCAAATGGACCGTTTTGACTCACTTGATTTTGAATCACTTGGGACATGCAAATCATACCACATGGGCAAGATGACTGAAAAGCCTCGTTTTCAGTAAGATGGAACAAGATAGCAACTTGTTGGAAGTAACACATTTTGATGTGTGCAGTCCAATGAGTGCTGAGGCATGTAGTGGATATCGTTATGTTCTTACTTCACAGATGATTCGAGTAGATGTTGAGTATATTTACTTGATGAATCACGAGTCTGAATTATTGAAAGGTTCAAGTAATTTCAGTGTGAAGTTGAAAGATCGTCGTGACAAGAGGATAAAAGATCTATGATATGATCATAGAGATGAATATCTGAATCACGAGTTTGGCACAGAATTAAGACATTGTGGAAATTGTTTCACAACTGATACAGCCTGGAACACCATAGTGTGATGGTGTGTCCAAACGTCATAGTTGCACCCTATTGGATATGGTGCATACCATGATGTCTCTTATCGAGTTACCACTATCGTTCATGGGTTAGGCATTAGAGACAACCACATTCACTTTAAATAGGGCACCACGTAATTCCGATGAGATGACACCGTATGAATTATGGTTTAGAGAAACCTAAGTTGTCGTTTCTTAAAGGTTTGGGGCTGCGACGCTTATGTGAAAAAGTTTCAGGATTAAGCTCGAACCCAAAGCGGATAAAATGCATCTTCATAGGACGCCCAAAACAGTTGGGTATACCTCCTAATTCAGATCCGAAAGCAATATGGATTGTTTCTTGAATCGGGTCCTTTCTCGAGGAAAGTTTTCTCTCGAAAAGTTGAGTGGGAGGATGGTGGAGACTTGATGAGGTTATTGAACCGTCACTTCAACAAGTGTGTAGCAGGGCACAGGAAGTTGTTCCTGTGGCACGTACACCAACTGAAGTGGAAGCTTATGATAGTGATCATGAAACTTCGGATCGAGTCACTACCAAACCTCGTGGGATGACAAGGATGCGTACTACTTCAGAGTGGTACGTAATCCTGTCTTGGAAGTCATGTTGCTAGACAACAATGAACCTACGAGCTATGGAGAAGCGATGGTGGGCCCGGATTCCGATAAATGGCTCAAGGCCATAAAACCCGAGAGAGGATCCATGTATGAAAACAAAGTGTAGACTTTGGAAGAACTACTTGATGGTCGTAAGGCTGTTAGGTACATATGGATTTTGAAAGGAAGACAGACAATGATGGTAAGTATCACCATTGAGAAAGCTCGACTTGTCGTTAAGATGTTTTTCGACAAGTTCAAGGAGTTGACTACGATGAGACTTTCTCACTCGTAGCGATGCTAAGAGTCTGTTGGAATTATACTAGCAATTACTGCATTATTTATGAAATCTTGCAGATAGGATGTCAAAACATTGTTTCCTCGACGATTCTTGAGGAAAGGTTGTATGTGATACAACCGGAAGGTTTTGTCTATCCTGAAATATGCTAATAAGTATGCAAAGCTCCAGCAATCCTTCTGAGGACTGGAGTGAGCATCTCGGAGTTGGAATGTATGCTTTGTTGATGATCAAAGATTTTGGGTGTATACAAAGTTTATGAGAAACTTGTATTTCCAAAGAAGTGAGTGGGAGCACTATAGAATTTCTGATGAGTATATGTTGTTGACATATTAATGATCAGAAATGACGTAGAATTTCTGGAAAGCATATAGGGTTATTTGGAAAGTGTTTTCAATGGAAAACCTGGATTAAGCTACTTGAACATTGAGCATCAAGATCTATAAGGATAGATCAAAACGCTTAATAGTACTTTCAAATGAGCACATGCCTTGACGTTCAAGATGGATCAGTCAAAGAAGGAGTTCTTGCCTGAGTTGTAAGGTATGAAGTTAAGACTTAAAGCTCGACCATGGCAGAATAGAGAGAAAGGAACGAAGGTCGTCCCCTATGCTTAAGACATAGGCTCTACAGTATGCTATGCTGTGTACCGCACCTGAAGTGTGCTTTACCATGAGTCAGTCAAGGGGTACAAGAGTGATCCAAGAATGGATCACAGGACAGCGGTCAAAGTTATCCTTAGTAACTAGTGGACTAAGGAATTTTCTCAATTATGGAGGTGGTAAAAGAGTTCGTCGTAAAGGGTTACGTCGATGCAAGACACCTATCCGGATAGCTCTGAGTAGAGATACCGGATACGTATAATGGAGCAACAATTTAGAATAGCTCCAAGTAGAACAGTTATTTGGAATAGCTCCAAATAGAACGTGGTAGCTGCATGTAGGAGATGACATAGAGATTTGTAAAGCACACACGGATCTGAAAGGTTCAGACCCGTTGACTATAACCTCTCTCACAAGCATAACATGATCAAACCCAGAACTCATCGAGTGTTAATCACATGGTAAATGTGAACTAGATTATTGACTCTAGTAAACTCTTTGGGTGTTAGTCACATGGGGATGTGACCTTGAGTGTTAATCACATATCGATGTGAACTAGATTATTGACTCTAGTGCAAGTGGGAGACTGTTGGAAATATGCCCTAGAGGCAATAATAAATTGATTATTATTATATTTCCTTGTTCATGATAATCGTTTATTATCCATGCTAGAATTGTATTGATAGGAAACTCAGATACATGTGTGGATACATAGACAACACCATGTCCCTAGTAAGCCTCTAGTTGACTAGCTCGTTAATCAATAGATGGTTACGGTTTCCTGACCATGGACATTGGATGTCGTTGATAACGGGATCACATCATTAGGAGAATGATGTGATGGACAAGACCCAATCCTAAGCCTAGCACAAGATCATGTAGTTCGTATGCTAAAGCTTTTCTATTGTCAAGTATCATTTCCTTAGACCATGAGATTGTGCAACTCCCGGATACCGTAGGAGTGCTTTGGGTGTGCCAAACGTCACAACGTAACTGGGTGGCTATAAAGGTACACTACGGGTATCTCTGAAAGTGTCTGTTGGGTTGGCACGAATCGAGATTGGGATTTTGTCACTCCATGTAAACGGAGAGGTATTTCTGGGCCCACTCGGTAGGACATCATCATAATGTGCACAATGTGACCAAGGGGTTGATCACGGGATGATGTGTTACGGAACGAGTAAAGAGACTTGCCGGTAACGAGATTGAACAAGGTATCGGTATACCGACGATCGAATCTCGGGCAAGTAAAATACCGCTAGACAAAGCGAATTGTATACGGGATCGATTGAGTCCTTGACATCGTGGTTCATCCGATGAGATCATCATGGAACATGTGGGAGCCAACATGGGTATCCAGATCCCGCTGTTGGTTATTGACCGGAGAACGTCTCGGTCATGTCTGCATGTCTCCCGAACCCGTAGGGTCTACACACTTAAGGTTCGATGACGCTAGGGTTATAAAGGAAGCTTGTATGTGGTTACCGAATGTTGTTCGGAGTCCCGGATGAGATCCCAGACGTCACGAGGAGTTCCGGAATGGTCCGGAGGTAAAGATTTATATATAGGAAGTCCTGTTTCGGCCATCGGGACAAGTTTCGGGGTCATCGGTATTGTACCGGGACCACCGGAAGGGTCCCGGGGGCCCACCGGGTGGGGCCACCTGCCCCGGGGGGCCACATGGGCTGTGGGGGTGCGCCTTGGCCTACATGGGCCAAGGGCACCAGCCCCTAGAGGCCCATGCGCCAAGATATAGGAAAAAGGGGAGAGTCCTAAAGGGGGAAGGCACCTCCGAGGTGCCTTGGGGAGGATGGACTCCTCCCCCCCTCTTAGCCGCACCCCTTCCTTGGAGGAAGGGGCAAGGCTGCGCCTCCCCCCTCTCCCCTGCCCCTATATATAGTGGAGGGGAGGGAGGGCATCCATACCTGAGCCCTTGGCGCCTCCCTCCCTCCCGTGACACCTCCTCCTCTCCCGTAGGTGCTTGGCGAAGCCCTGCAGGATTGCCACGCTCCTCCATCACCACCACGCCGTTGTGCTGCTGCTGGATGGAGTCTTCCTCAACCTCTCCCTCTCTCCTTGCTGGATCAAGGCGTGGGAGACATCGTCGAGCTGTACGTGTGTTGAACGCGGAGGTGCCGTCCGTTCGGCGCTAGGATCATCGGTGATCTGAATCACGACGAGTACGACTCCATCAACCCCGTTCACTTGAACGCTTCCGCTTAGCGATCTACAAGGGTATGTAGATGCACTCTCCTTACCCTCATTGCTAGTCTCTCCATAGATAGATCTTGGTGATACGTAGGAAAATTTTGAATTTCTGCTACGTTCCCCAACAACTACTCATCAGGAAAACTATCATCAATAGGTAGTGGGTCATCAAGCACATTTTCAAGCCTAGACAAGTTATCTGCTACGGGGTTCTCATCTCCTTTTCTATTAATAATATGTAAATCAAATTCTTGTAACAAGAGAACCCAACGAATAAGTCTAGGTTTAGCATCTTTCTTTTCCATAAGATATTTAATAGCAGCATGGTCTGTGTGAACAGTTACTTTTGAATCAACAATATAAGGTCTAAATTTATCACAAGCAAACACCATTGCTAAAAATTCTTTTTCAGTAGTAGCATAATTTCTTTGAGCACTGCCTAGAGTTTTACTAGCAGAATGAATAACATTCAATTTCTTATCAACTCTTTGTCCTAGAACAGCACCAACAGCATAATCACTAGCATCACACATAATTTCAAAAGACAAGTTCCAATCAGGTGGTTGAACAATAGGTGCAGAAATTAAGGCTTTCTTGAGTGTTTCAAAGGCTTCTAAACAATCATCATCAAAAAACAAAGGAACATCCTTTTGCAAAAGACTAGTGAGAGGCCTAGAAATTTTAGAGAACTCTTTAATAAATCTCCTATAGAAACCAACATGACCTAGGAAACTACGAATACCTTTGATGTCCTTAGGACATGGCATTTTCTCAATTGCATCAACCTTAGCTTGGTCCACTTCAATACCTCTTTCAGAAATTTTCTGACCCAAGACAATGCCCTCATTAACCATAAAGTGGCACTTCTCCCAATTCAAGACAAGATTTGTTTGTTCACATCTCTGCAAAACTCGCTCAAGATTGCTTAAACAATCATCAAAGGACTTCCCATAAACAGAAAAGTCATCCATGAAAACCTCAACAATCTTTTCATAAAACTCAGAGAATATAGCGGTCATACATCTTTGAAAGGTAGCAGGTGCATTACATAAACCGAAAGGCATACGTCTATAAGCAAATTTTCCAAAAGGACAAGTAAAAGTGGTATTTTCTTGATCAGACTATAAAACAGTTATTTGTGAAAAGCCAGAGTATCCATCAACGAAGCAAAAAATGTGTGTGTGTAGATAGTCTTTCTAACATTTGGTCATTAAAAGGCAGAGGGTAATGGTATTTTCTAGTAGCATTATTTAATTTTCTATAATCAATTACCATTCTATAGCCCGCGACAATTCTTTATGGATTAAGCTCATTCTTATCATTAGGAACAACAGTAATACCTCCCTTCTTAGGGACACAATGAACATGACTTACCCATCTACTATCAGCTATAGGATAGATTATACCTGCTTCCACAAGTTTTAATATTTCCGTTCTTACCACTTCTTTCATTTTGGGATTTAACTGACGTTGGTGATCAACAACGGGTTTAGCATTAGGTTCCATATTAATTTTGTGCTGACATAGAGTGGGACTAATGCCCTTTAAATCGTCAAGAGTATATCCAATAGCAGGTCGGTTCTTCCTTAGAACTTTCAATAATCTTTCTTCTTCATGTTCTGAAAGGTTAGCACTGATAATAACAGGATATATCTTCTTTTCATCAAGATAAGCATATTTCAAAGTGTCCGGTAATTGTTTTAATTTAAACACAGGGTCACCCTTAGGTGGAGGAGGACCTCCAAGAGTTTCAATAGGCAAATTGTGTTTAAGCAGAGGATTGTTCAAAGAAGATCTTATCTATTTCATTTCTTTCATGCATATGTAAATCGTTCTCATGGTCTAGCAAGTATTGCTCTAAAGGATCAGTAGGTGGCACAACAATAGAAGCAAGAACAATTAATTCATCCTTACTAGGTAATTCTTTTTCATGATGATTTCTACTAAACTTGGAAATATTAAACTCATGAGAGTCATTACCAAAGCTAACACCCACAATATGTTTCTTGCAATCTATCTTAGCATTGACGATGTTCAAGAAAGGTCTACCAAATATAATGGGACAAAATTTATCTTGTGGGCTGGTAAGAACAAGAAAATCAGTAGGGTATTTTATCTTCCCACACAAGACTTCAACATCTCTAAGAATCCCAATTGGTGATACAGTATCTCTATTAGCAAGTTTAATAGTAACATCTATGTCTTCTATTTCAGCAGGTGCTATTTCATCTCTAATTTCTTCATATAAGGAGTGGGGAATAGCACTCACACTAGCACCCATGTCACATAAACCATGATAATAGTGATCTCCTATTTTAACTGAAATAATAGGCATGCCAACAACAGGTCTATGTTTATCTTTTCCATCAGGTTTAGCAATTCTAGCAGCTTCTTCACAGAAGTAAATAACATGCCCATCCATATCTTCTTCCAAGAGATCTTTAACCATAGCAATGCTAGGTTCTACTTTAATTTGTTAATCAGGTTTACGTGTTCTAACATAGCTTTTGTTAACCACAGTTGAAACTTTAGCATGTTCTTTTATCCTAACAGGGAAAGGTGGTTTCTCTATATATGTAGAAGGAACAACTGGATCAACATTATAAAGTATAGTTTCTTCTTTAGCTGGTACTGGTTCTTTAATTTCATATTTAATAGGTGGGTGATATTTAACCCACTTCTCTTTAGGAAGTTCAACATGAGTAGAAAATGATTCACAAAAGGAGGCTACTATATCAGAGTCAAGTCCATATTTAGTGCTAAACTTTTGAAAAGCATCGGTATTCATAAAAGATTTAACACAATCATACTTAAGCTTTATACCGGACTCTTTACCTTCGTCAAGTTCCCAATCTTCAGAGTTGTGTTTAATTCTTTCCAAAAGATCCCACCAAAATTCAATGGTCTTCTTCATAAAAGAACCAGTACAAGAAGTATCGAGCATGGTTTGATCGTTACGAGAAAGCCGTGCATAAAAATTCTGAATAATAATTTCTCTTGAAAGCTCATGATTGGGGCATGAATATAACATTGACTTAAGCCTCCCCCAAGCTAGAGCGATACTTTCTCCTTCACGAGGCCAAAAATTATATATATAATTCCGATCACGATGAACTAGATGCATAGAATAAATTTTTTGATGGAACTCCAATTTCAAACGATTCCAATTCCATGATCCAATATCATCGCATAGCGTATACCATGCCAATGTTTTTACCTTCAAAGATAAAGGGAAAACCTTTTTCATCACTTCATCCTTCGGTAAACCTGCAAGCTTAAACAATCCACAAATCTATTCCACATGTATCAGGTGCATATCAGGATGTTCAGTTCCATCTCCTGCATAAGGATTAGCTAGCAGTTGCTCTATCAATCCAAAGGGATTTCATATTCAATATTTTCAATAGGTGCGGTAGGTTGAGGGGTAAATAATTGTGGTTCCGGATGAGGTGAAGATACCCCGAACAAACCCCTCAAATGATTGTTTTCCATAGTAACAAGTGACAATAAATTTTAGCACACTATATAAATGTTTCCTTACCAAATTCCACTTACGAAAGGAGCTTCACTCCCCGGCAACGGTGCCAGAAAATAGCCTTGATGACCCACAAGTATAGGGGATCAATTGTAGCTCTTTTCGATAAGTAAGAGTGTCAAACCCAACGAGGAGCATAAGGAAATGACAAGTAGTTTTCAGTAAGGTAATGTCTGCAGGTACTAAAACTGTAAGTAGCGAGTAGTTTGATAGCAAGATAATTTGTAACGAGCAAGTAAAGATAGTAAAAATAATTATGCAGCAAGGTAGCTGTCGGTGTCAAAACCGGCGGATTTCGGGTAGGGGGTCCCGAACTATGCGTCTAGGCGGATGGTAACAGGAGACAAGGGACACGATGTTTTTACCCAGGTTCGGGCCCTCTCGATGGAGGTAAAACCCTACTCCTGCTTGATTGATATTGATGATATGGGTAGTACAAGAGTGGATCTACCACGAGATCAAGGAGGC
This sequence comes from Triticum dicoccoides, assembly GCF_002162155.2. Lineage (NCBI taxonomy): Eukaryota > Viridiplantae > Streptophyta > Magnoliopsida > Poales > Poaceae > Triticum > Triticum dicoccoides. Next base: position 242,801,284 of record NC_041383.1, on the reverse strand, counting down.
TAAACCCTAGAAGCTAGCCTATGGTATGATTGTTGTAATGGTTGTCCGTCCTACGGACTAAAACCCTCCAGTTTATATAGACATCGGAGAGGGCTAGGGTTACACAGAGTCGGTTACAATGGTAGGAGATCTACCTATCCGTATCGCCAAGCTTGCCTTCCACGCCAAGGAAAGTCCCATCCGGACACGGGACGAAGTCTTCAATCTTGTATCTTCATAGTCTTGGAGTCCGGCTGACGATGATAGTCTGGCTATCCGGACACCCCCTAGTCCAAGACTCCCTCAGTAGCCCCTGAACCAGGCTTCAATGACGATGAGTCCGGCGCGCATATTGTTCGGTATTGCAAGGCGGGTTCCTCCTCCGAATAACTCATAGAAGATTGTGAACGCCAGGATAGTGTCTGGCGCTGCAAAATAAATTCCACATTCCACCATAGAGAGAATAATATGTACACAAGTTCAATCTGCAGACGTATTTTGTGGCATGACGTCATACCACCACCAAGCCTTTACTTGAATCGTTTTTTATCATACCACCTCAGCGCGTTTAGCGAAGCGGTTTCCTTAGCACATCTTGTCGAAGCAGAGATCGTGTTCCCCTTATTCTAGGATTCCCATCAATACGGACGTGGGTAAGCCAACCGCGCCATTGATGGTGGCGCTTGGGAGATAAGCGAGTTTTACCAGGCCGGTGGGGATGCATTCGTCCGCCCATATAAGGGGATAAGGATCCACCTTTTTACCTACGCCTTCTTCCTCCTTTGCTTATCCATCTCCGCGCACTCGAGCTCCAGCGCCCAAGTCCGCACATCTCGTCTCGACCTTCTCCAGTCATGTCCGGAGCGGGAGGCAAGTGTTTGGCCTCCTCCGTTACGGAGGGGCACATCAAAAAGCTGCGCGGCGCCGGATACCTTTCCAGCGACATCACGCACCGGCTGCCCGACGAGGGGCAGCTCATCCCCACCCCAGGCCCCATGAGAGGGTCGTATTCCTTCCCCACTTCCTCCGCGGACTGGGCTCCCCGTTGCATCCCTTCGTCCGGGGGCTCATGTACTACTACGGCCTGGACTTCCACGATCTGGCGCCAAACTTCATCCTCAACATCTCGGCGTTTATCATCGTGTGCGAGGCCTTCCTCTGCATCCAGCCCCACTTCGGCTTGTGGCTAAAGACCTTCAATGTCAAGCCGAAGGTAGTGAAGGGCGTCCAAGCGGAGTGCGGAGGCGCCATGGTGGGCAAAATGCCCAACGTCACCTGGCTCGAGGGGGCCTTCGTGGAGTCCGTCAAGGGGTGGCAATCCGGGTGGTTCTACATCACTGAGCCGCGTGACCCTAAATGGGCAGCGGCCTCCGAGTTCAGATCTGGTATCCCCATGCAACTCACCTCCTGGAAAGAGAAGGGCTTGCTATGGGGCAGTTCGGAGGAGCTGACAGGACTCCAGTCCTGTCTCCAGACCTTGGTGAACAAGAAGCTTAGGCTTGTCAATGTGATCCAGGTCATGCTCGTCCGCCGGATTCTCCCCTGCCAACAGCGGGCCTTCAATTTGTGGGAGTTCGATCCGGCACAGCACCGGACCCTGAGCGGGCTCTTCGACACGATGTACGAAGCTGCCTGGAGGGTGCTGTTCAAGGGCGGAGAAGCCCCCGCGTCCGCGACAGAAGACCGCGGATTCACCAAGCGCCCGGCCGGCGAGGTAAGCTTTGTTATCCTCTATGGGACACTTATTTTCTTTCACAGTTTAATTCTATGTTGGATCTAAAACTCCCAATGCCTTTGACAGGACTGGCAGAGGACGTCCGGACAGGTAGACTGTCCGGCTCCCCTTCCCGAAGACTCAGCGGACACCCGTTTGACGGGGCTGCTGGTTCCAGCCCTTTACGTGGTGCCGGAGAAGAAGGTCAAGAAGAAGGCCACGGGAACCCGAAAGAGTTCCCGGAGCCAGGTGATATCGGACTCATCGTCCGATGGCTCCGAGGCGGACTCGTCCCCCGAAGACGAGGAGGAGAAAGAAGACTCTCCCCAAGAGGGGGGAGAGAGGAAGAGGAAGGCTTCCCCGACAGGGGAGGCCGAAGGGTCCAAGAGGGGAAGGACCCTTCCTTCGGACAGCTCTGCCAACGCCAACGTTGGCGACGAAGGGTGGCCCTCAAGGGCCAAGCCTCCGGCGAGATCGTAAGTATCCGGATTCTTGAATGATTTATAATTTCTCTTTTGTGTCATGTAGTGTCCTTCTAATGCCGCACACTACCTGCAGTCCGGCCGATGATGATCTTCCCGCTTCATCGAGCGGGTCCTTGGCTCCGTCGGACGTGGATTCCATTCCGACCGCCTTCACCCCTCGTGATGCTGACGATGCCGAGGTGGGATCCCAGGAGGGGACCCATCAGGAGGAGGCTCCGGAGGTACCGCAAGGCAGCCTCCCAGACTTTGCGCAGGGCTCCATGCCGGAACCTGCAGTGGTTCCGGAGTCCGGTAGGCGGCCCCTTCGTAAGAAGGGCAAGACCGTGACACCGGCAGCCTCCGTCCAATCGGAGGTGCTGGACAACTTGTTGGAGGCGCTCAACGGCGCTTCCATCAAGGGAGAACACCGCACTATCATGAGTGCGGTGATTCAGCAGGTTCAGCTCGCCAAGAGCAGGCTGACCGAAGCCTGCAGCAGCCTTCTAACAGGCTTTGAGGTAAGAAGTTTTTAAAATACGTAATGTAATACCGCATAGACAGTAGCCCCTGATGCTCGGTTCGGTGTTCGGAAAGAAAAACCGGACTGAGGATCTATAAAAGATATATGCAGGAGTGCTAAAAATTATGTCAATATGGGTTTGCAGGCTGCGCTGCTGACCTCTGCCGCACTGACTGCGAAAGTCGGTGCTTTGAAGCGGGACCTCGAGCGGTCCGAGCGCGAGCTCGGCCTTGCCAAGAAGCAGCTCAAGGGAAAAGAAGGTGAGTAACACCGCATTAAATTTATACCTTACAGAAAAGGATTTTGGTTGCAATAGAAATAACACGGATAACGTGGGTACTGCAGGGGCCACGAATGAGGTGGCGACCCTGAAGGAGGCCGTGTCCGCGGCCGAACGCAACGCGGCCGCAGAACGAGCAGAGCGAGAGAAGCAGGAGGCGCGGGCGGCGGAGGTGCGGCAAGAGCTCCAGGCTCTCATGGAAAAGCATGAGAGTTTGGAGCGCGACTCGAAGACTCGAGAGTCCGAGCTTGCCTCGGGTCTTGAGAGTGCCAAAGCTGCTAAGGCCGAGGCCCATAAGGCCCTCCAGGAGATTGAGGCGGTGAAGAGAATAGCGGCGGGTAAGGCATATTTCATGCAAAGCAAGCATGTGAATGTAAATTACCTGTTACTTACCCGATTTCGGAGCTCTCCAGGGGCATTTGCAGATCTGCCTCGTAGCATGTCCGATGCCGCCGCATTCTACCGGGCCGAGGAGGGGAGTGAGGGAGTCCTGGACTACGGGTGTCCGGACAGCCGGACTATCATCGTCCGCCGGACTCCAAGACTATGAAGATACAAGATTGAAGACTCCGTCCCGTGTCCGGATGGGACTTTCCTTGGCGTGGAAGGCAAGCTTGGCGATACGGATATGTAGATCTCCTACCATTGTAACCGACTCTGTGTAACCCTAGCCCTCTCCGATGTCTATATAAACCGGAGGGTTTTAGTCCGTAGGACGAACAACCATTACAACAATCATACCATAGGCTAGCTTCTAGGGTTTAGCCTCCTTGATCTCGTGGTAGATCCACTCTTGTACTACCCATATCATCAATATCAATCAAGCAGGAGTAGGGTTTTACCTCCATCGAGAGGGCCCGAACCTGGGTAAAAACATCGTGTCCCTTGTCTCCTGTTACCATCCGCCTAGATGCACAGTTCGGGACCCCCTACCCGAGATCCGCCGGTTTTGACACCGACATTGGTGCTTTCATTGAGAGTTCCTCTGTGTCGTCACCGATAGGCTTGATGGCTTCTTCAATCAACAACAACGCAGTCCTGGGTGAGACTTTTCTCCCCGGACAGATCTTCGTATTCGGTGGCTTCGCACTGCGGGCTAATTCACTTGGCTATCTGGAGCAGATCGAAAGCTACGCCCCTGGCCGTCAGGTCAGATTTGGAAGCCTAAACTTCACGGCGGATATCCGCGGAGACTTGATCATCGACGGATCCAAGCTGCAGCCGAGCATGCCGCACTGTCACGATGGGCATGATCTAGCTCTGCCGCCGGATAGTACTTTGGAGGCCGCACACGAATCCGCTCCGATCCATAGTCCGGAGCCGATTGCGCAGGCCGAGGATGGGTGGCTGGACACCGCCTCGGGAGCTGCAACTTCCACGGCGATGGAGCCGAACACTAACCTCATCCCTTATAAAGCTCGTGACTCCGAGGTGCCGGACTCCCTGCCGGACTCCAAACCTCCTGCGCCCCTGCCAATCGAATCCGATTGGGCGCCGATCATGGAGTTCACCGCCGCGGACATCTTTCAGCACTCACCCTTTGGCGACATCTTAAATTCGCTAAAGCATCTCTCGCTATCCGGAGAGCCCTGGCCGGACTATGGCCAGGATGGTTGGGATGCGGACGACGAAGAAATTCAAAGCCCACCCACCACCCACTTTGTAGCAACTGTCGACGATCTAACAGACATGCTAGATTACGACTCCGAAGACATCGACAGTATGGACGACGATGCCGGAGACGATCAAGAACCAGCGCTCACCGAGCACTGGAAGGCCACCCCAACCCATGATGTATATATGGTGGACACCCCAAAAGGAAGCGATAACGAGGACCAACGGGGCACGGCAAAGGATAATCCCGCCGACAAACAACCAAAATGGCGACGCAAACACCGCCCTAAGTCCTGCCTCGACAAAAACAGCGCTCCTAATGACCCAGCAATAGAGTAGGGCAAACCAGTGGACGACGAACATGCAACTAAGCAATCATCCAAACAGGACGAATCGGATAATCAATCCATGCCCGGCGAAACCAACAGTCCAGACGACCTCACGCCGGACACACCACCAGAGCATAAGAACCTTCACAAAAGACTCGTCGCCACTGCAAGAAGTTTGAAGAAGGAAAAACGGAAGCTCAAAACAGTGGAAGACATACTCAGAATGAGGTGGAGCAAAGTGCTCAAAACCGCAGACAAATACGGCAATGGCCATCAATCAAAGAGCTACCCGAAGCGCAAGCTGCTGCCAGAATTTGACGAGGAAGCCATAGAGCCACCACAGTCAAAAATTAAAGAAGCCGCCTGGCCGGATAGACGGCCAGATGACAGGCCAAAAGCGACAAGTGGCGCCGCACACAAGGCAACTCATGATCCTGGGAAAACAGACGGCCCAGCCAGGTCCATTTACGGGCCAAAAAAGAGGGCCCCAGGAAGCAACACAACACGCCAAGTGTTCGAAGACAGCGGCACACCGAAATACAGGGGCGCCGCACACCCACTATGTTTCACCAATGAGGTGCTGGATCATGAATTCCCAGCAGGGTTTAAACCCATAAACATAGAGGCTCACGACGGAACAACAGACCCTGGAGTCTGGAAAGAGGATTATATACTACACATACACATGGCTAGAGGAGATGATCTCCGCGCCATAAAATATCTACCCCTCAAGCTCAAAGGGCTAGCTCGGCATTGGCTCAAATGCCTCCCAGAAAACACTGTTGGAAGTTGGGAAGAGCTCGAGGACGCGTTTAGAGCAAATTTTCAAGGGACTTATGTCCACCCTCCGGATGCAGACGATCTAAGTCATATAACTCAACAGCCCGGAGAGTCAACGCGCAAATTCTGGAACAGGTTCCTTACCAAAAAGAACCAAATAGTCGACTGTCCGGACGCTGAAGCCTTAGCAGCTTTTAAACACAACGTCCGAGACGAATGGCTCGCCAGACACCTCGGCCAAGAGAAGCCGAGGACAATGGTCGCGCTAACAAGCCTCATGACCCGCTTTTGCGCGGGGGAAGACAGCTGGCTAGCAAGACGCAGCACCAGCGACCCGAGTACATCCGAGATCAGAAATGGAAACGGAAAATCACGGTGCCGAAAGGATCAGCGCCGGAATAAAGAAAAAAGGCCAAAGAACACGGCGGTCAATGCAGGATTCAAAAGCTCGCGGCCAAACAACAAAACACTGCCTCTTAAGGACAACAGTGATGAGTTATCCAACTTAAACAAAATTTTGGATCGGATATGTCAAATCCACTGTACCTCCGGAAGGCTTGCAAACCACACCCACCGAGATTGTTGGGTTTTCAAACAGTCCGGCCGACTCAATGCCGAACACAAGGGGCTCGACGCACCAAGCGAGGATGATGATGAACCCCACCAGCAGAGCACCGGAAAACAAAAGACTTTCCCACAAGAAGTCAAGAAAGTAAACTCACTTCATGTGATATTACGGAAAAACAATATGGCACCCGCTAAAATAAGTGCCGCACGGTCCACCCCAGCGGAACCTCGAAGTTGGATGTCAAAACCAATCACTTTCGACCACCTGGATTACTCCAGAAGCATTCGAAACGCAGGATGGACTGCTCTGATATTGGATCCTATAATCGACGGACTACAATTTACACAAGTCCTGATGGACGGCGGCAGCGATTTAAACCTGCTATATCCGAACACAATCCGCAAGTTGGGGATAGACCTTACTAAAATTCGACATAGCCGCACTTCCTTTAAAGGAGTGACGCCAGGCCCTTACGCCAAGTGCACAGGCTCCTTACTACTAGAAGTTGTGTTCGGGTCACCGGACAACTTCCGACGCGAAAAGCTAATCTTTCACATCGCCCCATTCAAAAGTAGCTATCAAGCACTATTGGGACGTGAAGCTTTTGTCCGCTTTAACGCAATACCACATTACGCGTCTCTTACACTTAAAATGCCCGGTCCACGTGGCATCATTTCATTAAGAGGGTCATTCAAAGACCCCGGACACGGCTAGACGAGTCCAACATAAATAATCTAGGGGCTCCCTAGCCGCACACCCCTTCACAAGGGGCTGTGCATATAAGCAACAATGAGCTAATATAGGCTCAGCTTTATTAATTTATTAATATTTCAATTTTTTATGCACTTTTCGCACGATTTCTTTTCAAACCAAGTTCCTCTCTTTTTACAGATGAACAACGTGCACACCCGTCCAGGATACGGCACAACGGAGATACAGGCGCAGACGTGCAGTAGGGACCCGTTGCAAGGATTCTTTTCAGATTAAGACCCTGCGTAAACCTTTTTTACTATCTCTTGTTGCTATAATCCCCTGGTTTTTCATGATAACCAGAGAGGAGACTGACGTTTTGGCATCGGCCGCGTCAGAGGACCTCACCCGTACCTGGACACTAGGGGCTTAGGGCATTGTTCCGCCCGTTATTACAAAGACCGAACACCTTAGGGAGTGTTCGGCGTCTCGAGTTAGGCATTATATGCATCAGCTCCGAATCATGTCTTTGGTCAAATGTTGGGTTTGCCCGGCTCCTGTGTTTTGCTGCCTTACGTTCCGTATCATCGGCTAACGCGGCACCAGGAGAACTACTGCGATTGTGCCCCAGTTCGGCTGGGCGAGCACCTCAGTAGAGAAAGCCGAAAACTGACTGTCATGATACAGCGAGAGACTGGTCAACCACTCGATTGACCACCGGAATGTTTAGAATTCCCCCGCTTTGAGGAAGGACTGTTTCCCGGTCAGGCACATACGCGCCCCGAATTCGGAGAGCGCGGTGCCCCCAGGGGCTATATCGTAGTCCCACCCTCGAACTCCAATGGCTAAGTGAAAGTGATAAAGCATTATAGTCCAGTTGCCTCGTTTGCTACGCTACCACCTCCTTAACAGGACCGAGACATCGGATTAAGTGTGAAAATGCGCTATTTTTGCGAACACCCCTGCACCTTGTGCGTGGGGCCTGAAGCCGACGACTGCCATCTTTCAGGTTATACGTATGTATACATAAACGGTCGCACAGGAGATATTTCAATACTTGAACGCACAAGTACAAAAAGCGCCTATATCATAAACATTGTTTTATAAAATTAAACGTTCATTTGAACGTGACATTTTTGGAGCACTGCGACTCTATTACACGAGCACCATGCAGAACTTCCCCAAAATAGTGCTCGGCGGGTAACCTGCTCTCTCCGAACCCTGGGTCGCAACAGCGGTGGCATCCATCTCCGTCCAATGTGTCTTCAGACGGGCGAGTGCCATCCGTGCACCCTCTATGCAAGCCGACCGCTTCATCGCCTTGATATGCGGCACTGCCCCAAGAAATTGCTGCAATAAGCCAAAATAGCTCCTCGGCTTGGGCCTATCCGGCCAGACATGAGTCACGATATCAGTCATGGCAAGTCCGGACAACCTATTCAACTCATCCCATTCGGCCAACCGATCGGTCAGCAGAAGTGAACGATCCGGACTATGGAATTGAGACCAAAACAACTCTTCCGTCTTGTGATCCTTCTGACTTTGGAAGTGCACAACGGCATCCGCCACACCTCGCCGCTAAGTCCATATAAGGATCCTCCGGACCCCACAACTGGCCAAGCTGGGCATACTTTGGATCCGTAAACCAGTGGCGCAGCAGAAAAGGCTTGCCAGCCACAATGTCTCCAGCCTGGCGTGGCTCCTCCTTTATAGCCCGCATTGCAGAACGGGCATCCTTGGCTTCGGCGGTGGCCTTCCCCAGGTCTTCTCGCTCCAATAGGCGCTCCTTTTCAAGAGCCTCATTGCGGTCGGTAGCATCCTTCAACTTAACGGCCATTTCGGCCATCTCTTCCCTGCTTCGGCAGTGTGTAGCCCTTTCGGCTTCTAACTCCTCGGCCGCCCTCGAGGCAGCCGCATCACTCCTTCTGGCTTGCTCCTTGGCTTGAGCAAGTTCTGCCCGAAGGCTCTCCACAGCAGCGACACCATCTGCGTCAAGCACAAATATTGTAAGAGGTGGGCTTTGGCTCCCTTAATAGGTGACTGCGGAGAAACAACTTACCTTGCGACTCGTCAAGTCGCTTGTTGACTAGCGCGATGTCCGCATCCGCAACATCGAGTTGCCGCTTTAATTCAGCAACTCCATCAGTCCGGCTAGCCCCCGGACTATCCGCCACCTACATAGGAAGGGCAACACTCAATACCTGCGATTTTGATCCTCGGCACGCTGTCGCTTTCGACAACCTACCGAGTCTCAGGGGCTACTATCTATACAAGGCGCACTTTTATGTGCAAAACTGTCAAAAAGGTGCGTCGTTTTTACGTACCTCAAACCCCGCCAGCAAACTCCTGACGGCATTATGCAATCCGCTTTCGGCGGAAGAAATCCTTCCAATCACCATACTCATCAATGCATGGTGGTCTTCTGAGATGGACTCCTTCTCAAGTAGATCCTTCAGCTCCCCCGGCCGAACTCTAGTCGGCGCCGAACTCTTCGGCTCTGCCGGGCTCGGGGATACCCTCCGTGATGACACTTCAGGCTCGTCCGCCCTATCCGACGGCGCAGCAGACGGAGGCGTCTCGCTCTCCACCATCTCCAGACAAAGGTCCCCCGAAGACGAGCTCATCTGAGAAGGTCGGAGATCCGAAGTACAAGGTAAAAATTTCGGTTATCCTCAGAAGCACAAATAGGGATGTCTCTTATTAACGAACTCCCTTTTTTCTACTCACGGCTCGCTGGAGGGCTGATTCTTTAGGGGAGATTGTGCGGCCGGGACCTCCCCGAACGCAGGACCCTCTGGTGAAGATTTCTTCCCCCGCTTAGGGGCTTTGGCCTCCGGGTCTCCGGAGGCGGTCCTCTTCTCCCCCTGGAGGGAGGGATTCTCGATCCCCCCTTCTTCAAGCGCCTCCTTGGGCGAGGCGGTAGCTCCACTATTTTCCCCTTCGCCTTCTTCTGAAGGCGCAACCTCCAGCATCTTGACCAGCACGGGATCCGGAACGGTCTCTGGGAGGGGGGCCGGACACCGTATCAGCTTTGCTTCCGCTATCCACTCCTGTTGAAGGATAACGGGTTAAAGGCGAATTGTAGAAAGGCAAACAAACGGTACGTCCGAACACTGAGCTACTTACTTGAGTATCCGGGCGATTGCATCTTAGGCCGGCATCCTCGGTCAATTCCGGACACACCGCCTGTGATCCGAAGAACAACTTGTACATCTCCACGGGTGTCATACCCATAAAGTGTTGGAGAATCCGTGGTCCCTCCGGATTGAACTCCCATAGCCGGAGAGTACGGCGTTTGCAGGGCAGGAGACGCCTAATCAGCATAACCTGCATCACCACGACCAGATCGATCTCCCTCGCCTGGAGGTCTCGAATTCGGCCCTGCAATAGGGGCACGTCTTTTGATGGCCCCCAGTTGATCCCTTGGTTAACCCACGACATCAACCGTCGAGGAGGTCCCGAGCGGAATACGGGCGGCGGCTTCTGCCTGCTGCCCTTCGGAGCGGTGATATAGAACCACTCCTGTTGCCATAAACCAAGATCCTCTTGGAAGGAGCCCTCGGGCCACAGGGCGTCGGCCCTCCTGCTCACGGCCGCCCCGCCGCACTCTGCTTGACGCCCCTCGATCATCTTCGGCTCCACATTGAAGGTCTTCAGCCATAGGCCGAAGTGAGGGGTGACGCGGAGGAAGGCTTCGCAGACAACAATGAATGAGGAAATATGGAGGATGGACTCCGGAGCCAAGTCATGGAATTCCAACCCATAGTAGAACATGAGCCCTCTCACAAAAGGATCCATCGGGAAGCCTAAACCCCGACGGAGGTGGGACACAAAGACGACGTACTCGCCGGGCTCGGGGGTGGGGATGGCCTGCCCTTCGGCAGGCAGCCTGTGCGAAATCTCGTAAGACAGGTACTTGGACTCTCGCAGCTTTAGCACGTCCTCCTTCGTGACGGAGGAGGGCATCCACCGGCCCTTAAGATCGGAGCCGGACATTGTTGAAGGTCCGAAGCACTCGAATCTGGGGCTCTGGGTGTTGGAACTTGGAGCAAGGAGAAGATTCGATGGAGGATTGAAGAAAAGAAACGAGCCTTGGTCCTGTTATAAAGAGGAAGAATACCAAGAGCCGTCTCTGTGACCGTTCGGGGCTCGCCTTTGATAGAGGGGGCGTGGCGATGGGCGCGGTTGGGTTACCCACGTCCGTATTGATGAGAATCCCGGGATAAGGGGAACACGATCTCTACTTCGACAAGACGTGCCAAGGAAACCGCTTCGCTAAACGTGCTGAGGTGGTATAATATAAAACAATTCAAGTAAAGGCTTGGAGGTGGCTTGACGTCATGCCACGAAATACGTCAGCAGATTGATCTTGTGTACATATTATTCTCTCTACGGTGGAATGTGGAAATTATTTTGCAGAGCCGGACACTATCCTGGTGTTCACAATCTTCTATGGATTATTCGGAGGAGGAACCCGCCTTGCAATGCCGAACATTATGCGCGTCGGACTCATCGTCATTGAAGCCAGGTTCAGGGGCTACTAAGGGAGTCCTGGAGTAGGGGTGTCCGGACAGCCGGACTATCATCGTCCGCTGGACTCCAAGACTATGAAGATACAAGATTGAAGACTCCGTCCCGTGTCCGGATGGGACTTTCCTTGGCGTGGAAGGCAAGCTTGGCGATACGGATATGTAGATCTCCTACCATTGTAACCGACTCTGTGTAACCCTAGCCCTCTCCGGTGTCTATATAAACCGGAGGGTTTTAGTCCGTAGGACGAACAACCATTACAACAATCATACCATACGTTAGCTTCTAGGGTTTAGCCTCCTTGATCTCGTGGTAGATCCACTCTTGTACTACCCATATCATCAATATCAATCAAGCAGGAGTAGGGTTTTACCTCCATCGAGAGGGCCCGAACCTGGGTAAAAACATCGTGTCCCTTGTCTCCTGTTACCATCCGCCTAGACGCACAGTTCGGGACCCCCTACCCGAGATCCGCCGGTTTTGACACCGACAGGGAGCTCAACGGAGAAGGTCTTCTGGTCTCAGTACGCTGAGGCCGGACATCCGGTGCCCCCTAGCGACCAGCTGAAGCAGCTGGTCGAGCTCCACAAGGTAGCCGAGCAGGCCATGAAGGGCCTCATAGTCCGGCTGTGGCCTGGAGAGGACATTCCTGGGAGCTACTTTGGCCTCGTGCGGCGGCTGGTGGATGCGTGCCCCTGGGTGGAAGTCATCAAGTGCTCCGCCTGCATTGAAGGTGCCCGTCGGGCCCTTGCCCGCACAAAGGTGCATTGGGGCAGGTTGGATGCTGAGAAGCTCATCACGGACGCGCCGCCAGCGGGCAAGGAGTATCGTACGCCCGAAATGTACTATAAGAGTGTCCTGAAGGGTGCCCGCAAGATTGCGGATGAGTGCCCCAAAGATGTAATTTTTGAATAGACTCGCAATGTGTTATCCTGTGCGCTGAAAACTTTGTTCATAAGCGCTAAGCAACACTTGTTAATTTAAAATATTACCTTCTGTGCAGCCGTTTATCAAATCTGAGAGATGGCAAGTCGTCGGCTTCAGCCCCCATGCCACGAGTGCTGGGGTGTTCGGGATAAACTTGAGCGCTCTTGTTCCCATTTTTGGGTCCATCTAGGGAGGCGCTCAACACAACGAACAAGGCAACCGGACTTATAATGCTTGAACACTCTCACTTAGCCATAGAATTCTATAATTTTAAATTTCGGCGAAGCCCCTAGTGTTTGGAAGACCGAACTCGGGGCGCTATCCACGCCTTGGCCGGACACAGCCGGTTCCTCGCTCTAAGCGGCATAAGTCTTTAGGGACTCGAAAAGACCTCTCGAACAGCGACCAGCTCTCGCCTTATCATGACAGTCAGTTTTAGCTTTCTCCACTGAGGCGCTCGCCCAGCTCAACCGGGGCGCAATCGCAGTGGTTCTCCCAGTGCTACCTTAGCCGATAGAACGGAACGTAAGGTACCAAAACATGGGAGCCGGGCAAACCCAACTATTGACCCAAGACATGATTCGGAGCCGATGCATATAGTGCTATAAGTTCGGGGTGCCGCACTTGTGAAAGTGTTCGGACTTGCCACACCATAATGCGGGGAACATAAGCCCCTAGTGTATTCGGCCGTACCAAAGTGTACGGATGCAAGATGTCATAGATGAACATATAATAAAAAAGAAAGGAATGCAATTATAAACAGAAAGTGATGCATTGTTTATTCCAGGAATTCTGCTATGAGTGCAGAACGATACAAATGGGGCGGTAAGCAAGGGTTTGGACTATTTAATCATGTCCCCCTCCAGGGGTAGGCTGCGGACTGGTGTTTTTAACAAATTTAATGCTCATAATGGAGACCACCTGAGTGTTCGTCGTAGCCTTTGTCCCTCCCTGGCTGTTGCATCGTGAGTTCGGCAGGTTTACTGCCGGACAGGGCCTCTGGTGAATGGGGTCCTGTGGAAAAAAGAAGAAGAAAAAAGAGTGACACACTTGGGAGCCCCTGGTGTGGTTAAGCCGCACTCTGGGCCTGTCGTGGTCGTGCCCCTCCCCCTATGCCCATGGTTTCTTCAGAGCGTAGTGATGTACGCGAAGAGCTGGTCTTGCAATCACGCAAGGGCTGGGGTTGGGGCCGCATTGCTACGCGTGCTCGGAACGTGCCAGGTGGTCTTGATTGATGTTACTCCGGGCGCGTTTGGCCATGTCCGGTCGTTTAACGGTCGGACTCGAAAATTGCCTTAATAGGCTGCTCTGTACTTCTGCCACGAGAGCCGCTGTGTGTTCCTCCGTTCGGAGGGAGCGTTCAGTGTTTCCGTTGACCGTGATGACTCCACGAGGGCCTGGCATCTTGAGCTTGAGGTATGCATAATGCGGCACCGCGTTGAATTTTGCAAACGCAGTTCGTCCAAGCAGAGCGTGATAGCCACTGCGGAACGGGACTATGTCGAAGATTAACTCCTCGCTTCGGAAATTATCCGGGGATCCGAAGACCACTTCCAGTGTGACTGAGCCTGTACAATTGGCTTCAACACCTGGTATGACGCCTTTGAAGGTCGTCTTTGTAGGTTTAATCCTTGAGGGGTCTATGCCCATCTTGCGCACTGTATCCTGATAAAGCAGGTTCAGGCTGCTGCCGCTGTCCATCAGGACTCTAGTGAGGTGGAATCCATCGACGATTGGGTCTAAAACCAATGCGGCGAATCCGCCATGGCGGATACTGGTGGGGTGGTCCCTTCGATCGAAAGTGATCGGGCAAGAGGACCATGGGTTGAACTTTGGGGCGACTGGCTCCATCGCATACACGTCCCTAAGTGCACGCTTCCGCTCCCTCTTGGGTATGTGGGTTGTGTATATCATGTTTACCGTCCGCACTTGTGGGGGCAAACCCTTCTGTCCTCTACTGTTCGGCGGTCGGGTCTCTTCCTTGTCATCGCTATGCAGCCCCTTGTCATTGTTTTCAGCAATTAATTTGCCTGCCTGCTTGAATACCCAACAATCCCTGTTGGTGTGGTTAGCTGGTTTTTTGGGGGTGTCATGTATCTGGCAAGAGCGGTCAAGTATTCGGTCCAAATTGGATGGACCCGGAGTGGTCCATTTGAATGGCTTCTTCCGCTATTGTATCCGGCGTTGACTGTTGTATCCTCAGTGTTATCGCCGGCGTTGACTGTTGTATCCTCAGTGTTATCGCCGTTAACACGGCATTTGTTTTTGTTGCGACACGACCTGCCATTGCGGTCCTTGCTATCCGGACTGCCAGAATTTTTGCTGAGGTTGTTACTGCGGGCTAGCCAGCTGTCCTCCCCCGCACAGAAGCGGGTCATAAGTGATGTGAGGGCTGCCATGGATTTCGGCTTTTCCTGTCCTAGGTGCCGGGCCAGCCACTCGTCGCGGATGTTATGTTTGAAGGATGCGAGGGCCTCTGCATCCGGATAGTCGATGATTTGATTTTTCTTTGTTAGGAACTGTGTCCAGGACTGTCTGGCCGATTCGTCTGGCTGCTGAATTATGTGGCTTAGGTCATCGGCGTCTGGTGGTCGCACATATGTGCCCTGGAAGTTGTCGAGGAATGCGGCTTCCAGGTCCTCCCAACACCCAATTGACTCTGCGGGCAAGCTGTTAAGCCAATGCCGAGCTGGTCCTTTAAGCTTGAGTGGGAGATACTTGATGGCGTGGAGATCGTCGCCGTGGGCCATATGGATATGAAGGAGATAATCTTCGATCCAAACCGCGGGGTCTGTTGTGCCATCGTAGGATTCAATGTTCACGGGTTTAAACCCTTCAGGGATTTGATGATCCATTACTTCGTCTGTGAAGCATAGTGGGTGTGCGGCGCCTCTATATTGAGCAATATCACGACGTAGCTCATGAGAGTGTTGTCTGCTGTGTTCGGCCCGGCCGGAGTTGCTGTATCCGGCGCGACGGTAGTCGTCGTGGGTCGTGGGGCACCCACGTGATCCGTAGATGGATCTGGATTGTCTTGCCTTGTCCTCCAATATATCCCGCAAGTCCGACGCATTTCCCCATGGCTTCACGCTTTTCAAGCGGTGCCGGGGTACGGTTCCGGCGGAGGGTCTAGATGCCTCTCTGTCGCGGCCACGAGGTGGTCGGTCTGCCGTATTGTGCGCTGGTGATGAAGGTTTGTATGCTTCCTCCTCTAGTCGGGGGAGCAACTTGCGTTTTGGGTAGCTTTTGGAGGGGCGTTCGAGTTCATACTCTTCAGCCGTGAGGACCTCGGTCCATCTGTCGGCCAGCAGGTCTTGGTCAGCTCGAAGCTGTTGCTGCTTTTTCTTTAGGCTGTTTGCCGTGGCCATCAGCCTGCGTTTAAAACGCTCTTGTTCGACGGGATCCTCGGGCATGACGAATTCATCATCGTTGAGGCTTGCCTCGTCTCCGGAGGGAGGCATGTAATTGTCGTCCTCTATCTCCTCGTCTGCCGCTCTCTCTTGAGGGATGGCTTCTCCGTCCTCCTGTGCTGAATCTTGCTGGAGGGGGTTGTCTTCGGCACTCTCTGGGGTGTTATTATCTCTAGTGCCGGAGTCTCCATTCTTGCTGTGGCGGGATTTAGAGCGGCGCCGCTGACGTTGGCGCTTGGGCTGTTTCTTAGAGGAATCTGCCTTCGCTGCTTCTTCGCCGTCCCCATCCTTTGGGGTGTCCACCATGTATATGTCATATGACGAGGTGGCCTTCCAGTGCCCTGTAGGTGCTGGTTCTTGATCGTCTCCGGCATCATCATCCATACCGTCGATGTCTTCGGAGTCGTAGTCTAGCATGTCGGTTAGATCGTCGACAGTGGCTACAAAGTGGGTGGTGGGTGGGCTTTGATTTTCTTCGTCGTCCGCATCCCAACCATCCTTACCGCTGTCCGGCCAAGGCTCCCCTGATAACGAGAGATGCTTTAGCGAATTCAGGATGTCGCCAAAGGGTGAGTGCTGAAAGATGTCCGTGGCGGTGAACTCCATGATCGGCGCCCAATCGGATTCGATTGGTAGGGGTGCAGGAGGTTCGGAGTCCGGCAAGGAGTCCGGCACCTCGGAGTCACGAGCTTTATAAGGGACAAGGTCAGTATTCGGCTCCATCGCCGTAGAAGTTGCAGCTCCCGAGGCGTTGTCCAGCCACCTATCCTCCATCTTTGCGGTCGGCTCCGAACTATGAGTCGGAGCGGATTCGTGTGCGGCCTCCAAGGTAGTGTCTGGCGGCAGAGCTAGATCATACCCATCATGACAGTGCGGCACGCTCGGCTGTGGCTCGAATCCATCGAAGATCAAATCTCCGCGGATGTCGGCCGTGAAGTTTAGGCTTTCAAATCTGACCTGATGGCCAGGGGCGTAGCTTTCGATCTGCTCCAGATGGCCAAGCGAATTGGCCCGCAGTGCAAAGCCGCCGAATACGAAAATCTGTCCGGGGAGAAAATTCTCACCCTGGACTGTGTTGTTGTTGATTGAAGAAGCCATCAAGCCTATCGGTGACGACACAGAGGAACTCTCAATGAAAGCACCAATGTCGGTGTCAAAACCGGCGGATCTCGGGTAGGGGGTCCTGAACTGTGCGTCTAGGCGGATGGTAACAGGAGACAAGGGACACGATGTTTTTACCCAGGTTCGGGCCCTCTCGATGGAGGTAAAATCCTACTCCTGCTTGATTGATATTGATGATATGGGTAGTACAAGAGTGGATCTACCACGAGATCAAGGAGGCTAAACCCTAGAAGCTAGCCTATGGTATGATTGTTGTAATGGTTGTCCGTCCTAGGGACTAAAACCCTCCGGTTTATATAGACACCGGAGAGGGCTAGGGTTACACAGAGTCGGTTACAATGGTAGGAGATCTACATATCCGTATCGCCAAGCTTGCCTTCCACGCCAAGGAAAGGCCCATCCGGACACGGGACGAAGTCTTCAATCTTGTATCTTCATAGTCTTGTAGTCCGGCTGACGATGATAGTCCGGCTATCTGGACACCCCCTAGTCCAGGACTCCCTCAGTATCCCAATCCTTTTTAGACAAAGGACAGGCGAAAACGGTCTCTTATAACAAGCAAAGCGTTCTCGAGGGTACATTGGAATTTCATCTAGTCTCTTTCATCATGTTGGCTTAATTCGTGTTCGGTACTTTGTTAATTTGATATGTGGGTGGACCGGTGCTTAGGTGTTGTTGTTACTTGAACGAACCTCCTACTTATGATTAACCCTCTCACAAGCATCCTCAACTACGAGAAAAGTATTAAGAATAAATTCTAACCATAGCATTAAACTTTTGGATCCAATCGGTCCCTTACGGAATAGCGCATAAACTGGGTTTAAGCCTCTGTCACTCTCGCAACCCACCATCTAATAACTACTCAACAATGCATTGCCTTAGGCCCAAATATGGTTAAGTGTCATGTAGTCAACGTTCACATAACACCACTATGAGAATGGCAACATACATACCATCAAAATATCGAACACATATCAACTTCACATGATTACTTGCATCATGATTTCCCCCGTGACCTCAAGAACGAAAGTAACTACTCACAAATGATAAACATGCTCAAGATCAGAGGGGTATTGAATAGCATAATGGATCTGAACATATAAGCTTCCACCAAATAAACCATATAGTAATCAACTACAAGATGTAATCAACACTACTAGTCACCCACAGGCACCAATCTATAGTTTTGATACAAAGATTGAACGCAAGAGATGAACTAGGGTTTGAGAGGAGTTGGTGCTATGAAGATGTTGATGAAGATAGCCCTCCCCAAGATGGGAGATTTGTTGGTGATGATGATGACGTTGATTTCCCCCTCCGGGAGGGAAGTTCCCCCGGCAGAATCGCTCCACCGGAGAGCAAAAGTGCTCCTGTCCAAGTTCCGCCTCGAGGCGGTGGCGCTTTGTCCCGAAAGTCTCTCCCTTACGTTTTCTAGGTCAAAATGACTTATATACCAGAAGATGGGCACCAAAGGTGGGCCGAGGAGGGCACAACCCACCAGGGCGCGCCTGGGCTACCTGGCGTGCCCAGGTGGGTTGTGCCCACTTGGCGGGCCCCCTTTGGTAGTTATTTGCTCCAATATCTCTTAAATATTCCCTAAAAAATCTCCGTGATGGTTCATCTTGTTTGGAGTTGTGCAGAATAGGTAGCCTGACATAGCTTTTTCAGGTCCAGATTTCCAGCTGCCAGAATTCTCCAGCTACCAGAGTTCTCCCTGTTGGAGTGTACCTTGCAAATTATGAGAGAAAAGGCACTAGAATTACTCCAAACAGCATTATTATGGATAAAAACATTATAAATAACAGTAGAAAACATGATGCAAAATGGACGTATCAGGTTGCAAGTATTTGTTCTTTGTGTGCAGGAGCTGTTTACGCGGTGTTGCGTGGTTCTCCTACTGGTTCGATAACCTTGGTCTCATCACTGAGGGAAATACCTACCTTAGTTGTGATGCATCAACCCTTCCTCTTTGGGGAAATACCGACGTAGTTCAAGCCGCATCACCCATGACCCCTTTTGCATTTAGGATGTAGACCGGTATGCTGGCCTCTCTGTTGAGCCTAGGTAGGACTATGGTGTGTCGATCAGCCGAGGTCGGGCATGACCCGAAAAAGTATGTTCGGCCAAAGCTAATGGAGCGTGTTGGGTAAGTTGGTGCACGCATGCAGGAAAGTTAACCTATTCTAATAGTCGTGTCCACGGCAACAGTCGCTCGGTGTTGTATCCCGGTCTATTACAACTAGAATTGGATACTAGAGACACTAAATGGATATGATGGCTCCGGGATTGCTTTCTTGCAGTGAGTCGAGTAAGGATCTCTGGGCATTGCTACTACATACTTATTACATATAATATGCTAATCCGCACTCTTCTAATGTTGCAAGATGCTAGTCTTTGATAGGCTAGGCCTTTCCCTTCTATTATGGCATTTCTGCAGTCTAGTCCAAAGATATAGCCTGATTCCATTGATACTGATGCATCCTTAGTATAGATCTGACGTAAGTCTACCTTGGTTCTCCCTAAGTGAAATACTTATCTCTACTATGCATCTCCTCTTCTCTTCAGGCAAAATCCCAAAGCAGCTCACAAGTTGTATCTACACACCTTTCTTCATGGTTTATGACACCGAGGTTGTGCTCCATTGTGACCTCATTCACGATGCACCTCAGGTGCGCATGTATGAGGAACGGGAGGCCAATCTCAATCAGCGGGATGCGTTGGATGCCCTGGAAGAAGAATGCTACATAGCTCAGGCACACTCCATGTTCTATCAGCAGCAGGCGTGACGCTATCAATGCAAGGAAGTCCGATCAAAGGAGTTCAATGGAGGAGACCTGGTCATGAGGCACCACCCGGAAAAGCATAAGCATAAACTCTTTCCTAAACAGAATGGACTTTTCGTAATTGACCAGGTCCTCATTGGAGGAGCGTATTGTTGGGGATCGTTGCAGAAATTAAAAAAAATCTACGCATCACCAAGATCAATCTATGGAGAGACTAGCAACGAGAGAGAGGGGAGTGCATCTTCATACCATTGAAGATCGCGATACGGAAGCGTTACAAGAACGCGGATGAAGGAGTCATACTCGCAGCGATTCAGATCACGGTTGATTCCGATCAAAGCGCCGAACAACGGCGCCTCCGCGTTCAACACACGTGTAGCATGGGGACGTATTCTCCTTCTTGATCCAGCAAGGGGAAAGGAAAAGTTGGGGAAGAACTCTTGCAGCACGACGGCGTGGTGGTGGAGCTTGCAGTTCTCCGGCAGGGCTTCGCCAAGCTCAATGGAGGAGGAGGGGGTGTTTGAGAGGGGCTGGGTTGCGCCTTGGATAATGCTGCTGCCCTCCCTCCTCCCCTCTATTTATAGGGCGAAGGGGGAAGGTGGCCGGCCCCTCTAGATGAGATCTTAAGGGGGGCAGCGGCCAAGGGGAGGGGGCTTGCCCCCCAAGCCAAGGGGGGCGCCCCCTTTAGGGTTCCCCCAAACCCTAGGCGCATGGGCCCTAGGGGGATGGCGCCCAGCTCACTTAGGGGCTGGTTCCCTTCCACATACAGCCCATAGGGCCCTCCGGGGCAGGTGTACCCTCCCGGTGGACCCCCGGAATCCCTTCGGTGGTCTCGGTACAATACCGGCAAACCCCAGAATACTTCCGGTGACTGTATGATGACTTCCCATATATAAATCTTCACCTCCGAACCATTCCGGAACTCCTCATGACGTCCGAGATCTCATCTGGGACTCCAAACAACATTCGTTAACCACATACTATTTCTCATAACAACTCTAGCGTCACCGAACCTTAAGTGTGTAGACCCTACGGGTTCGGGAATCATGCAGACATGACCGAGACAGCTCTCCGGCCAATAACCAACAGTGGGATCTGGATACCCATGTTGGCTCCCACATGTTCCATATACAATTCCGTATACAATTCCCTTTGTCAATCAGTACATTACTTGCCCGAGATTCGATCGTCGGTATCCCAATACCTCGTTCAATCTCATTACCGGCAAGTCACTTTACTCGTTCCGTAATGCATGATCCCGTGATTAACTACTTAGTCACATTGAGCTCATTATGATGATGCATTATCGAGTGGGCCCAGAGATACCTCTCCGTCATAAGAGAGTGACAAATCCTAGTCTCGATTCGTGCCAACCCAACAGACACTTTTGGAGATACCTGTAATGCACCTTTATAGCCACCCAATTACGTTGTGACATTTGGTACACCCAAAGCATTCCTACAGTATCCGGGAGTTACACAATCTCATGGTCTAAGGCAATGATACTTGACATTAGAAAAGCTTTAGCAAATGAACTACACGATCTTGTGCTATGCTTAGGATTGGGTCTTGTCCATCACATCATTCTCCTAATGATGTGATCCCGTTATCAATGACATCCAATGTCCACAGTCAGGAAACCATGACCATCTGTTGATCAACGAGCTAGTCAACTAGAGGCTCACTAGGGACATGTTGCGGTCTATGTATTCACACATGTATTACGGTTTCCGGTCAATACAATTATAGCATGAATAATAGACAATTATCATGAACAAGGAAATATAATAATAATCATTTTATTATTACCTCTAGGGCATATTTCCAACAGTCCCCCACTTGCACTAGAGTCAATAATCTAGTTACATTGTGATGAATCGAACACCCATAGAGTTCTGGTGTTGATCATGTTTTGCTCGTGGAAGTGGTTTAGTCAACGGATCCGCGACATTCAGATCCGTATGCACTTTACAAATATCTATGTCTCCATCTTGAACATTTTCACGAATGGAGTTGAAGCAACGCTTGATATGCCTGGTCTTCTTGTGAAACCTGGTCTCCTTGGCAAGGGAAATAGCTCCAGTGTTGTCACAGAAGAGAGTCATCGGCCCGACGCATTGGGAATAACTCCTAGGTCGGTAATGAACTCCTTCATCTAGATTGCTTCATGCGCTGCCTCCGAGGCTGCCATGTACTCCGCTTCACATGTAGATCCCGTCACGACACTTTGCTTGCAACTGCACCAGCTTACTGCCCCACCATTCAAAATATACACGTATCCGGTTTGTGACTTGGAGTCATCCAGATCTATGTCGAAGCTAGCATCGACGTAACCCTTTATGTAGAGCTCTTCGTCACCTCCATAAACGAGAAACATATCCTTAGTCCTTTTCAGGTACTTCAGGATATTCTTGACCGCTGTCCAGTGTTCCATGCCGGGATTACTTTGGTATCTCCCTATCAAACTTACGACAAGGTTTACATTAGGTCTAGTACACAACATGGCATACATAATAGACCCTATGGCTGAGACATAGGGGATGACACTCATCTTTTCTCTATCTTCTGCCGTGGTCGGGCTTTGAGCCGAGCTCAAATTCACACCTTGCAATACAGGCAAGAACCCCTTCTTGTTCTGAAGATATTGAACTTCTTCAATATCTTATCAAGGTATGTGCTTTGTGAAAGACCTATGAGGCATCTCGATCTATCTCTATAGATCTTGATGCCTAATATGTAAGCAGCTTCACCAAGGTCCTTCATTGAAAAACACTTATTCAAGTAGGCCTTTATGCTTTCCAAAAGTTCTATATCATTTCCCATCAATAGTATGTCATCCACATATAATATGAGAAATGCTACAGAGCTCCCACTCACTTTCTTGTAAACGCAGGCTTCTCCATAAGTCTGGATAAACCCAAACGCTTTGATCATTTCATCAAAGCGAATGTTCCAATTCCAAGATGCTTGCACCAACCCATAGATGGAGCGTTGGAGCTTGCATACCTTATTAGCATTCTTAGGATCGACAAAACCTTCTGGCTGCATCATATACAACTATTCCTTAAGGAAAGCGTTAAGGAATGCCATTTTGACATCCATTTGCCATAATTCATAACCATAGAATGCGACAATTGCTAACATGATTCGGACGGACTTCAGCTTCGCTATGGGTGAGAAGGTCTCATCATAGTCAACCCCTTGAACTTGTCGATAACCCTTAGCGACAAGCCGAGCCTTATAGATGGTCACATTACCATACGTGTTTGTCTTCTTCTTAAAGATCCATTTATTTTCTATGGCTTGCCGATCATCGGTCAAGTCTGTCAAAGTCCATACTTTGTTTTCATACATGGATCCTATCTCGGATTTCATGGCTTTAAGCCATTTGATGGAATCTGGGCCCGCCGTCACTTCTCCATAGTTCGAAGGTTCACCGTTGTCTAACAACATGATTTCCAGGACAGGGTTGCCATACCATTCTGGTGTGGAATGTGTCCTTGTGGACCTACGAAGTTCAGTAGCAACTTGATCCGAAGTTCCTTGATCATCATCATTAACTTGCTCTCTAGTCGGTGCAGGCACCACAGAAACATCCTCCTGAGCTGCGCTACTTTTCGGTTCAAGAGGCAGTACATCATCAAGTTCTACTTTCCTCCCACATACTTCTTTCAAGAGAAACTCTTTCTCTAGAAAGGATTCGTTCTTGGCAACAAAGATCTTGCCTTCGGATCTGAGGTAGAAGGTATACCCAATGGTTTCCTTAGGGTATCCTATGAAGACGCATTTTTCCGACTTGGGTTCGACCTTTTCAGGTTGACATTTCTTGACATAAGCATCGCATCCCCAAACTTTTAGAAACGACAACTTAGGTTCCTTCCCAAACCATAATTCGTATGGTGTCGTCTCAACGGATTTAGACGGTGCCCTATTTAAAGTGAATGTAGCTGTCTCTAAAGCGTATCCCCAAAATGATAGCGGTAAATCGGTAAGAGACATCATAGATCGCACCATATCCAATAGAGTGCGGTTACGACGTTCGGACACACTGTTACACTGAGGTGTTCCAGGCGACATGAGTTGTGAAACAATTCCACATTTCCTTAAGTGCGTACCAAACTCGTGACTCAAATATTCTCCCCCACGATCTGATCGTAAGAACTTTATTTTTCTGTCATGTTGATTCTCCACCTCAGTCTGAAATTCCTTGAACTTTTCAAAGGTCTCAGACTTGTGTTTCATTAAGTAGACATACCCATATCTACTTAAGTCATCGGTGAGGGTGAGAACATAACGATAGCCACCGCGAGCCTCAACGCTCATTGGACCGCACACATCAATATGTACGATCTCCAAAAAGTTGGTTGCTCGCTCCATTGTTCCAGAGAATGGAGTCTTGGTCATCTTACCCATGAGGCATGGTTCGCATGTGTCAAATGATTCATAATCAAGAGACTCCAAAAGTCCATCTGCATGGAGCTTCTTCATGCATTTGACACCAATGTGACCAAGGCGGCGGTGCCACAAGTATGTGGGACTATCATTATTAACCTTACATCTTTTGGTATTCACACTATGAATATGTGTAACATCACGTTCGGGATTCAATAAGAACAAACCATTGACCAGCGGGGCATGACCATAAAACATATCTCTCATATAAATAGAACAACCATTATTCTGGGATTTAAATGAGTAGCCATCTCGCATTAAACGAGATCCAGATACAATGTTCATGCTCAAAGCTAGCACTAAATAACAATTACTGAGGTTTAAAACTAATCCCGTAGGTAAATGTAGAGGTAGCGTGCCGACGGTGATCACATCGACCTTGGAACCATTCCCGACGCGCATCGTCACCTCGTCCTTCGCCAGTCTCCACTTATTCTGCAGCTCCTGTTTTGAGTTACAAATATGAGCAACCGCATCGGTATCACATATACCTTTGGTGTTGCCGGCCTTCTTGTCCGCTAAGTACTTGGGGTAGTTCCGCTTCTAGTGACCGTTTCCCTTGCAATAAAAACACTCAGTCTCAGGTTTGGGTCCATGCTTTGGCTTCTTCCCGGCAACTGGCTTACCGGGCGCGGCAACTCCCTTGCCGTCCTTCTTGAAGTTCTTCTTAGCATTTCCTTTCTTGAAACTAGTGGTTTTATTGACCATCAACACTTGATGTTCCTTTTTGATCTCCACCTCCACTGATTTCAGCATTGAATATACCTCAGGAACGGTTTTCTCCATCCCCTGCATATTGAAATTCATCACAAAGCTCTTATAGCTAGGTGGAAGCGACTGAAGGATTCTGTCAATGACTGTGTCATCCGGGAGATTAACTCCCAGCTGGTGCAACCCAGACATTTTGAGTATGTGCTCGCTGACAGAACTATTCTCCTCCATCTTACAACTGTAGAACTTGTCGGAGAGTTCATATCTCTCGACTCAGCTGAGCTTGGAAAACCATTTTCAGCTCTTGGAACATCTCATATGCTCCGTACTACTCAAAATGCTTTTGGAGCCCCGATTATAAGCTGTAAAGTATGCCGCACTGAACCAGGGAGTGATCATCACTACGCGACTGCCAGGCGTTCATAACGTCTTGAGTTGCTGGTAAAACAGGTGCTTCACCTAGCGGTGCATCAAGGAGATATGCTTACTTGGCAGCTATGAGGATGATCCTCAAGTTACTGACCCAGTCTGTATAGTTGCTACCATCGTCTTTCAGCTTGGTTTTCTCTAGGAACGCGTTGAAGTTGAGGGCAACATTAGTGTGGGCCATTTGATCTACAAGACATATTACAAAGACTTTTAGACTAAGTTCATGATAATTAAGTTCATCTAATCAAATTACTTAATGAACTCCCACTCAGATAGACATCCCTCTAGTCATCTAAGTGATACATGATCCGAGTCAACTAGGTCGTTTCCGATCATCACGTGAGACGGACTAGTCATCATCGGTGAACATCTTCATGTTGATCGTATCTACTATACGACTCATGTTCGACCTTTAGGTCTCTTGTATTCCGAGGCCATGTCTGTACATGCTAGGCTCGTCAAGTCAACCTAAGTGCTTTTTGCATGTGTAAATCTGGCTTACACCCATTGTATGCGAATGATAGGATCTATCACACCCGATCATCACGTGGTGCTTCGAAACAACGAACCTTCGCAATGGTGCACAGTTAAGGGGAACACTTTCTTGAAATTTTAGCGAGGGATCATCTTATTTAAGCTACCGTTGTTCTAAGCAAATAAGATGTAAAACATGATAAACATCACATGCAATCAAATAGTGACATGATATGGCAAATATCATTTTGCTCCTTTTCATCTCCATCTTCGAGGCGCCATGATCATCATCGTCACCGGCATGACACCATGATCTCCATCATCATGATCTCCATCATTGTGTCTTCATGATGTTGTCTCGCCAACTGTTACTTCTACTACTATGGATAACGATTAGCAATAAAGTAAAGTAATTACATGGCATTTTCATTGACACGCAGGTCATACAATAAATTAAGACAACTCCTATGGCTCCTGCCGGTTGTCATACTCATCGACATGCAAGTCGTGATTCCTATTACAAGAACATGATCAATCTCATACATCACATATATCATTCATCACATCCTTTTGGCCATATCACATCACACGGCATATGCTGCAAGAACAAGTTAGACGTCCTCTAATTGTTGTTGCAAGTTTTTACGTGGTTGCTATAGGTTTCTAGCAAGAACGTTTGTTACCTACGCCAAAACCACAACGTGATATGCCAATGGCTATTTACCCTTCATAAGGACCCTTTTTCATCGAATCTGATCCGACTAAAGTGGGAGAGGCAGACACCCGCTAGCCACCTTATGCAACTAGTGCATGTCAGTCGGTGGAACCTGTCTCACGTAAGCATACGTGTAAGGTCGGTCCGGGCTGCTTCATCCCACGATGCCACCGAATCAAGATAAGACTAGTAACGGCAAGTAAATTGACAAAATCGATGCCCACAACAACTTGTGTTCTACTCGTGCATAGAAACTACACATAGACCTAGCTCATGATGCCACTGTTGGGGATCGCTGCAGAAATTAAAAAAAATTCTACGCATCACCAAGATCAATCTATGGAGAGACTAGCAACGAGAGAGAGGGGAGTGCATCTTCATACCCTTGAAGATCGCGATAAGGAAGCGTTACAAGAACGCGGATGAAGGAGTCGTACTCGCGGCGATTCAGATCGTGGTTGATTCCGATCTAAGCGCCAAACAACAGCGCCTCCGCGCTCAACACACGTGCAGCACGGGGACGTCTCCTCCTTCTTGATCCAGCAAGGGGAAAGGAGAAGTTGGGGAAGAACTCCGGCAGCACGACGGCGTGGTGGTGGAGCTGCAGTTCTCCGGCAGGGCTTCGCCAAGCTCAACGGAGGAGGAGGGGGTGTTGGAGAGGGGGAGGGATGTGCCTTGGCTGAGGTGCTGCTGCCCTCCCTTCTTCCCTCTATTTATAGGGTGAAGGGGGAAGGGGTCGGCCCCTCTAGAT
Organism: Triticum dicoccoides; assembly: GCF_002162155.2. Taxonomy (NCBI): domain Eukaryota; kingdom Viridiplantae; phylum Streptophyta; class Magnoliopsida; order Poales; family Poaceae; genus Triticum; species Triticum dicoccoides. Next base: position 242,774,042 of record NC_041383.1, on the reverse strand, counting down.
GAGATCTAGAGGGGGACGGCGGCCAAGGGGAGGGGGCTTTGCCCCCAAGCCAAGGCGGGCGCCCCCTTTAGGGTTTCCCCCAAACCCTAGGCGCATGGGCCCTAGGGGGGATGGCGCCCAACCCACTTAGGGGCTGGTTCCCTTCCACATACAGCCCATAGGGCCCTCCGGGGCAGGTGTACCCTCCCGGTGGACCCCCGGAACCCCTTTGGTGGTCCCGGTACAATACCGGCAAACCCCCGAATACTTCCGGTGACCGTATGATGACTTCCCATATATAAATTTTAACCTCCGAACCATTCCAGAACTCCTCGTGACGTCCGGGATCTCATCCGAGACTCCAGACAACATTCGGTATCCACATACTATTTCCCATAACAACTCTAGCGTCACTGAACCTTAAGTGTGTAGACCCTACGGGTTCGGGAATCATGCAGACATGACCGAGACAGCTCTCCGGCCAATAACCAACAGCGGGATCTGGATACCCATGTTGGCTCCCACATGTTCCACGATGATCTCATCAGATGAACCACGATGTTGAGGATTCAAGCAATCCCGTATACAATTCTCTTTTTCAATCGATAGGTTACTTGCCCGAGATTCGATCGTCGGTATCCCAATACCTCGTTCAATCTTGTTACCGGCAAGTCACTTTACTCGTTCTGTAATGCTTGATCCCATGACTAACTACTTAGTCACATTGAGCTCATTATGATGATGCATTACCGAGTGGGCCCAGAGATACCTCTCCGTCATACGGAGTGACAAATCCCCGTCTCGATTCGTGCCAACCCAACAGACACTTTCGGAGATACCTGTAATGCACCTTTATAGCCACCCAGTTACGTTTTGAAGTTTGGTACACCCAAAGCATTCCTACGGTATTCGGGAGTTACACAATCTCATGGTCTAAGGAAATGATAATTGACATTAGAAAAGCTTTAGCAAATGAACTACATGATTTTGTGCTATGCTTAGTATTGGGTCTTGTCCATCACATCATTATCCTAATGATGTGATCCCGTTATCAATGACATCCAATGTCCATTGTCAGGAAACCATGACCATCTGTTGATCAACGAGCTAGTCAACTAGAGGCTCACTAGGGACTTGTTGTGGTCTATGTATTCACACATGTATTACGGTTTCCGGTCAATACAATTATAGCATGAATAATAGACAATTGTCATGAACAAGGAAATATAATAATAATCATTTTATTATTGCCTCTAGGGCATATTTCCAACACGTATTGCATCCGAGACCCAACGGATGGCCAGCTAGAGCCAAACCCATGGAATGCTACACAGCTCCGATGTTTTTACGGTTAAACCAAGCATCTTCTTCTTTTCTTTACTATACACTTAGTTATAGTTTTCTTCGCATCAGTGTAAAGCTACTTTTGCCTATCTCGATAAATCTTTTTCCCTCGAGGTTGTCAAAACCTTCATCCTCGGTGGCACCGTCTAGTCAATCCGAGGTATGCTTAGACACTTCGGTTGCATCTTTGAGTGCCCTTAGGGTTTTGATTAAATAAAGCCTGTTCTTTTGAGCATTTATCTTAATTATATATGTCGTATTCCTATTAAATTGTCTTCAAGCCACCATATGCATTGATTTGACTTGAGATTTGCCCAAGCTGGGTTGCCTGGCTCATGTGCTTGCCCCTTACGCAACAATGATTGATCGCTCGAGTTTAGTTAGCAGCAGCGAAGGAATCGGTCATGTTCAGTTAGCAGCGAAGGAATTGCCCAGGTTCAGTTAGTAGTGATGGAATTGATCGCTCATTTAGTAGTAGCTAGCTAGTGCGATCGCTAAGGTTCAGTAAGAAAACACATAGCTCGGGTTCAGTTAGCGAACGGCTCGCACACATGCGTGTACGCGAAAAATGCACAAACCACACTGCATCGCTCGGCTCTAACCACCCACCATAACTGGGAACTCCCGAAAAATTTCCTCGCCCTTGCTTCTACCACGATATTTTACGTCATGAACGGCCCAAAGAATGTCATGCAAGTGCGTCTTCGGCCCACCAGAATGAATGCCCATTTTCTATCATATTTTTTGTCATTGAAGTAGAAGCCCACCACATCTATAATGATACGTGTTGTTGTCACAATTATCGTCATAGAAGTGTCATAACCAGGGCAGAAAAGTTTTCGTTCCGGTCATAATATTACATATGTGCCTTTTTTGTAGTGAGAGCTATGGGCCTGTCATACGCAACTGCTCCGATGAAGCAATCACAAGTGTCGCGGAGCAATTTATCATGTGTTGGATGCTACAACGACGTCACTAGCCATGCTTAAAGGAATTAAACTATTGGAAAAATTGGGATGCTCTAGTGTTACGTTGGAATCAGACAATTTGGAATTGATCGATGCCTGCACTGGTGAAACTGAATTATTTTGTCCCTCCTCAGCTACTTTGATGAAATCTTTGCGAACCCGCAACACATTGCTGGCATCTCCTTCCAGTACTGTAAATGGGATGCAAATTTGGTCGCACATACTTTAGCAAACATTCATATGAGTTGAAGTCTTTTATTTATTTTTGGGATGATACTCCCCTAGTTTCTTGCTTCCTTTTGTAATTCAGGATGTAAGAGCATCTACATTCAGTCACCTCAAACCGGCCTCAACGCATGTGTGAGCGGTGACCGGCAATAAAACTGACCAACCCGGGCGCCTCAAACCGGCCTCAAATGCCTGAGATGTCCCATGCCCCTCGTATCCAGCCCAAATGTAGTGCGGATAAGGGGTGGCTTGGGTGCGCCCGGGCGTGGCCTCAATGTCAGCCTGACCCACCGCCGACCCCAGCCCATCCCCAAAAAAACTCCAATCTAGATCAAACCTTACACTCACTATGCTCCGCTCTTCTCTGTCTCTTCTCCTCTGTTTCTCCAATTCGATCCAATCCCATCTCCCGTGACCATATTGAGATCCGGCAGTTGCTTCGATGGCTACGTTGATGATGAGAACGAGCTGCCCTCTGCATTGTGATGAGCTGCCCTCCGCAATGTAATAGAGCGGTCACGAGTGCACACGGGGGCAGTTCCAGATCTGATCCAGGACCTGCCAAACTGCAGCTTTTGCAAGGTGTCCTCGTAGATGAGGTTGAGGCTGCTGCCCCCATCCATCAGGACCTTGGATAGGCGGTAGCCACTCCTCGGCTGTGGACTCCCATCGGTTGATCTTGATGATCAAAGCTGATTGGAGCATCCGATCATCTGCTTTCCATGGTTGTCGCACTCTCAACATGACAGATCTCTCGAAGAGCTTTTTCCGTTGGTTTCTCGAGGAGTAGATATCATAGATCATGAAAACATCCCTGACTTCGGATGGAAATTATCCTTGATGGTGGTCAATTATGATACCTCGGTTTCGTGGAGTGTCGGGGTTTTCTAGGAGCTTCGTTCCTGCCTTAGCCACCCGCCTGACTGTAACGCATATAATTAAGCTACATTGATTTCCCTCTAATGATGCCATGTCATCATTTTTCCTGAGCCAAATTGCCACTTGATAAAAATGAAAGTCAAATTCAAATAGCAAGTCAAATTATTATTTCTTCAAACGGCCATTTGAATTTGCTATTTGAATTTCAATTTCATTTTTATTTGACTTGCTATTTGATTTTTATTTGGCGGGAGGGGGACTTACTAAAATGTTTGCATTATTCTATAAATTCCCCTAATCATCGTCATGTTCAAAACCAACTTCATTGACTCACAAATAAATCCCTAGGAAATTGATAAGTGGTCTTACAGCAAATAAGATGGCCTTTCCAAAATAAACAATTATTTATTTAACTCCGGTTGCCTCCAAACTTTGTGTGCTACTTAAAACATATGCCTAGTATTTATGTGATAAGTTGCACATTAAACTAAAATCACTTGATAGCAAAACTAGATAGAAAACAACAGCTAAAAAGTAAAACGGTAAAAGAATAGATAAAAGGAAAGAAAGCACTGCACACTTAGCCCATCTACAGCCACAGTGCGGCCCATCCACGCAGCCTTTCATCCCCCTCCCGCCACTCTGGAGGTAGGGTGCTCGCCTTGGCCGTCCACGCAGATGGCCACACGCAGGCCATCCCGCGGCACCAAGTGTAAGACAATAAGTTTTTGGGGGAACCAGCACAACCCTCTAGGGGTGGCTTATCTCATTATATATAATGGATGTGTTACAATACGTACATAAGTACAGAAGCTATACATAGTCTAACACCCTCCCTCAATCTTAGCCACTTTCTAAAGAACTGAGAAGGGTAAGATTGCGCCTACAAGCCTCAAACTGTGGTAGAGGTAAAGGCTTAGTGAAGATGTCTGCAAGTTGATCCTTAGATGAGATAAACTTGATCTGGAGTTGCTTCTGTGATACACGTTCCCGTACAAAGTGATAGTCAACTTCAATGTGTTTCGTTCGGGCATGAAATACTGGATTTGCAGAAAGGTATGTAGCACCGATGTTATCACACCAAAGAATAGGAGGCTGTGGTTGAGACAAACCCAACTCCTGAAGCAAAGACTGCACCCAAATAATCTCTGCAGTAGCATTAGCCACAACCTTGTACTCAGCTTCAGTACTGCTACGTGACACAGTAGCCTGTTTCCGAGCACTCCAGGCGATCAAATTAGGGCCAAAGAATACTGCATAACCCCCCGTGGATCGCCTGTCATCTGGGCTACCAGCCCAATCTGCATCAGAGAAGGCCGAAAGGACCCGAGAGGAAGTCGGCCGAATATGCATACCAAATGTCAGGGTGAACTGAACATAACGAAGAATGCGTTTAACAGCAGCCCAATGAGTATCTCTAGGAGCCTGAAGATACTGACAAACCCTGTTAACAGCATAAGAGATATCTGGTCTCGTGATCGTTAAGTACTGAAGTCCACCAACAATGCTCCTGTACTCTGTGGCATCCGCAGAAGACAAAAGCTCACCATCAACAGCTGTTATCTTGTCGGTAGACGACATGGGTGTGGTGGTCGGTTTGCACTTCAGCATGCCCGCTCTTTGTAACAACTCCAAGGAGTACTTCTTCTGCGAAAGGACAAGACCAGTAGCACGAGAAGTGACCTCAACTCCAAGAAAGTAGTGAAGCTTCCCAAGATCTTTGACTGCAAAATCAGCACCAAGAGAGCAGACAAGAGCATCAGCAGCATACTGAGAAGAGCTGACAAGGATAATATCATCGACATATACCAAAAGATACATAGTGACTTCTGGCTTCTGTAGAAGAAATAATGAAGTGTCAGCAGTGGACGGCACAAACCCATGAGCACGAAGGGCAGAGGCAAGGCGGGCATGCCAGGCACGAGGAGCTTGCTTCAAACCATATAGTGCTTTGGAGAGACGACAGATATAGTCAGGACGATCAGGATCAGAGAAACCAGGCGGCTGTTTCATATAAACCTCTTCCTCCAAAAATCCATGTAGAAAAGCATTCTGCACATCAAGTTGACGAAGTGACCAACCACGAGAAACAGCAATGGAGAGAAGAAGCCGAATAGTGGTAGGCTTGACGACAGGACTGAAGGTGTCCTCATAGTCAAGACCATGGCGCTGCCGAAAACCGCGAGCAACAAGTCGCGCTTTGTAACGCTCAATAGATCCATCCGAATGCTTCTTCACTTTGAATACCCATTTTGAGTCAATAACATTTACCCGTGGTGGTGGAGGAACGAGAGTCCATGTCTTGTTACGAAGGAGAGCATGAAACTCCTGCTCCATAGCCTCTCGCCAATGTGGAATGTGCAGGGCAGCCTGATATGGGCGAGGCTCAGAAGATGGATCCGCAACAGCAGCAGCCAAACAAGCAGCCAACCAAGCAACCGTACCATCCTTACGTTCCTTAGGTTTGAAAATGCCACTGCGACTGCGTGTATGTGGTCGGGACACAGGAACCACCGAGGTCGACGGAGCAGCCTGCAACGGGCTGGAGGACAGCGACGTTGACGAGTCAGCCGGTGACGAAGAGCCAGACACAATAGCCTCGGGCTCGATCGGCGAAGAGGGCCGGCCCACCGGCGAAACCGGCAGAGCAGACGAAGCAGCTGGCGACGCCGGCGTCACAGACCGGGCCGATGGCGAGCCCGGCATAGTGGGCCGTGGCGCGGCCGGTGTCGCGGGCCGATCCGCGGATGAAGGCGACGTGAGGACGGCGTCGCGGACCCGAGCTGCAGGCGAAGACGGCGTGACGGGCCGAGCCGCGGGCGAAGACGGCGTGACAGGCCGAGCCGCGGAAGACTCGGCGGCCGCTGGCAAAGAGGGCCGAGCCGCTGGAGACTCGGCGGTCGCTGGCGTAGCGGACCGAGCAGTGGAGATGCTCGGCGCGACGGGCTCTTCGGGTGACCATGCATGGGCACGCGAATCAATGCCATGCAACATAGGGCGATCGACGTGCCCATCAGAAGGCGGCGATGATGATGGTGAATCCTCCAACAGCTCCAAACGAGCCCCACGTCCGGTTCCTACACCATGGTTAGGTAACAGCAAAGGAGAGTATGCAACATCATCAAATTGGTCAGAAGCAACAGAGGATGAATGCAGAGATGGTGGTTCGACAATGGACACAGGAAGTTTGGCAAAGGGAAAAACATGCTCATCAAACACGACGTCAAGCGATCCGTCGACGTAGCCTAGCAGGTAGTGACTCCCCAAGAGCGGGAGAACCTGCGCACGCCAGAAGATGTAGTTGTCGGCGGAGAGCTTGATGGTGATGAGATGACCGAAGTGAAACGGCGGCGGCGAAGACGATCCCATCGAGGGGGCTGCCTGGGGTGCAAACACCATGGAGGCAGCCGGAGGCACCGAAGCCGATGCGGGAGGAGGCGGGACCGCAGCCAGGGCGGACGCCGCAAAGCTCGCGGCCGGGTCGGACGCCGCAAGGCCCGCGGCCGGGGCGGACGCCGCCAACCCCGCCAGCGGGGCGGTGTGATCCGCTGGCGGCAGGAGCAGCGGGACGACGCCCGCGGAGTCCGCAGCGGACGGCGGCGCCGCGGTGTGGACCACGAGGTCGCGCCCAAGCGAGGGCGCCGGCGGCGTGGAGTAGACGGAGCCGATGCTCCTGGTCCCGATCGGAGCCGGAACGGCGACGGCATCGAGCAGGAGGTTGAGCAGAGCCGCAAGAGAGGCCGGGAGGAACCCCGCAGCAGTGGAACCGGTGGTGGCGGCGCTCGACATGGCGGCGGTGAAGGCGGCGGCGGCTGCGGCGGCGGTGCGGGTATTAGGGTTTGGAAGCGGAAGCGATCGTAACCTAGCGTGATACCATGTAAGACAATAAGTTTTTGGGGGAACCAGCACAACTCTCTAGGGGTGGCTTATCTCATTATATATAATGGATGTGTTACAATACGTACATAAGTACAGAAGCTATACATAGTCTAACACCAAGAGATGGATAAGGACCCCTCTCTGCCCCCGTAGTGAACCCTAGCTACTTCCCCTTGTTCCCTTACTCGCACACCTCGCCTCTGCGAATGCCCAGCGCATCTGTCGCCACATCGTCGCCATTGACGAGCTCAGAAGCCTCCCCACGCCACCAGGAGCTATCCCGAAGATGCGCCACCCTCCCCTGCTTCGACTGACCCACGGGTTCGTGTTGAGAAGCCGCCAATCCTTGCTATCATCCTCTTCTTCCCATCTGCACCGCCACGGCTATTGCCTCGATCCGCGCCATCCTGAGCTCCTTCGACTTCACCGAGCCCGCCACGAGCTTCGATGTGAGCTCCTCTGCCATGCCCGGAGCTCCGAGTCCGCGAGCTCCTGGCGCGCGCCCATGAGCCCATGGCCGCGCTCTGCTTCGCTTGGCTGCGCCCGGGCCACACCCCGCACGCACCTGCCTGCTGCTGCCTACAACCACGCCCATCCGCCCAGTGCCATGCTCCTGCCCGTTCACGTCCGCGTGCATGTGCCGCATAGTCAGTCACGCCCCGTGTGCGTCCCCGGCCGTGCACCGCACCCATGCCCATGCACCCGCGCTGATTCCTGCTTCGCCTCGCATCGTGCCTGTCGCTGCTCGCCGTGCCCGCCTCCCTCGCTGTCTGCCGCCGTGCTCCACCCGCACCCGCGCCTCGCCCATCCTGCGCGTCGTACGCCCTGCCGCTCCCCAGCGCGCTTGCCCGCTGCCGCCGCTGTCTACTGGCAGGGGCGGGCCCAGTTCAATTCATGGGTATTCAGTTGAATACCCATAATTTTTGCCAAAGAAATTTGCATATATAACGTGTGTACCATGTATTATATCGAAAAGACAATATTTACGCAGAATAGCAGGCTGCATGCGCTTTCAGCCCAAGGGAATAGCCAGCCCTTTTTCGTTTCTCTCCTCTCCCGCTCAACATGGCCCAGTGGCCCAATTGTCTTTTATCTAGTGGAAGTGGGGTCAATTGCACGATCGATCGATCACACGAACCGGCGCCTCCACACTCCCGGTTCTGATCGCTAGCACGCCGCACAGCCACACGGCGGCAGGGGCATCGGGCGCAGTATCAGGCAGGCACAGGACGGTGCCGCGCATACATTCGGCGTGGAGATTGAGTCGAGGCATCGATCTCATTCGTCAGCCAACACATCGATCTTTTCAGATACTTTTATAATATTTCTTCATCTAATGTGATCACATTAGGGCCTTTTGGGTGAAATTTTGGATTGTTGTCTCCGATTCAATCTATGGAGGTGCTTCATAGTTGTTTGTTGGTCAAATGTTTTCCTTTTTTTGAAGACATGGGCATTAGTAGTACCGGATATGAATTTGTTTTGGATGAATCGACATTAGTACTATCGATTGTATCCTCCATTTGTACCAGATGTCGCCACTTTGATTTGTTAGTTATATTTTGTCCTTTCATATGTTGAGCAATTCCAAGTTATAATCCCAATTAAAAAATGAAGTGATGACCAATTATATGAATCTGAGATATTATTCCCAATTGTACGTTTATATTATACAATTCATATAACATAGTGCCATAATCATTTATACTTGCCGAAAACAAGAGGATGCAAAAAAATGTAACCTTCGAAATTTTGAATACACACTCTAAGAATCCTGGGCCCGCCCCTGCTACTGGCCGAGCGCCGTGGCCGCCGGGCCGCCTCTGCGCCCACGTGCGTGTGTGCTTGCCGGGTAATGGGCCACTGCCTTGTGACCCCTCCCACTAATTTGGTTAGTTAAACTTAATTATTTACATTAATTTATCCCAGAGACACTGACCGTTGGGCCCCCTCTGTTAGCAAAAAGGTTAAATCAATATGTTTAATAAATGGCCCTATGACAGATGGGACCCCCAATGCTAACTAACTCTGTTTAACCATTTAATCTAGCCATAGTCAATGACACCTGGACCACACCCACCTGTTTGACTAGTCAACCTTAACCCTGTTGACCTGTTGACTGTGGAGTTGACCAAGTCAACTGGCCCCACTGAAGGAAATATGCCCTAGAGGCAATAATAAAGTTGTTATTTTATATTTCCTTATTTCATGGTAAATGTTTATTATTCATGCTAGAATTGTATTAACCGGAAACTTGATACATGTGTGAATACATAGACAAAATAATTTGTCCCTAGTAAACCTCTACTAGACTAGCTCGTTAATCAAAGATTGCTAGGTTTCCTAACCATAAACATGTGTTCTCATTTGATGAATATGATCACATCATTAGTAGAATGATGTGATGGACAAGACCCATTCGTTAGCTTAGCATTATGATCGTTCAGTTTTATTGCCATTGCTTTCTTCATGTCAAATACATATTCCTCCGACTATGAGATTATGCAACTCCTGAATACCGGAGAAGTGCCCAGTGTGCTATCAAACGTCACAACATAACTGGGTGATTATAAAGATGCTCTACAGGTATCTCTGAAGGTATTTGTTGAATTGGCATAGATCGAGATTAGGATTTGTCACTCCGAGTATCGGAGAGGTATCTCTGGGCCCTCTCGGTAATGCACATCATAAGAAGCATTGCATGCAAAGTGGCTAATGAGTTAGTTACAGGATGATGCATTCCAGAACGAGTAAAGAGACTTGACGGTAACGATATTGAACTAGGTATGAAGATACCGACGATCGAATCACGGGCAAGTAACATACCAATGACAAAGGGAATAACGTATGTTGTCATAACGATTCGACCGATAAAGATCTTCGTAGAATATGTGGGAGCCAACATGAGCACCCAGGTTCCGCTATTTGTTATTGACCGGAGATGTGTCTCGGTCATGTCTACATAGTTCTCGAACCCGTAGGATCCGCACGCTTAACATTCGATGATGATTTTGTATTATATGAGTTATGTGATTTGGTGACCGAATGTTGTTTGGAGTCCCGTATGAGATCACGGACATGATGAGGACTCTCGAAATGGTCGATAGGTAAAGAGTGATATATAGGACAATGGTATTCGGACACCGAAAGTGTTCCGGAGGGTACCAGGTACATATCGGGTCACAAAAAG
>NC_041383.1:242731547-242763313 GCF_002162155.2 Triticum dicoccoides | reverse complement strand
ATGATATGGGCCTAATGGGCCAAGAGGGGAAACACAGAAGCCAGCAAGGGCTGCTGCGCCCCCCATATGGGCCGAACCAGAGGAGGAAGGGAAGAGGGGAAGAGAGAAGGAAGGGGAGGGATTCGGCCTCCCCCTTCCTTCCCTCCTCTCTCCTCCTTCCTTCCCCCTCCGGAAGATATGGTAAGGGGGGCGAATTGGACTAGGCCCCCGTGAAGGAAATATGCTCTAGATGCAATAATAAAGTTATTATTTATTTCCTTATATCATGATAAATGTTTATTATTCATGCTAGAATTGTATTAACCGGAAACATAATACATGTGTGAATATATAGACAAACAGAGTGTCACTAGTATGCCTCTACTTGACTAGCTTGTTAATCAAAGATGGTTATGTTACCTAACCATGGACAAAGAGTTGTTATTTGATTAACGGGATCACATCATTAGTTGAATGATCTGATTGACATGACCCATTCCGTTAGCTTAGCACCCGATCGTTTAGTATGTTGCTATTGCTTTCTTCATGACTTATACATGTTCCTATGACTATGAGATTATGCAACTCCCGTTTACCAGAGGAACACTTTGTGTGCTACTAAACGTCACAACGTAACTGGGTGATTATAAAGGTGCTCTACAGGTGTCTCCAAAGGTACTTGTTGGGTTGGCGTATTTCGAGATTAGGATTTGTCACTCCGAATGTCGGAGAGGTATCTCTGGGCCCTCTCGGTAATGCACATCACTTAAGCCTTGCAAGCATTGCAACTAATGAGTTAGTTGCGAGATGATGTATTATGGAACGAGTAAAGAGACTTGCCGGTAACGAGATTGAACTAGGTATTGGATACCGACGATCGAATCTCGGGCAAGTAACATACCGATGACAAAGGGAACAATGTATGTTGTTATGCGGTCTGACCGATAAAGATCTTCATAGAATATGTAGGAACCAATATGGGCATCCAGGTCCCGCTATTGGTTATTGACCGGAGACGTGTCTCGGTCTTGTCTACATTGTTCTCGAACCGTAGGGTCCGCACGCTTAAAGTTACGATGATAGTTTCTTTATGAGTTTATGTATTTTGATGTACCGAAGGTTGTTCGGAGTCCCGGATGTGATCACGGACATGACGAGGAGTCTCGAAATGGTCGATACATAAAGATTGACATATTGGAAGCCTATATTTGGACATCGGAATCGTTCCGGGTGAAATCGGCATTTTACCGGAGTACCGGGGGGTTACCGGAACCCCCCGAGGGGTTATTGGGCCTACATGGGCCTTGAGGGAGAAGAGAGAAGGAGGCAGGAGGTGGCCGCGCGCCCCTCCCCTTCCTAGTCCGAATAGGACAAGGGAAGGGGGGCGGCGCCCCCCATTCCTTCCCCTCTTCCTCCTCTTTCCCCCCTTCTCCTTCTCCAACTAGGAAAGAAAGGGAGTCCTACTCCCGGTGGGAGTAGGACTCCCCCCCTGGCACGCCCCTCCTTGGCCGGCCGCCCCCTCCCCTTGGCTCCTTTATATACGGGGGCGGGGGGCACCCCAAAGACACACAAGTTGATCTTCGTGATCGTTCCTTAGCCGTGTGCGGTGCCCCCCTCCACGATATTACACCTCGGTCATATTGTAGCGGTGCTTAGGCGAAGCCCTGCGACGGTTGAACATCAAGATCGTCACCACGCCGTCGTGCTGACGGAACTCCTCCCCAAAGCTTTGCTGGATCGGAGCCCGGGGTGCGTCATCGAGCTGTACGTGTGTCAAGAACTCGGAGGTGCCGGAGTAACGGTGCTTGGATCGGTTGGACCGGGAAGACGTACGACTACTTCCTCTATGTTGCGTCAACGCTTCCGCTTCGGTCTACGAGGGTACGTAGACAACACTCTCCCCTCTCGTTGCTATGCATCACCATGATCTTGCGTGTGCGTAGGATTTTTTTTGAAATTACTACGTTCCCCAACAGTGCCATCCGAGCCTAGGTTTTATGGTTTGATGTTATATGCACGAGTAGAACACAAGTGAGTTGTGGGCGATATAAGTCATACTGCTTACCAGCATGTCATACTTTGGTTCGGCGGTATTGTTGGATGAAGCGGCCCGGACCGACATTACGCATACGCTTACGCGAGACTGGTTCTACCACCGTGCTTTGCACACAGGTGGCTAGCGGGTGTCAGTTTCTCCAACTTTAGTTGAACCGAGTGTGGCTACGCCCGGTCCTTGCGAAGGTTAAAACAACACCAACTTGACAAACTATCGTTGTGGTTTTGATGCGTAGGTGAGATTGGTTCTTGCTTAAGCTCGTAGCAGCCACGTAAAACTTGCAACAACAAAGTAGAGGACGTCTAACTTGTTTTTGCAGGGCATGTTGTGATGTGATATGGTCAAGACATGATGCTAAATTTTATTGTATGAGATGATAATGTTTTGTAACCGAGTTATCGGCAACTGGAAGGAGCCATATGGTTGTCGCTTTATTGTATGCAATGCAATCGCCCTGTAATGCTTTACTTTATCACTAAGCGGTAGCGATAGTCGTAGAAGCATAAGATTGGCGAGACGACAACGATGCTACGATGGAGATCAAGGTGTCGCGCCGGTGACGATGGTGATCATGACGGTGCTTCGAAGATGGAGATCACAAGCACAAGATGATGATGGCCATATCATATCACTTATATTGATTGCATGTGATGTTTATCTTTTATGCATCTTATCTTGCTTTGATTGACGGTAGCATTTTAAGATGATCTCTCACTAATTCTCAAGAAGTGTTCTCCCTGAGAATGCACCATTGCCAAAGTTCGTCGTGCCCAGACACCACGTGATGATCGGGTGTGATAAGCTCTACGTCCATCTACAACGGGTGCAAGCCAGTTTTGCACACGCAGAATACTCGGGTTCAACTTGACGAGCCTAGCATATGCAGATATGGCCTCGGAACACGGAGACCGAAAGGTCGAGCGTAAATCATATAGTAGATATGATCAACATAAGATGTTCACCATTGAAAACTAATCCATCTCACGTGATGATCGGTTATGGTTTAGTTGAATTTGGATTACGTGATCACTTAGAGGATTAGAGGGATGTCTATCTAAGTGGGAGTTCTTAAGTAATATGATTAATTGAACTTAAATTTATCATGAACTTAGTACCTGATAGTATCTTGCTTGTCTATGTTGATTGTAGATAGATGGCCCGTGTTGTTGTTCCGTTGAATTTTAATGCGTTCCTTGAGAAAGCAAAGTTGAAAGATGATGGTAGCAACTACGCGGACTGGGTCCGTAACTTGAGGATTATCCTCATTGCTGCACAGAAAAGTTACGTCCTGGAAGCACCGCTGGGTGCCAGGCCTGCTGCTGATGCAACTGACGATGTTAAGAACGTCTGGCAGAGCAAAGCTGATGACTACTTGATAGTTCAATGTGCCATGCTTTACGGCTTAGAACCGGGACTTCAACGACGTTTTGAACGTCATGGAGCATATGAGATGTTCCAGGAGTTGACGTTAATATTCCAGAAGAATGCCCGGATTGAGAGATATGAAGTCTCCAATAAGTTCTATAGCTGCAAGATGGAGGAGAATAGTTTTGTCAGTGAGGATATACTCAAGATGTCTGGGTATTGTAATCACTTGATTCAACTGGGAGTTACTCTTCCGGATGATAGCATCATTGACAGAATTCTCCAATCACTTCCACCAAGCTACAAGAGCTTCGTGATGAACTATAATATGCAAGGGATGGATAAGACAATTCTCGAGCTCTTCGCAATGCTAAAGGCTGCGGAGGTAGAAATCAAGAAGGAGCATCAAGTGTTGATGGTCAATAAGACCACTAGTTTCAAGAAAAAGGGCAAAGGGAAGAAGAAGGGGAACTTCAAGAAGAACCGCAAGCAAGTTGCTGCTCAAGAGAAGAAACCCAAGTCTGGACCTAAGCCTGAAACTGAGTGCTTCTACTGCAAGCAGACTTGTCACTGGAAGCGGAACTGCCCCAAGTATTTGGCGGATAAGAAGGATGTCAAGGTGAACAAAGGTATATGTGATATACATGTTATTGATGTCTACCTTACTAGAGCTCGCAGTAGCACCTGGGTATTTGATACTGGTTCTGTTGCTTATATTTGCAACTCGAAACAGGGACTACGGATTAAGCGAACACTAGCAAAGGACGAGGTGACGATGCGCGTGGGAAATGGTTCCAAAGTCGATGTGATCACGGTCGGCACGCTACCTCTACATCTACCTTCGGGATTAGTATTAGACCTAAATAATTGTTATTTGGTGCCAGCATTGAGCATGAACATTATATCTGGATCTTGTTTGATGCGAGACGGTTATTCATTTAAATCAGAGAATAATGGTTGTTCTATTTATATGAGTAATATCTTTTATGGTCATGCACCCTTGAAGAGTGGTCTATTTTTGATGAATCTTGATAGTAGTGATACACATATTCATAATGTTGAAGCCAAAAGATGCAGAGTTGATAATGATAGTGCAACTTATTTATGACACTGCCGTTTAGGTCATATCAGTGTAAAGCGCATGAAGAAACTCCATACTGATGGACTTTTGGAACCACTTGATTATGAATCACTTGGTACTTGCGAACCGTGCCTCATGGGCAAGATGACTAAAACGCCGTTCTTCGGTACTATGGAGAGAGCAACAGATTTGTTGGAAATCATGCATACAGATGTATGTGGTCCGATGAATGTTGAGGGTCGTGGCGGTTATCGTTATTTTCTCACCTTCACAGATGATTTAAGCAGATATGGGTATATCTACTTAATGAAGCATAAGTCTGAAACATTTGAAAAGTTCAAAGAATTTCAGAGTGAAGTTGAAAATCATCATAATAAGAAAATAAAGTTTCTGCGATCTGATCGTGGAGGAGAATATTTGAGTTACGAGTTTGGTCTACACTTGAAACAATGCGGAATAGTTTCGCAACTCACGCCACCCGGAACACCACAGCGTAATGGTGTGTCTGAATGTCGTAATCGTACTTTACTTGATATGGTGCGATCTATGATGTCTCTTACAGATTTACCGCTATCATTTTGGGGTTATGCTTTAGAGACGGCCACATTCACATTAAATAGGGCACCATCAAAATCCGTTGAGACGACACCTTATGAACTATGATTTGGCAAGAAACCAAAGTTGTCGTTTCTTAAAGTTTGGGGCTGCGATGCTTATGTGAAAAAGCTTCAACCTGATAAGCTCGAACCCAAATCGGAGAAATGTGTCTTCATAGGATACCCAAAGGAGACAGTTGGGTACACCTTCTATCACAGATCCGAAGGCAAGACATTCGTTGCTAAGAATGGATCCTTTCTAGAGAAGGAGTTTCTCTCGAAAGAAGTGAGTGGGAAGAAAGTAGAACTTGATGAGGTAACTATACCTGCTCCCTTGTTGGAAAATAGTACATCACAGGAACCGGTTTCTGTGACGTCAAAACCAACTAGTGAGGAAGTTGATGATGATGATCACAGAACTACAGATCAAGTTGTTACAGAACCTTGTAGGTCAAACAGAGTAAGATCCGCACCAGAGTGGTACGGTAATCCTATTCTGGAAGTCATGCTACTAGATCATGATGAACCTACGAACTATGAAGAAGCGATGGTGAGCCCAGATTCCGCAAAATGGCTTGAAGCCATGAAATCTGAGATGGGATCCATGTATGAGAACAAAGTATGGACTTTGGTTGACTTGCCGATAGTCGGCAAGCAATTGAGAATAAATGGATCTTCAAGAAGAAGACTGACGCTGACGGTAATGTTACTGTCTACAAAGCTCGACTTGTTGCAAAAGGTTTTCGACAAGTTCAAGGGATTGACTATGATGAGACCTTCTCACCCGTAACGATGCTTAAGTCTGTTTGAATCATGTTAGCAATTGCCGCATTTTATTATTATGAAATTTGGCAAATGGATGTAAAAACTGCATTCCTGAATGGGTTTCTGGAGGAAGAGTTGTATATGATGCAACCAGAAGGTTTTATCGATCCAAAGGGAGCTAACAAAGTGTGAAAGCTCCAGCGATCCATTTATGGACTGGTGCAAGCCTCTCGAGGTTGGAATAAACGCTTTGATAGTGTGATCAAAGCATTTAGGTTTATACAAACTTTTGGAGAAGCCTGTATTTACAAGAAAGTGAGTGGGAGCTCTGTAGCATTTCTAATATTATATGTGGATGACATATTATTGATTGGAAATGAAATAGAATTTCTGGATAGCATAAAGGGATACTTGAATAAAAGTTTTTCAATAAAAGACCTCGGTGAAGCTGCTTACATATTGGGCATTAAGATCTATAGAGATAGATCAAAACGCTTAATTGGACTTTCACAAAGCACATACCTTGACAAAGTTTTGAAGAAGTTCAAAATGGATCAAGCAAAGAAAGGGTTCTTGCCTGTATTGCAAGGTGTGAAGTTGAGTAAGACTCAATGCCCGACCACTGCAGAAGATAGAGAGAAAATGAAAGATGTTCCCTATGCTTCAGCCATAGGCTCTATCATGTATGCAATGTTGTGTACCAGACCTGATGTGTGCCTTGCTATATGTTTAGCAGGGAGGTACCAAAGTAATCCAGGAGTGGATCACTAGACAGCGGTCAAGAACATCCTGAAGTACCTGAAAAGGACTAAGGATATGTTTCTCGTATATGGAGGTGACAAAGAGCTCATCGTAAATGGTTACGTTGATGCAAGCTTTGACACTGATCCAAAAAATTCTAAATCGCAAACCGGATACGTGTTTACATTAAATGGTGGAGCTGTCAGTTGGTACAGTTCAAAACAAAGCGTCGTGGCGGGATCTACGTGTGAAGCGGAATACAGCTGCTCCGGAAGCAGCTAATGAAGGAGTCTGGATGAAGGAGTTCATATCCGATCTAGGTGTCATACCTAGTGCATCGGGTCCAATGAAAATCTTTTGTGACAATACTGGAGCAATTGCCTTAGCAAAGGAATCCAGATTTCACAAGAGAACCAAGCACATCAAGAGACGCTTCAATTCCATCCGGGATCTAGTCCAGGTGGGAGACATAGAGATTTGCAAGATACATACAGATCTGAATGTTGTAGACCCGTTGACTAAGCCTCTTCCACGAGCAAAACATGATCAGCACCAAGACTCCATGGGTGTTAGAATCATTACCGTGTAATCTAGATTATTGACTCTAGTGCAAGTGGGAGACTGAAGGAAATATGCTCTAGAGGCAATAATAAAGTTATTATTTATTTCCTTATATCATGATAAATGTTTATTATTCATGCTAGAATTGTATTAACCGGAAACATAATACATGTGTGAATATATAGACAAACAGAGTGTCACTAGTATGCCTCTACTTGACTAGCTTGTTAATCAAAGATGGTTATGTTTCCTAACCATGGACAAAGAGTTGTTATTTGATTAACGGGATCACATCATTAGTTGAATGATCTGATTGACATGACCCATTCCATTAGCTTAGCACCCGACCGTTTAGTATGTTGCTATTGCTTTCTTCATGACTTATACATGTTCCTATGACTATGAGATTATGCAACTCCCGTTTACCGGAGGAACACTTTGTGTGCTACCAAACGTCACAACGTAACTGGGTGATTATAAAGGTGCTCTACAGGTGTCTCCAAAGGTACTTGTTGGGTTGGCGTATTTCGAGATTAGGATTTTCACTCCGAATGTCAGAGAGGTATCTCTGGGCCCTCTCGGTAATGCACATCACTTAAGCCTTGCAAGCATTGCAACTAATGAGTTAGTTGCGAGATAAAGTATTACGGAACAAGTAAAGAGACTTTCCGGTAACGAGATTGAACTAGGTATTGGATACCGACGATCGTATCTCGGGCAAGTAACATACCGATGACAAAGGGAACAACGTATGTTGTTATGCGATCTGACCGATAAAGATCTTCGTAGAATATGTAGGAACCAATATGGGCATCCAGGTCCCGCTATTGGTTATTGACCGGAGACGTGTCTCGGTCATGTCTACATTGTTCTCGAACCGTAGGGTTCGCACGCTTAAAGTTACGATGACAGTTTCTTTATGAGTTTATGTATTTTGATGTACCGAAGGTTGTTCGGAGTCCCGGATGTGATCACGAACATCACGAGGAGTCTCGAAATGGTCGAGACATAAAGATCGATATATTGGAAGCCTATATTTGGACATCGGAATCGTTCCGGGTGAAATCGGCATTTTACCGGAGTACCGGGGGGTTACCGGAACCCCCCGGGGGGTTATTGGGCCTACATGGGCCTTGAGGGAGAAGAGAGAAGGAGGCAGGAGGTGGTCGCGCGCCCCTCCCCTTCCTAGTCCGAATAGGACAAGGGAAGGGGGGCGGCGCCCCCCCTTTCCTTCCCCTCTTCCTCCTCTTTCCCCCTTCTCCTTCTCCAACTAGGAAAGGAAGGGAGTCCTACTCCCGGTGGGAGTAGGACTCCCCCCCTGGCGCGCCCCTCCTTGGCCGGCCGCCCCCTCCCCTCCACGGGGGCGGGGGGCACCCCAAAGACACACAAGTTGATCTTCGTGATCGTTCCTTAGCCGTGTGCGGTGCCCCCCTCCACGATATTACACCTCGGTCATATTGTAGCGGTGCTTAGGCGAAGCCCTGTGACGGTTGAACATCAAGATCGTCACCACGCCATCGTGCTGACGGAACTCCTCCCCGAAGCTTTGCTGGATCGGAGCCCGGGGTGCGTCATCGAGCTGTACGTGTGTCAAGAACTCGGAGGTGCCGGAGTAATGGTGCTTGGATCGGTTGGACCAGGAAGACGTACGACTACTTCCTCTACGTTGCGTCAACGCTTCCGCTTCGGTCTACGAGGGTACGTAGACAACACTCTCCCCTCTCGTTGCTATGAATCACCATGATCTTGCATGTGCGTAGGAATTTTTTTGAAATTACTACGTTCCCCAACACCCCGAGTAGGATTCCTCCTACTTGGGGTGCCCCTAGGATGTTATCCTCCCCCTCCCACCTATATATACGTGGGGAGGGGGCACCTAGAACACACATCAACTATTGTTAGCCATGTGCGGTGCCCCCCTCCACAGTTTACGCCTCCGGTCATATTCTCGTAGTGCTTAGGCGAAGCCCTGAGCGGATCACTTCACCATCACCGTCACCATCACTGTCGTGCTGATAGAACTCATCTACTTCCTCGACACTCTGTTGGATTAAGAGTTCGAGGGACGTCATCGAGCTGAACGTGTGCAGAACTCGGAGGTGACGTACGTTTGGTGCTTGATCGGTCGAAACGAGAAGAAGTTCGACTACATCAACCGTGTTGTCAAACGCTTCCGCTTTTGGTTTACGAGGGCACATAGAAACACTCTCCCCCTCTCGTTGCTATGCATATCCTAGAAAGATCTTGCATGAGCGTAGGATTTTTTTTGAAACTGCATGTTGCGTTTCCCAACAGTGGCATCCGAGCCAGGTCTATGCATAAATAATATGCACGAGTAGAACACAAAGAGTTGTGGGTGGTGATCGTCGTACTGCTTACCACCAATGTCTTATTTTGATTCGGCAGTATTTTTGGATGAAGCGGCCTGGACCAACCTTATATGACCACGTTCATGAGACCGGGTTCCACCGACGGACATGCAACTAATTTTGCATAAAGGTGGCTGGCTGGTGTCTGTTTCTCCTACTTTAGTTGAATCGAATTTGAGTGCGGCTGGTCCTCATTGAAGGTTAAAACAGCAAACTTGATAAATCACCAATGTGTTTTTGTGCCGTAGGTAAGAACGGTTCTTTCTAGAAGCCCGTAGCAGCCACGTAAAACTTGCAACAACAAAGTAGAGGATGTCTAACTTGTTTTTGCAGGGCATGCTTGTGATGTGATATGGTCAAGACATGATGCAATATACGTTATTGTATGAGATGATCATGTTTTGTAGAAGTTATCGACAACTGGCAGGAGCCTTATGGTTGTCGCTTTATTGTATCAAATGCAAACGCCATGTAATTGCTTTACTTCATCGCTATGCGTTAGCGATAGTTGTAGAAGCAATAGTTGGTGAGACTACCACGGCGCTACGATGGAGATCAAGGTGTCAAGCCAGTGACAATGAATATCATGACGATGCTTTGGAGATGGAGATCAAAAGCACAAGATGATGATGGCCATATCATGTCACATATTTTGAATGCATGTGATGTTTATATTTATGCATCTTATTTTGCTTAGTACTGCGGTAGCATTATAAGATGACCCCTTAACTAAATTCCAAGGTATAAGTGTTCTCCCCGAGTATGCACCGTTGCGACAGTTCTTCATGCTGAGACACCACATGATGATCGCGTGTGATAGGCTCTACATTCACATACAATTGGTGCAAGACAGTTTTGCACATGTGTAATACTCGGGTTAAACTTGACAAGCCTAGCATGTAAAGACATGGCCCCGGAACACTGGAGACCGAAAGGTCGAATGTGAATCATGTAGTAAATATGATCAATATAGAGATGTTGACCATTGATGACTACTCCATCTCACGTGATGATCGGACATGGTTTAGTTGATTTGGATCACGTATCATTTAGATGACTTGAGGGATGTCAATCTAAGTGGGAGTTCTTAAGTAATATGATTAATTGAACTTAATTTATCATGAACCTAGTCCTGATAGTTTTTTGCATATCTATGTTGTAGATCAATGGACCGTGCTACCGTTCCCTTGAATTTTAATGTGTTCCTAGAGAAAGCTAAGTTGAAAGATGATGGTAGCAACTACACAGACTGGGTCCGTAACTTGAGGATTATCTTCATTGTTGCACAGAAGAATTATGTCCTTGATGCACCGCTAGGTGAAAGGCTTGCTACAGGAGCAGATGCTAATGTTATGAATGTCTGGCAAGCTCGATCTGATGACTACTCAATAGTTCAGTGTGCCATGCTTTACGGCTTAGAATCGGGACTTCAAAGACGTTTTGAACGTCATGGACCATATGAGATGTTCCAGGAGTTGAAGTTAATATTTCAAGCAAATGCCTGAGTTGAGAGATATGAAGTCTCCAACAAGTTCTATCACTGGTACGCTTCGTTGCTATACAAATGGTTTTTAACCCCTTTCCGCGACGGCATTTGAAACCGTCACCAAGTGAGTGTGGGCGATAGGGGGTCCTTCCCACAAGACCCAGAAACCGTCGGGGATATGCCCTCCTGGTACACACGCTCGGCAAAATGAGGTCGTGTGCGACTGGTGAGTGAGCAAATACGGTTATACATACAGTAGTGCTAAAAAATACAATTATACAGGTGAAATCGTTTCCGGTCATAAGTACATCCCACACAGTCAGTCCCCCTAAACGTTTCCGTTCGTATATACATCCCACACAGTCGCTTCAAGGAAAACATTTCCATTCGCAGGTAAATCACACACAATTTTCCCCGTTAAATCGTTTGTAATAGCGTTGCCATCACACACAATATTAACAATTTTATCGTTTGCATTATTGAATGCATCACACACGCTGCGTAGAAGAAACTGTGTGGCAAAGGCTGTCCATCACACACAGATTTTATGTGGTAAACGTTTGCGCAAGGTGGCCTAACGCAAACTGTTTTGAAGAGAATGTCGTGTGTGATTGTTCATAGATCCAACATGGTTTATTCATAGAAACTGTGTGCGTTGCCTTAGGACATCGCCCACGGCATTTCCTCAATAACCGTTTGCAATAGAAAAAACAATTAGCAGGCTAATTGCCCTATTATTGATAACCCATTTATTAATATAATTGACATTCACATTAAAGACATAATATATTTGATTCCCATATTAAGGAAGCGGGATTTCATAATTGAAATACATTAGACTACAACATGATATAGCTTCAGCACTCAGCTACCCCATTACACAACTGCACCAGCACCAAGTTTCACATGCAACATCTAGAACCTTTCTAAATTAGCATCATAGACAGTACATAGACAGATGCATTTCAACGGGAAAACTGTTGAAGCGGAAGGCGAATATAGAGCTTCATTGATGTTGAAGGTCTTTTCAACTTTAGGCCAGTGCCTGCGGATGATTGACCGTCCATCCTTCGTCCTCTTCAGGAACACTTCAATATTGAACCGTGGGTGTTGTATGAAAACATTCCTCGCCTCCTGACCATAGAGGTGGTTTGAGAGGTAATAATCAGTGAACTACTTTGGAAAGGCCTGAAAACAAGGATGTGCATAAATATCTTCTCTATATTGGAAATGGGGCAAAGAAATAAAAAAAAGGCAAGGTATAATAGTTAGTACCATCCTGTAGTGAACTGATGTCTTCTTCATTGTGCAGACAAATATCTTGTTGTTTTTTGTCGCTAATTTCTTTATCCTAACAATCTTTCTAAGTTTCTTGACTTGATTGATATTCATCGACAACTCATTTCCCCATATGCAAAAAGGGCCGAACAGTGGGTCAAAACCTCTAACAGAAGGACCTACATGTGCAAGACCAAATTGTTAAAAACCTAAATATTAGAATGGTTCCTGCAATTGCACAATAATGTGCTATTAGACAATGGACCATGCATGTCCTAACCTCGATTGTAAACCTCAGTGCTTCCCATTGTTTCCCTGCAAGACAAATAAGGTAGTTAGTCATCAGGTTAAGTAAGGGTTCGCATGCTATCAGTAAAATATGTTGATGAAAAATAAGCACACTGCAGATTCACCAGATTAATTCAAGCCACATGGAAAACCCATTTACCCAAACCAAGAATGATTAAGAACTAGGAAATGTAGCACTTGTATATGTTTCTCATGTATTAAGTGCAGCCAAATTCAATTTATCCATCACATGCACAACAATACAAAATTCTACCCACAACAATTGGACATCGCATTGCAGAATTGAACTAAGCAGTTAACTAAACACCACAACAAATGAACCAAACATTAACTGAGCACCACATTGCACAATATAACATACTCCTAATAGAAGATCAGACAGTTAACCAAACCAAGCATGCTTAACAACTTGGAAATATAGCAATTGTATTTGTTTCTCATGTATATAGTACAACCATATTCGATTTACTTCTCACATGGTATACAATAATAGAATGCACCCACAACTATTGAACATTGCATTGCAGAATTGAACCAAACAGTTAACTAAACACCACAACACAAATGAACCAAATGTTAACTGAGCACCACATTGCACAATGTATAACCAAACCAAGCATGCTTGACAACTTGGAAATATAGCAATTGTATTTGTTTCTCATGTATTTTGTAAAGATAAATTCGATTTATTTCGCACATGGAAGACAACACAAAATTGCAGCCTGAAGAATTGAACATCACATTTGCAGAATTGAACTAAACAATTAACTGAAGACGACAACTAATTAACCAAATAGTTAATAAGTGAGCACCACACTACACGACGTATAGAACATATACACAGGAGCAACAAATTGCACGGTAAAATTATATAGCACAATTCACTAGAATTTGTTAAGGAAAGGCAGGAGCAGCACATGCAACGGGTAAACCGAACATGCTTAACCGGCATAGCTAACAAATGGCAAGGTGCTCCTCCAAGATCTGGGGGTCCGCACGAATGGTAGCCATCGCGACCTCATCTGCACTATGACCGCGATTTGCTTCTCCGCTGCCAAATGCTCCTTGAGCTCCTGGCTATACTGCATGTACCATGGCTTAGGGCGGCGCTTATTTGGTGGAGGGGTCGGTGATTTGGGTGGAAGGTGTCGCGCCGGCGGTCGGGGCATGTGGGATGTGGAAGGAGGAGTAAGATGGGGGTCTAATGTGGATTACCTGCCTGGATAGACGAGGCCGAGCAGCATGAAGGAGGGTCGCCGGCGAGGGGGGCGGTGCTGCAAGCAAGGAGTGAAGGTTTCAACTTGGAAAGGAAGGCAGAAACAGGGGAAATGTGGTTTTTGGCAAGGGGAAGGGGCGGGGAGGTAGATATTTCCGCGGAAGCCGAAAATTTTGAATCGGTACAAAGAAAAAACTGGCGCGCAGTGTCATCATACACGGTCCCTTATTCAGAACTGTGTACGATATGTGAACATCACAAATGATTCAGATAGCTTAACTCGTGTGTGATGAGTTTGAACGTAAAAAGTTTTGGTTTCAGTTTCCCTGGTTACAGTGGTCATCCACGTGATTGCATAATTTGCGTACACAAAGGAGACTACAGTAGTAGACTACAACACACCCACACTTCTTAATCTAGCAAGTTCAACAATTAAATAGAGCTAGCTGGCCTAAACATTACTCTAACAAATTAAAGATCGGCGCTCTTAATTAAACAAAACAAAGAGTACTACTCCGGCTGATGCTCGTCGATCTCCGCCTCCTCCTCCATGTCCAGCTCGCGCCCGACGGTCTCCCGGGGAAGGGGCTCCATGGCATCCATCACACCATACTCGGCAAGCATCTCGCCATCTGCGTCTGCCATCTCTTTAGAAAAGGCCGCCACGAGCAAGGCGTGGGTGGCCGCGATCTGGGCTTGGACGGGCTTCGTCGTCACAAGGTATGCGGCGGAGGAACGGACGACTACTCGAAAGCTCTCGGTGATTGCCAACTCTTCGTCCATGGGTTACCGGCCATTGTCGGAGAAGCTTCGTTCGAATTGTGCGGTGAACGCCACGAGCTGGGCGTGGGAGGCCTCGACATGGTCGTGGGTGGCCTCCATCAGGGCTAAGGCCGCCGCTGTGCAACGAACAGCTGCTGTGCCGCTCTCGCTAGTTGATATCCCCGAGGCAGATGTTGCCACCGCCACCTGAGAAGCAACAGGGGCCGTTGGGCTTCCTTGGCCACCCGGTCACAGATTGCGGCCATGCTCAAGAACCTTGTTCACACGTGCATGGCGGCTGCGGCCGCACTCTCGCCGAAGTGGTCCGCCGAAGTTGCCCTGACGATGCGGGCCCACGTCAGTGAAATGATATTTGGGGAGCGAGCTAGTGTGCTTGACACGCCGGCTGTGGACTGTTGCCAAAGCACCTTCTCTTGTAAGCCATAGGCGTACTATACACCGACGGTGCTCCAGAATATTTTGTACTGCATCTCACACGGTTAGTGATAATAAACTGTGTGGGATCTACTTGATTTTTCATCTTGATTTGAATTACATAATGGGGTCACAGTGGCAATGAACGGCGTTTGAATTGCTAGACCTTTTATCTGCAGTGAACATGCAACTGTATGTGTGTCGTAAAAAATTGGAATAATTCAGGGTTCGTTTGGAAATTTTATATATTAAATTGGTTTTCTAGCCATTTCAGGTGCATAGTTCAAAATTAAAGCACATGCTCGAGTCCATAAAAACGGGTTGCAAAATCAAATGTTTGTCCTTGGTTGCAAGCTTAGGTCACATGCAAGAAATGAGAATGTAGCGACCAGACCTCAAACAGTCTGATCTCTGTGCATCAGTGTCATCCCTGGATCAGTAATGCTGACACGCACAGTACTTGAAGGATTTATAACAGAGTAGCAATCACACACTTATTACGTCGAATGTCTCCAAAGAGAACTTATTACTATAAATATGGCTTAAGGCCATCTAATAACGATAACAGCAGAAGGCTTGGAAGATAAGTGAGTCCATCAACTCCAACGGTGTCACTGAGTATAGAACCACGATCCTAAGGAATCTTACTCGTCATCTGAAAAGTCTGCAACATGAACATTGCAGCCCGAAAACGGGTCAGCACATGGAATATGCTGGCAATGTAACACATAGAGTGTAATGAAAGAATAAGGCTATTCTACATGCATATATGACCGGTGGAAAGCTCTATGGTTACACTTTTGCATAAAGCCAATTTTTCCCTACTACAAAGGAATAAATTTATTTAACTATCATGGTGGTTGTTAAACATTGAGAATGATTGACAGCATTCTCAATCCCAATTAGAATATCATCATTAAACAAACCCAACAATACTAATTAGAGTAACATGTTGAGATTCACATGATAATCCATGTACTAGATACTCAAAACGTCCATAACCGGGGACACGGCTAATCATGATTAGTTTATACACTCTGCAAAGGTTTGCGCACTTTTCCCCACACGACTCGATCTCCTCCGTTGGTTTTCTCGCACTACATGGTGTTTGAGAAACGGATGACCGAGACATAGTCTTTTAGAAGCGCTAGCACCTTACGATGGGTTGACCTGTACACCTACTTTCCCCTACATCTGCTAGTCTAACACTGTAAGAGTTCGCACGACTTAATCAACTATGCTAGAGCCCATAATAGCATGTGGTTGCACACAGAAGTTTCTAGCATGAATAATCTTATGATCGCTTTGAGCCTGGGTGGCGGTCCAAAAACAAACAGGCAATCCTGGAATACCCAGGTACCTCAATCCACCCAGATGTGTATTAAAGTTGCCACCTTAAATAAACCATTAATTAACAATCTCACATCTGTCGTGGATACACTCACCCAATCCACGTCTACTAGCATAGCATGGCCTAATAAGCAAACGTAGAAGTAGCTCCCAAGGGTTTGATAATAAAACAGGCGATAGGTACTACCTCATCTACTTCCCAAAACCCACATATTAATCAGATCCTAATTATGCAATTGTTTGAGGATTGATCTAATGCATAAAAACTCGGTAATAAAGGGATATGATCAAAGTATTACTTGCCTTGCTGGTGATCCGTGAAACCTAGGGATTCGAAGTAGCAAGCGGCGCAATCCGGGTACTCTATCATAAACAAGCAAACAAGCATACAATAAGTACTCATCTAATGCATAGGTAAAACTCAAATAAGAGATCTAACCAGAAAGTTCAACTTAAGAACTCCAGTTTGCAAAAAGAATCAAATTGAACGAAGCAACAAAAGTCAAACGGCGAAAGAAACAAGCTTCATTTACTAATCTGGACCTAAGTCAAATTTTACAGAAGCAAAAACTTGTTTGAGTAGATTATTCGGAAAGAGGGTTTTGAGACGAAACTCTAGGCACTTGAATCGCCTGATTCCGGAGCGAAAAGTTATACTAAAACGAAAATCGGATCAGAAATCGCGATTAGAAAAATCACGGAATAAATCCGAGAAAAAGAAAAATGACGAACAGATTAACGAACGAACGTTCGTTATTTGGATCTAAATGATGAAAGCGTTTGTTAAAACAAACGAACGAGCGAATGCTCGCTAATTAACCTAAACCGAAAAAACCGATTTAATAAAAAAACAGATCTAAAAAAACCGACGAAAAACCGACGGGAAAACCGAACGGTTTTTCTAAAAAAAGGCGGCGGCGGCTGGGTCAACCTCGGTGTGCGGGTCGGCGGCGGCGGCGGCTCCGGCGAGGGCGGCGGTGGTCGGCGGCAACGGTGGCGGGGTCCGGCGAGGTGGCGGCGGTCGGCGGGCGGCGGCGACAGCGGCGCGCTAGGGTTAGGGTTTGGGGGCGCGGGAGGCGGCTTGGACTAGGGCACGACGCGGCTTGGGCTGGGGGTCGGCCCGGGCGCGCTATATAAAGACCCCGGCCAGGCGGAGTCCTGGCCGGTTACGGCCCAAGGTCGGTTCGGACTTTTTTTTTAAAAAAAATCGCGCAGAAAATCAAACGAAAGAAATACTAAACAGACTCAAAAAATCCCGAAATAAATTTTCCCCGACTTCTAAAATCAAGCCGGTTTATATGAACATTTATTTGGGACCTAAATGCAATTTTGAAAAACGCGCATTTTTCCTAAATTCAAATAAAATAGCAATAAAATCCAAAATAAAATCTTATTTGATTTTTTTATCAAATCCTCAATATTTCTTTATTTTGGGAAAGTCATTTTATTCCCTCTCTCATAATTTATAATTTGAAATATATGAAGATAAAATAAATAAAATCAAATGATCCTATTTCCAAAATTTGAGAAAACTCAAATATGAAATTTACGAAATCCCCAACTCTCTCCGTGGGTCCTTGAGTTGCGTAGAATTTCTAGGATTGAGGCAAAAATGAAATAAATATGATATACAATAATGATCTATTGTATAACATTCCAAATTGAAAATTTGGGATGTTACAGAGAATGAATGTCAAACACCTTGACACTATCGCTCGGCCGCTAACATTGAGATACATGCTTTTAAAATTTTAGTAAATTAAAAACTCATCTGAAATTCATGAAACTTGACATGATATCATGGAACGGCAGCGACATGTCGTGGTAAAAATATTGTCCCATCATGGGCAGGTGTTCTTTCTAAAACATTTGCAATCAAGAGCCATTAAAACCTATAGCCATTAAAACCAAGACACGTGGCATCACGAGAATGGTTAAAATTTGAATTATGCACATAAATGCATTGAAAAACACAATTAAGGCATAAACATGTCCAAGCGAACCCCGGAAAATCCCAAAAATTGACACAACACTCGTGTTATTCTATGCTGACACGAGAAACATTTTGAAAGTAAGAAGAGACAACATATATCGTTTCGCCCCCCCCCCCCCAAGGTGGCACGTACCCTACTGAAACCATCAGGCTTGTTGTGAGAGAAGCTCTGGTTTGCGAGAAGTTTATACACACACCTGCCCCTTATGGGACTATATTTTTACCACGGCATGTCGCTGTCGTTCCATGATATCATGTCAGGTTTCATGAATTTTAGACGAGTTTTTGATTTACTAGAATTTTAAAAGCATGTATTTCAATGTTAGCGGCCGAGCGATAGTGTCAAGGTGTTTGACATTCATTCTCATTTCTTGCATGTGACCTAAGCTTGCAACCAAGGACAAACATTTGATTTTGCAACCCGTTTTTATGGACTGGAGCATGTGCTTTAATTTTGAACTGTGCACCTGAAATGGCTAGAAAACGAATTTAATATATAAAATTTCCAAACGAACCCTGAATAATTCCAATTTTTTTACGACACACATATAGTTGCATGTTCACTGCAGATAAGAGGTCTAGCAATTCATACACCGTCCATTTGCCAATGTGACCCCATTATGTAATTCAAATCAAGATGAAAAATCAAGTAGATCCCACATAGTTTATTATCACCAACCGTGTAGATGTAGTACAAAATATTCTGGAGCACCGTCGGTGTATAGTACGCCTATGGCTTACAAAAGAAGGTGCGTCGGCTACAGTCCATAGCCGGCGTGTCAAGCACACTAGCTCGCTCCCCAAATATCATTTCACTGTTCAATCGTCACCGGTGAAAGATGGGGACGTGGACCCGCGTCGTGAGGGCAACTTGTCCGGCGAGAGCGCGGCTATAGCCACCATGCGCGTGCTAACAAGGTGCTTGAATGCGACCGCAATCTGCGATCGGGTGGCCAAGGCAGCCCAAACGGTCGCTGTTGCTTCTCATGTGGCGGCAGCAACATCTGCCTCGGGGATAGCAATTGGTGAGAGCAGCACAACAGTTGTCCGTTCCACAACGGCGGCCTTAGCCCTGATGGAGGCCGCCCACACCCAGCTCGTGGCGGTCACCGCACAAATTGAACGAAGCTTCTCCGACAATGGCCGGCAACCCATGGCCGAAGAGTTCGCAATCGCCGAGAGCGTTCGAGCAGTCGTCCGTTCCTCCGCCGCATACCTTGTGACGACGGAGCCCGTCCAAGCCTAGATCGCGGCCACCCACGCCCAGCTCGTGGCGCGCTTTTCCAAAGAGATGGAGGACGCAGATGGCGAGATACTTGCCGAGTATAGTGCGATGGATGCCATGGAGACCCTTCCCCAGGAGACCATCGGGCACGAGCTGGACATGGAGGAGGCGGCGGAGATCGACGAGTACTAGTCATAGTAGTACTCTTTGTTTTGTTTAATTAAGAGCGCCGGTCTTTAATTTGTTAAGTAATGTTGAGGCCAGCCAGCTCTGTTTAATTGTTGAACTTGCTCGATTAAGAAGTGTGGGTGTGTTGTAGTCTACTACTGTAGTCTCCTTTGTGTACCCAAATTATGCAATGACATGGATGACCACTGTAACCAGGGAAATTGGAACCAAAAATTTTAGGTCCCATCATATGTTGAGTTTTTCGGGGTTTGCTTGGATATTTTTATGCATTAATTGAGTTTTTCAATGCATTTATGTGCATAATTCAAATTTTAACCATTCACATGATGCCACGTGTCTTTGTTTTAATGGCTATAGGTTTTAATGGCTCTCGATCACAAACGTTCTAGAAAGAACATGTCTATGGGAACGACACCTATGGGATCACAAGAATCCCTACCGTGGTCGGCCGACACGGGGTTGTGAGAAGAGCAGGTCTAAGAACCAACACAAAGGTCCTTTACCCAGGTTCGGGCCGCGGGGATCGCGTAATACCCTAGTCCTGCTTTGGTGTGTATATGAATGTTCTTGAGCTAGATATCGAGCATGACTTGCTCAAAGAGCCGAATCCCCCTCCAGTACCCTCGGGCCTCCTTTTATAGTCGAAGGAGGCACCAAAGCAGCACACAGGAGGTGGAAAGGGTATAGTAGCTATGCTTATCACCTGTCAGTACGGGATAAGAAGCATTAAATGCGCCCCCCTGAGGTCTCCCCTTGCTTTGTTGCCGCCTCGCCTTGCTTTGACACGCGTCCAGGCTAGCGAGGCAGGCGGCGCCATGTAGGCAGGCAGGCTAGTGAGGTGGCACGATGGCGGCGTCTTCACGAAGATCTGCATGCCACCACACAGGTGCTTGCTGAGTTGGCCTCGGGACTGCACATCGCCACGCAGGTGCCCGCCTGGCTGGCTGGGCTGGCAGCTCCATGGGAACGGCGGTGGGGTCTTAGCGTGCGCGGGCCTAGCCATGGCTCCGTTGATGTCCTCGGCTAGGGTCTTGTTAGGGGCCCCGGCAAGGGTCTTGCCGTGGCATCGCGGTCGTTCCCGGCAAGGATCTTGCCAGAGGCCTCATGGGTTTCCTCAGCAAGAATCTTGCCGAGGACAGCCGTCTTGTGGTCCTCATCTGATCTTGTGTGTTGGTGATCTTCACAAAGATCTGCATGCCACCATGGAGGTGCCTCCCGAGCCTTGGTTCCAATGTGGTTGATGATGTTGGAAACCTGGGGCTCAAGGGTGGCGCGCTCCGCTGGTGTTGGGCAAGTTGCCCCGGCAAGGCTCTTGCCGGGGCCGCGGAGGCCGCCCCGGCAAGGGTCTTGCCGGGGGAGTCCACCTCGCCCTCTTGCTCTTTGTGTTTCCGGTCTTGGCGTTGCCTTGATTGTCTCGTGGTTTCGGCTTCCTGCCTTTGCCCTGTTTAAGTGTGGCCGTTGGTGCGGCTCTGACTGCCCGTGCACAGGTAAAGGGGTACAAAGTAGAACCCCTACTTCTGTACACCGACAGGAGCCCCCGGGTCTGGGCCACACATAAGTGCGACACGTTGTTGGGCAGGCCCAGAATGGTGCGCGGGCAGGCAGGGCCGATTTTTACCGGGGTCACTTTTTCGTCCGTTGTGCTTCCCCACGACTTGCGTTGAATGCCTGACATGGGATCGTGTGTGGGGGTGACCGAAGCATGCTTGCGTCATCTTGCGATGAACAGTAAAGAGGCGGCTTGCGTGTCCATTTAAGACTGCAGGGCCACTGCTCATTTACTCCCTCCGCCTGGGAACCGTCGTTCCATGTTTCCCACTATGCCCGCCCCTTGCGCCACGTACGCCGCATGCACGGCACGGGGTGGGTGACAGGTGTATGGAATATGGGAAGGCGCACGCGTGGGTCGATACCCACGCGCCTTTAATTGGGCGATTAGGGCGGTCGACGGCCCCGCCTGTTGCCATCTTAATGAGCCGGATTGGCTGAGAGAGGCGACCGAGCCCCGATCCCGCCCCTTTATAAGGAGGGGAGGAGGAGGGACGACACTCCTCAATCTTTCACCATTCGCTTCCTCCCATCTCGGCTTCTTTCTTCTGCTATGGTGAGAGGGCGCGCTGATGCTTCGACGGTGGCGGCGAGGGTCTCCGCTCGACAACACGCCCCTCCTCCCCAAGAGTTCGTGGTGGTGGAGCCGGCCACGAGGGAAAGGGGGAGGGGGCGAGGCCGAGGTCGCCGTTGCGCTCGGGGAAGAGGAGGTCGGGGCGGCGCACCGGCCTCACCTTCGCCGGCGGTCCCCCCCCCCAATGGAGGGCCACGTCGGGGACCAGCCTCGTGAATTCTTCATCAGGCTGCACCAGTCGGCGCGTCATCGTCTTCGTCTCCCTACTCCATTCGCTCGGGAGATGGGCCTAGACCCGCCACGGGCTCTGAGACTGCATATGAGGCGCTGCGGGAACAGCAGCACATGGGCTGATGTTGATTTTCCAGCCCCTCATGTCATGTATCTTCGTCGTGGATGGAAGACCTTCGCTCGCATCCACAGCCTGGGCGGGGCTCGTTCTCTATTTCAAAATAATGGAGAATGGCCTGCTCTCCGTCAAGGTCTTTGGAGACTTCGGGACTCACCTAAAGTGCTGGGTGGAGAGCTCCTCTAATGACGAAGACTCTTCCTCGAGCGAGAGTGATGAGGAGGACAGTGGAAGCGATAATGAGGGTAGCAGGCGGGAGGATGATGGGTCCGACTAGGCGTCGGACCCGCCATCCCCGAGCGGTGCCGGCAGCAGCAGCATCTGCACCGGGCCCCTTCTCCCGGTGGGGCCGGCTCCTTGAACTTCTCGGGGTCGCCTTCTTGGGCGGCTGGCGTGGGAAGGCCGGAGAAGGCGAAGAAGGCGGGTGGTGGGCTGTCAAGTCAGAGTACGATGGCACCGACACCTTCGTAGAGTATTGGTGGATCGCTGCCTCATCTTCCAGCTCTTCTCCCGGCACTATCATCACCAGCCCTTTCCTAGGCGGCCGCCGATATGTTCTCTTGGCGCCTTCTGCTGCTCGTACCTCGCCTAGGCATTCCTTTTTCCCTCTTGCCTTCTTGTTCTGTTTCCTGAGGAGAGGGACAAGAAAGGGATTACAGGCACATTATCTCTTTTTAGATTGTAAGACTATGGGCCTTAGTCAAATTTAAAACTTGTAATCCCCTGCTCATGTTCACATTCCGTACGAACTGTAACTGTATGGGACGTATTAATGAAAAAGGGTGCTTGCCGGGTTTCTTTGTGTGTGAGCGAAGCCCATACCAAGGAACGAATCCTTGTTACTTCTAATATAAACATTGTCGCCCGGCAACAGGCCTTGCCGCTCCCTTTCTTCATTCAACCATACTCGCGCTCTTGGCGGAGACGGGGGTGAAATAGGGTTAGGCCCTATGCTTGCTTCCTTGCCACCGCGGCTACAACCAGACTCCAACCCAAGAGAAAAGTTTCTTGGGTGCGGGCAAAGGGGAGCACGGTAACCTAGGAACAAAACAAGGTTTCATACGTCCCAACCCATACGGAAACGCAAACAGGGGAAGAAAAACTTATTTGAATTTGCAGCCCCCCGGCAATCTTGACTTGCCGTGGGTGGACCCTTGTGTCTTCAGCCCCGGGCAACCTTGGATTGCCGGGGCTGGAGCGCTGAATCGTTCTCTTTCTTCTATTCAGCTTAGCGGAAGTGCTCATGTTTCCTGCGAACCAAAGAAGATGGAAAGGAACAGAGGGACGCACACTCGACCTCTATGCTAGGGGTTATCTGCCGCTAAGCACTATCAACCCTAACCGAGGGAGAGACTCAACCTAGCATGCATGCTATAACTTCGGGCGCCAGCGCTTCATTTATTTTATGCTCAGGGTCTACGCCTGGCTTTGTACAAAGGGTTACATGCCTTGCCGGCAAGGCTTGTACAAAAGGTGGCTTGCCAGGGGGCCCGGCAACCGCGCCTTACGGGAAAAACTTAAGAAGATGCTTGATGTCCTAGGAGTTGCTCACTGGAATGGCATTTTTGGTCTCTAGGCGGACTGCGCTGGGCCTGGTGACTCATATTACCCGGTAAGGGCCTTCCCACTTCGGCGTCGACTTGTTGAAATTCTCGACCGATTGAACACGCCGAAGAACAAGGTCGCCTTCCTCAAAGCTTCGGGGATGAACCTTGCGGCTATGGTAGCGGCGCAAGGCTTGCTGGTAGCACGCTGCTCTCACAGCCGCCCGAAGACGATCTTCCTCGAGGAGCGTCGCGTCATTTTGCCGCAATCGCTCTTGCTCAAGCTCATCATAAGCGAGCACTCGAGGTGACCCGTATATGAGTTCAGTGGGGAGAACTACCTCTACCCCGTATTCCAGGGCAAAGAGTGTCTGGCCGGTGGCTCGATTTGGCATTGTTCTGATCGACCAAAGAACCGCCGGCAACTCACCAATCCAGCACCTTCCGCTTCTGCGCAGCCTGTCAAAAGTCTTTGTCCTTAGGCCTCGCAGTACTTCAGCATTAGCCCTCTCTGCCTGGCCGTTGCTCCGTGGGTGTGCCACGGAAGCGAAACAGACCTTGCTGCCGAGGCCTTCGATGTATTGCATGAAGGTATGGCTTGTGAACTGTGTGCCGTTGTCAGTGATGACTCTGTTCGGCACACCAAAACGACAGACTAGGCCCTTGAAGAATTTGATGGCTGACTGCGCTGTCAGCTTCCTCACTGCTTCCACCTATGGCCACTTTGTGAACTTGTCTATTGCAACGTATAAGTACTCAAAGCCCCCGACGGCGCGGGCGAAAGGGCCCAGTATGTTGAGCCCCTGGACCGAGAATGGCCAGGAGAGAGGGATTGTTTGAAGGGCTTGAGCTGGCTGATGAAGCTTCTTCGAATGGAACTGGCACGCTTCACACTTGGTTACTAGTGTCGTCGCATCCTGGAGGGCAGTGGGCCAGAAGAAACCCTGCCGGAAAGCCTTGCCGGCAAGGGCCCTTGATCCTATGTGGGAGCCACATATGCCTCCATCTATCTCCGCCAACAACTCCAGTCCTTCCTCCTGGGAATGCACTTCAATTTCACTCCGTTCGGTCTCTTTCTGTATAGAACATTGTCAACGAACTGGTACAGGGCAGACCGACCGGCTACTTTCTTTGCTTCTTCCTGCTCCTCAGGAAGCTCTCATGTTTGGAGGAATCAGATGGTATGCTGTGCCCATGCTGGAGCCTGGGGCTCGACGGCAAGGACCAAAGGCATCTCCTCTGCCGTGGGAACGGCTGTCTCTACGGCCAGGGCAACATCTTCGCAGGCGGCTCCAGGGAGCTTGGTGGGGAAGTACTTGCCAGGGCCTGACTTCCTCCGCTTGTTCTGCTCTGTTGATGGTTCAATGGATGGTTGAGTTAACCGAAGCACAAAAGTACCTGGTTCCACAGGTAGCTTGAGGGCAGCGCGCTTCGACAAGTAGTCGGCGATGTCGTTCTCCACTCGGGGGACATGCTCCGCCGATATACTGTCAAAGCACTCCTCTAGTTTCCTCACCTCATCCACGTAGGCTTCCATCCGCGGGCTTTGATAATCGTTATTAATCTGCCTGACGACAAGTTGTGAATCACCCCTGATGATGAGCTTCTTGACCCCGAGGTCTGCCATGATCCTGAGACCGGCAAGGAACCCCTCGTATTCAACAGTGTTGTTCGTTGACATCTCGCTGGGAAAGTGCATCTAGATCACATACTTGAGGTGCTCTCCGGTGGGTGCGACGAGCAGCACTCCAGCACCGGCACCTTACAGCGAAAAAGCCCCGTCAAAGTACATAACCCAGTCGCGACTTGTTTCCTTGCCGGGAAGAGCGGTCTCCTGGACCTCTTCATCGGGCGTCGAGGTCCACTCTGCAATGAATTCTACCAAGACTCTTCTCTGGATCGTCGAGGTGCTTTCAAACTTTAAACCAAAGCTTGAGAGCTCCAAGGCCCATTGCACAATCCTCCCCGTCGCATCTGGGTTATGCAGTATCTGTTGCAATAGAAGGCGGGTGACGACGGTGATCTCGTGCGCTCGGAAGTAATGGCGCAGCTTCCTCGAGGCCATAAGAAGGCCGAAGAGCAATTTCTGCACACCGGAGTACCTTGACCTAGCCCCCTGCAAGAGGGAGCTGACAAATTAAACCAGGTGCTGCATCATTTTCTTCTTCTGCACCACTTCACCTAGTTGCGTGGGCCCTGTCTCGCTGGCGCCAGACCTTGCCGGGGGCCCAGCCTTGCCAGGACCAGGCCCTGCTGGGGGAAGCTCTGGCTCGCCATCGGTCAATTCTACCGTTGCCGCTGCCCCTTCGTCGACCTCCCTCTGCACCACCAGTGCGGCGCTAACCACTTGATTCATCGCTGCTAGATACAGCAGCAGCGGCTCTTGTGGCCTAGGCGCAACTAGTATTGGCGTGGAGGACAGATATTTCTTTAAATCTTGGAGTGCTGCCTCGGCCTCCGGGGTCCACTCCATTGAGCCCGCCTTTTTCAAGATTTTGAAAAAGCGAAGGGCACGCTCAGCAAACTTGGAGATGAATCTGCTCATGGCGGCGATGCAGCCAGTGAGCCGACGCACATCCTTGATTCGCTTAGGTGCCTCAATCTGCTCAATGGCCTTGATCTTGTCCGGGTTCGCCTCAATCCCATGCTGCGACACAAAGAACCCGAGAAGCTTGCCGGACGGGACACTGAAGACACAGTTCTCAGGATTCAGCTTGAGGTTGATCTTGAGCAGGTTTGCAAACATTTCCTCCAGGTCCCGCACAAGTGTTGCCTTGTCCTTGGTTTTGACCACTTTGTCATCCATATAAGCTTCCATATTTCTATGTAGTTGAGGCTCAAAACCAATTTGGACTGCTCTTGCAAAAGTCGAGCTAGCACTCTTCAACCCGAAAGGTATCCGTAAAAAGCAATACGTACCACATGGGGTGATGAATGTTGTCTTCTCTTCATCTTCTCTCGTCATGAAAATCTGATGGTAGCCTGAGTAGGCATCGAGGAATGACAACAGGTCACACCCGGCCGTGGAGTCAACAATATGGTCGATGCACGGCAATGGGAAAGGGTCTTTTGGACAAGCCTTATTGATATCTGTGTAATCAATACACAACCTCCACTTCCCGTTTGCTTTGCGCACTACCACCGGATTGGCCAACCACGTCGGATGGAGTACCCCTCTTACCAAGCCTGCCGCTTCTAGCTTCCTGATCTCTTCTGTGATGAACTCCTGCCTCTCCAAAGCTTGCTTCCTGACCTTCTGCTTGATAGGCCACGCATGAGGACAGACAGCAAGATGGTGCTCAATCACCTCCCTGGGAACACCGGGAATGTCGGATGATCGCCATGCAAACACATCAACATTCACCCGTAGGAAAGTGACAAGCTCGCGTTCCTATTTGCTATCGAGGGTGGAGCTTATGGTGAAAGCCCCTCCCGTATTGTCCTCCTTGACGGACACCTTCTTGGTCTCCGGTGGTGCAGCTCTGGACTTCTTGCTCTTGCCGGTGGAGCTCTCTGGCACGTCCTCGATGGGAGCACAACACTCCGGAGAGGTGCGCTTGCCGGAGTGGGTGTGAGAGGTCTTGCCGGTCTTCTTCCCTCCCGAGGCTTCAGCGGTAGGAGCGAGTGCCTTAGCGGCAGCTGCTGCAACTGCTTCCCAGTAGAGTTGGTCAGCGCAGATCAGCGCATCCTTCTTGTCAGAGGGGACGGTGATGATGTTCATCGGCCCAGGCATCTTCAGCATGTTGTAGGCGTAATGTGAGGCCGCCATAAACTTGGCTAGTGTCGGGCGGCCGAGGATCCCGTTGTAGGGCAAGGGGATCTCGGCTACATCAAAGACAATCCTCTCCGTCCGATGATTCAACTCACCTCCAAACGTCACGGGTAGCGTGACCTTACCCTTCGGCTGGCTTCTTCCCGGGTTGACCCCTTGAAATGTGCCCGTCTCCTCGAGGTCTCCATCAGGAATCTGCAGCCTTTTGACCACAACGGGCGAGATCAAATTCAGACTGGCCCCACCGTCAACTAGCATCTTCGTCACCTTGAGGTTGCGTATCGTTGGTGAAACCAACAATGGCAAACACCCGACAGCAGCCATGCGATCGGGGTGGTCCTCGGTGTCGAAGATGATAGGCGTGCTGGACCACTTCAGTGGCTTTCATGCGTCGACTGATGGCTCCACCACTGTGATCTCACGCGCCCACTGCTTGAGCTAGCGGTGAGAGGTGTGCAGCGAGGCGCCATCATTGATGCACATGGCCTCCGTAGCTTTATGGAACTCATGGTCGCCGGACTCATCGTCCTCGTCGTGATCATCATCTTCCCGCTTCTTGTCGCGGCCCCGGGCGGGCCTCTCTTGCTGGTTATCCTTGCCGCGGCGGCCTCCTTGGCTGCCACGCTTCTTGCCGGATCCTTCGGCACCGTCCTAGCCCTTCTCCTTGTCCCGCCTCTCATATTCAGCTTTTTGCTTCTCAGCAAGCAGCTCAACTTGTCGGCAGTTTTGGAGGTCGTGGCCCTTGGTGCGGCGGATCTTGCAATACTGCTTGTCGGAGCTTCCTGGCTTGTCGGCAGCCACCAAGGCCCGGCAAGCGGCACACCCGGCAACTTCCTTGCCGGGGTTGCTCGCCTTGGCCTTCTTGGCGGCACCGGTGTCGTCGGATCCCTCGACGGCAAGCACAACCTTGCCCTTGCGCTTTCTATTACGGCGCTGGCCCTTCTTCGTCGGGGCGGCGGTGTCATCATCCATGGAGTCGGTTTCCACACCAGCGTCCTCGCCGAGGTACTTCCTCCCCTCTTCCGCTCGAGCGCATCTATCAGCGAGAACATAAAGTTCGGCCACATCGTTGACCTTGTTCATCGCCAGCTCTTCACGCATCTTGCGGTTGCACACATTCTGGTGGAATGCACTAATCACGGCGGCGGGATGAACTTCTGGGATGTTGTACTGCACTCGGCTAAACCTTTGGATGTACTTGCGCAGGTTTTCTCCTTCCTTCTGGGGGATGATATGCAGATCGATTTCCTGGCCATGAGCTTGATGGCCTCCAGTGAAGGGACCAACAAACTCATGACACAGATCCGACCAAGAAGAAATGGAGTCCGCCGGCAAGTGCATCAACCATGACATGACATTGGGCTTGAGTGCCAACGGGAAGTAATTGGCAAGTACCTTATCGTCCCAGGCTCCAGCAACTTGCATCGTGATGGTGTAGATGCTGAGGAACTCCGACGGGTGAGTCTTGTCGGCATTCTGGGAATGGGGGTCCCCAGACTTGCCTGCCTGCGGCCTG
This sequence comes from Triticum dicoccoides, assembly GCF_002162155.2. Taxonomy (NCBI): domain Eukaryota; kingdom Viridiplantae; phylum Streptophyta; class Magnoliopsida; order Poales; family Poaceae; genus Triticum; species Triticum dicoccoides. The sequence continues at coordinate 242,734,254 of NC_041383.1, read as the reverse complement.
CAGCGTGGCTCCACCAGTGGCCCAGTACGGACCGTCTTCATCAACCAACACTCAAGACCCTCGCGAGGGGCCAAGCCTCGCGGGGCGGACGATACAAGGCCTCCTCAGGAGTGGCCTCACTAGGTAGGCTCATGAGGAGGCAGAGGGATCAAGGCAAGGGGTACCTCGCGAGGTTCCCATGACGCAAGCCATGACGACCAAGGCCAGGCGGGCGCCAGGCGGGCGCCAGCGTGCGCATTGTCCTCGTTTCCCCTTTGGTGCTAAGGGGGCAAGCACAGGCGCGGAGTACCGAGGCCTCAGGCAAAGGTTTCCATATCGGTACAACAAGACCAAGGCCAGCAGGATGGCAGGACGGAGGTCACCATGGAGCCCAAGACGGCGTCACCACCAGCGCCTTTGATAGGCAAAGACCACCTTTAGTCAAGATAGGTTGTACTAGCTATCCTCTTTCAAATTGATCGTTGTTGGATCCCTTCCCGCTCAATATTTGGGGAGAGGACCAGGGCCTCTATAAATAGGGCTAGCCACCACAGTAGAAAGGGACGGATCCAGTTCATCTACACACCACACCAGCTCAAGAACACCTCTCCTCAGGAGGCTGTTCTTCCCTTGTACTATTCATCATCAGCCCAAGAGGCAATCCACCACACCACACAAAGGAGTAGGGTATTACACCACAACGGTGGCCCGAACCTGTATAAATCTTGTGTCTCTTGTGCTATGAGTTTGTTGAGCTAGCTTAGGGATCGCGGCGAGGCTGAGAGCAAGATTCGATAGGGGTAAATCTTTGTGCGCACCCTAGTGTTCGAACCTGAAGGGTTTTGTCGGAACCCGAAATCCAACAATTGGCGCGCCAGGTAGGGGTGCGCCGAAGTCTTCTTTTCACTGATCCGCGTCCCATCGCTTCGTCGCATCCATGTTCAATGCCCACCGAGCCCGCGCCGAGCGCCGGGCTGCTCTCGCCGCTCACGTCGCCCAGACGGCTCCTATCTGCGGACCTCCCTGTCATTCTCCGTCGCCTGCCGCCAACACCGCCACCGGCCCGGCAGGGAACAAGCAGCAAGCATCCTCGTTGCACCCCTTGGTGCAGCGGGACGGCCGCACCGCCACTCCGTTGCTCACCCCAGCCGATTCATTGTCCCACGCTCGTCGTGCCCCCACGGACGCGCAGGCCGCATTGCTCATGGCACACGAGCTTCTGCATTACCGCCCCATCGACGACCTCTACAAAGAATGGCTAGCTCGCATCACCGAGCTCGTCAGCACCGCAGGGGGCTCTGCCACGCCGTCCCTCTCGCTGCCTCGCCCTCCGCCAGGTATGGGCGACGTAGCTCATGGAGCGCCTCCACCACCTCTGCCCCAAGACGGCGCCCTGGCTCCAAGCCGCGCGGCCCCTGGGCATGACCCACCGCGTCTGGCGCCCGCGTGAGAAGAAGGAAGCTATCAAGAAGTCCCTCGGCCTCAAGAAGGCGCCCCCGTGCTCCCCGCACCGGCGTGACAAGATCGCGTGCTGCCTTTGGCGGCGGTGCGCGGATACCATCAAGAGCAAGCTCCGCGTCAGCAAAGGGCCCCGTTGACCACGGTAGGTTGCATGCCTTCACCCCCGAGCTGCGTAGCATCGCCTGGCCAGGCAAGTTCAAGCCGGACCTGCCTCCTCGCTACGACGGCACCCCCGACCCCGCGGAGTTCCTGTAGCTCTACGAGCTAAGCATTGAGGCGGCCAACAGAGACGATAAGGTCATGGCAAACTAGTTTCCCATGGCGCTCAAGGACGGTGCCCGCTTGTGGCTCCTGAACATGCCTCCCGGCTCGATCTCCTCCTGGGACGAGATGCGTAGCCGCTTCATCGCCAACTTCCAGGGCACTCGCGATCGTCCCCCGGCTGTGGGTGACCCGTGCCGCATCAAGCAACAGCCTGGGGAAACCCTGCAGAAATACATCCAGTGCTTTAACAGCGTCCGCCTCAAGATCCCCAAGGTGACGGACAAGGCCATCATCTCAACGTTCTCTGATGGCGTCCATGATGTCAAGATGGAGGAGCTCGCCATCCACGAGGAGTTGTGCACATCCCTGGAGCTGTTCAACCTGGTGACCAAGTGTGCAAGAGCTGAGGACGGACGCCTCTCCCTCCTCGAGCTCCCAGCTGCCGACCCAGAAGAAAAGAAGACCAAGGCCAAGGACGTGAATGTTGGGGAGCATTGCAGAAAATAAAATTTTTCCTACGGTTTCACCAAGATCCATCTATGAGTTCATCTAAGCAACAAGTGATAGGAGTGCATCTACATACCCTTGTAGATCACGAGCGGAAGCGTTCAAGAGAACGGGGATGATGGAGTCGTACTCGCCATGATCCAAATCACCGATGACCAAGTGCCGAACGGATAGCACCTTCGGGTTCAACACACGTATGGAGCGGATGACGTCTCCTCCTTCTTGATCCAGCAAGGGGGAAGGAGAGGTTGAGGAAGAAGGCTCCAGCAGCAGCACGACGGCGTGGTGGTGGTCGAGAGGCAGTACTTCGGTAGGGCTTCACCAAGCTCTTAACGGAGGAGGAGAGGTGTTGGGGAGGGAAGGGGCTGCGCCTTGGATGTTGTGTGTAGCCCTTCCCTCGCCCCTCTATTTATAGGGGAAGGGGGAAGGGGGCCGACCCCCTCTAGATGAGATCTAGAGGGGGGGCGGCGGCCAAGGGAGGGGCTTGCCCCCCAAG
>NC_041383.1:242699115-242731191 GCF_002162155.2 Triticum dicoccoides | reverse complement strand
TGGGCCCAAGGGGGGGCGCGCCCAGCGGGGCTGGTTCCCTGCCCACTACGGCCCATGAGGCCCTCCGAGAGAGGTGGACCCCCGGAACCCCTCCGGTGGCCCCGGTACAATACCGATATGCCCCCGAAACTTTCCGGTGACCGTATGACAACTTCCCATATATAAATCTTCACCTTCGGACCATTTCGGAACTCCTCGTGACGTCCGGGATCTCATCCGGGACTCCGAACAACATTCGTAATCACATACAAGTCTTCCTAATAACCCTAGCGTCACCGAACCTTAAGTGTGTAGACCCGACGGGTTCGGGAGACACGCGGACATGACCGAGACGGCTCTCCGGTCAATAACCAACAGCGGGATTTGGATACCCATGTTGGTTCCCACATGCTCCTCTATGATCTCATCGGATGAACCACGATGTCAAGGATTCAATCAACCCCGTATACAATTCCCTTTTGTCAATCGGTACGTTACTTGCCCGAGACTCGATGGTCGGTATCCCAATACCTTGTTCAGTCTCGTTACCGGCAAGTCACTTTACTCGTACCGTAATGCATGATCCCGTGACCAAACACTTGGTCACTTTGAGCTCATTATGATGACGCATTACCGAGTGGTCCTAGAGATACCTCTCTGTCATACGGAGTGACAAATCCCAGTCTCGATCCGTGTCAACCCAACAAACACTTTTGGAGATACCTGTAGTGCACCTTTATAGTCACCCAGTTACGTTGTGCTGTTTGGTACACCCAAAGCACTCCTACGGTATCCGGGAGTTACACGATCTCATGGTCTAAGGAAAAGATACTTGACATTGGAAAAGCTCTAGCAAAACGAACTACACGATCTTGTGCTATGCTTAGGATTGGGTCTTGTCCAACACATCATTCTCCTAATGATGTGATCCCGTTATCAATGACATCTAATGTCCATAGTCAGGAAACCATGACTATCTGTTGATCAACGAGCTAGTCAACTAGAGGCTCACTAGGAACATATTGTGGTCTATGTATTCACACGTGTATTACGATTTCCGGATAATACAATTATAGCATGAATAAAGACAATTATCATGAACAAGGAAATATAATAATAATCTTTTATTATTGCCTCTAGGGCATATTTCCAACAGTCTCCCACTTGCACTAGAGTCAATAATCTAGTTACATTGTGATGAATCGAACACCCATAGAGTTCTGTTGTTGATCATGTTTTGCTCGTGAAAGAGGTTTAGTCAACGGATCTGCGACATTCAGATCTGTATGTACTTTGCAAATATCTATGTCTCCATCTTGAACATTTTCACGGATGGAGTTGAAACGACGCTTGATGTGCCTGGTCTTCTTGTGAAACCTGGGCTCCTTGGCAAGGGCAATAGCTCCAGTGTTGTCACAGAAGAGTTTGATCGGCCCCGACGCATTGGGTATGACTCCTAGGTCGGTGATGAACTCCTTCACCCAAATTGCTTAATGCGTTGCCTCCGAGGCTGCCATGTACTCCGCTTCACATGTAGATCCCGCCACGACGCCTTGCTTGCAGCTGCACCAGCTTACTGCTCCACCATTCAACATATACACCTATCCGGTTTGTGACTTAGAGTCATCCAGATCTGTGTCGAAGCTAGCGTCGACGTAACCCTTTACGACGAGCTCTTCGTCACCTCCATAAACGAGAAACATGTCCTTTGTCCCTTTTAGGTACTTCAGGATATTCTTGACCGCTATCCAGTGTTCCTTGCCGAGATTACTTTGGTACCTTCCTACCAAACTTACGGCAAGGTTTACATCAGGTCTGGTACACAGCATGGCATACATAATAGATCCTATGGCTGAAGCATAGGGGATGACACTCATCTCTTCTTTATCTTTTGCCGTGGTCGGAGATTGAGCCGAGCTCAATCTCACACCTTGCAATACAAGCAAGAACCCTTTCTTGGACTGATCCATTTTGAACTTCTTCAAAATCTTATCAAGGTATGTGCTTTGTGAAAGACCTATGAGGCGTCTCGATCTATCCCTATAGATCTTGATGCCTAATATGTAAGCAGCTTCTCCAAGGTCCTTCATTGAAAAACACTTATTTAAGTAGGCATTAATGCTATCCAGAAGTTCTATATCATTTCCCATCAAGAGTATGTCATCTACATATAATATGAGAAATTTTACAGAGCTCCCACTCACTTTCTTGTAAACGCAGGCTTCTCCATAAGTCTGCATAAACCTAAACGCTTTGATCATCTCATCAAAGCGAATGTTCCAACTCCGAGATGCTTGCACCAGCCCATAAATGGATCGCTGTAGCTTGCATACTTTGTTAGCATTCTTAGGATCGACAAAACCTTCCGGCTGCATCATATACAGTTCTTCCTTAATATGTCCGTTAAGGAATGTCGTTTTGACGTCCATCTGCCATATCTCATAATCATAGTATGCGGCAATTTCTAACATGATTCGAATGGACTTCAGCTTCGCTACGGGAGAGAATGTCTCATCGTAGTCAACCCCTTGAACTTGTCGATAACCCTTAGCGACAAGTCGAGCTTTATAGATGGTAACATTACCATCCGTGTCCGTCTTCTTCTTAAAGATCCATTTGTTTTCTATCGCTCGCCGATCATCGGGCAAGTCTGTCAAAGTCCATACTTTGTTTTCATACATGGATTCTATCTCGGATTGCATGGCTTCAAGCCATTTGCTGGAATCTGGGCCAGCCATTGCTTTTTCATAGTTCGAAGGTTCACCGTTGTCTAACAACATGATTTCCAAGACAGGGTTGCCGTACCACTCTAGTGCGGAACGTGTCCTTGTGGACCTACGAAGTTCAGTAGAAACTTGATACGAAGTACCTTGATCATCATCATTATTTTCCTCTCCAGTTGTTGTAGGCACCACAGGAACATTTTCATGAGCTGCACTACTTTCCTGTTCAAGAGGTAGTACTTCATCGAGTTCTACTTTCCTCCCACTTACTTCTTTCGAGAGAAACTCTTTTTCCAGAAAGGATCCATTCTTGGCAACAAAGATCTTGCCCTTGGATCTTAAGTAGAAGGTATACCCAATGGTTTCCTTAGGGTATCCTATGAAGACGCATTTTTCCGACTTGGGTTCGAGCTTTTCAGGTTGAAGTTTCTTGACATAAGCATCGCATCCCCAAACTTTTAGAAACGACAGCTTAGGTTTCTTCCCAAACCATAATTCATACGGTGTCGTCTCAACGGATTTAGACGGTGCCCTATTTAAAGTAAATGTAGCTGTCTCTAGAGCGTATCCCCAAAATGATAGCGGTAAATCGGTAAGAGACATCATAGACCGCACCATATCCAATAGAGTGCGATTACGACGTTTGGACACACCGTTACGCTGAGGTGTTCCAGGCGGCATGAGTTGTGAAACGATTCCACATTCCTTAAGTGCGTACCAAATTCGTGACTTAAATAATCTCCTCCACGATCTGATCATAGGAACTTTATCTTTCGGTCACGTTGATTCTCTACCTCATTCTGAAATTCCTTGAACTTTTCGAAGGTCTCAGACTTGTGTTTCATTAAGTAGACATACCCATATCTACTCAAGTCATCAGTGAGAGTGAGAACATAACGATATCCTCCGCGAGCCTCAACGCTCATTGGACCGCACACATCAGTATGTATGATTTCCAACAAGTTGGTTGCTCGCTCCATTGTTCTGGAGAACGGAGTCTTGGTCATCTTGCCCATGAGGCATGGCTCGCATGTGTCAAACGATTCATAATCTAGAGACTCTAAAAGTCCATCAGCATGGAGCTTCTTCATGCGCTTGACACCAATGTGACCAAGGCAGCAGTGCCACAAGTATGTGGGACTATCGTTATCAACTTTACATCTTTTGGTATTCACACTATGAATATGTGTAACATTACGCTCGAGATTCATTAAGAATAAACCATTGACCATCGGGGCATGACCACAAAACATATCTCTCATATAAATAGAACAACCATTATTCTCGGATTTAAATGAGTAGCCATCTCGTATCAAACGAGATCCAGATACAATGTTCATGCTCAAACTTGGCACTAAATAACAATTATTGAGGTTTAAAACTAATCCCGTAGGTAAATGTAGAGGTAGCGTGCCGACGGCGATCACATCGACCTTGGAACCATTCCCGACGCGCATCGTCACCTCGTCCTTCGCCAGTCTCCGCTTATTCCACAGCTCCTGCTGTGAGTTACAAATATGAGCAACGGCACCGGTATCAAATACCCAGGAGTTACTACGATTACTGGTAAGGTACACATCAATTACATGTATATCACATATACCTTTAGTGTTGTCGGCCTTCTTGTCCGCTAAGTATTTGGGGCAGTTCCGCTCCCAGTGACCCTTCCCTTTGCAATAAAAGTACTCAGTCTCAGGCTTGGGTCCATTCTTTGACTTCTTCCCGGCAACTGGCCTACCGGGCGCGGCAACATCCTTGCCGTCCTTCTTGAAGTTCTTCTTACCCTTGCCCTTCTTGAACTTGGTGGTTTTATTGACCATCAACACTTGATGTTCTTTCTTGATTTCTACCTCTGCCAACTTCAGCATTGAAAATACTTCAGGAATAGTTTTCACCATCCCCTGCATATTGTAGTTCATCACAAAGCTCTTGTAGCTTGGTGGGAGCGACTGAAGGATTCTGTCAATGACCACCTCGTCCGGGAGGTTAATGTCCAGCTGGGACAGGCGGTTGTTCAACCCAGACATTTTGAGTATGTGCTCACTGACAGAACTATTTTCCTCCATCTTACAACTATAGAACTTGTCGGAGACTTCATATCTCTCGACCCGGGCATGAGCTTGGAAAACCATTTTCAGCTCCTGGAACATCTCATATGCTCCGTGTTGCTCAAAACGCTTTTGGAGCCCCGGTTCTAGGCTGTAAAGCATGCCGCACTGAACGAGGGAGTAATCATCAGCATCTGACTGCCAAGCGTTCATAACGTCTTGGTTCTCTGGGATGGGTGCTTCACCTAGCGGTCCATCTAGGACATATGCTTTCTTGGCAGCTATGAGGATGATCCTCAGGTTCCGGACCCAGTCCGTATAGTTGCTGCCATCATCTTTCAGCTTGGTTTTCTCTAGGAACTCGTTGAAGTTCATGTTGACATGAGCGTTGGCCATTTGATCTACAAGACATATTTGCAAAGGTTTTAGACTAAGTTCATCATAATTAAGTTCATCTAATCAAATTATTTTAATGAACTCCCACTCAGATTAGACATCCCTCTAGTCATCTAAGTGTTACAGGATCCGAGTCGACTAGGCCGTGTCCGATCATCACGTGAGACGGACTAGTCATCATCGGTGAAGATCTCCATGTTGATCGTATCTTCCATACGACTCATGTTCGACCTTTCGGTCTCTGTGTTCCGAGGCCATGTCTGTACATGCTAGGCTCGTCAAGTTAACCCTAAGTGTTTTTGCATGTGTAAAACTGTTTTACACCCGTTGTATGTGAACGTAAGAATCTATCACAACCGACCATCATGTGGTGCTTCGAAACGACGAACTTTAGCAACGGCACACAGTTAGGGGAGAACACTTTCTTGAAATTGTTATAAGTGATCATCTTATTTACTACCATCGTTCTAAGTAAACAAGATGCATAAGCATAATAAACATTACATGCAATTATATAGTAGTGACATGATATGGCCAATATCATATAGCTCCTTTGATCTCCATCTTCGGGGCTCCATGATCATGTTCGTCACCGGCATGACACCATGATCTCCATCATCGTGTCTCCATGAAGTTGCTCGCCAACTATTACTTCTACTACTATGGCTAACGGTTTAGCAATAAAGTAAAGTAATTACATGGCGTTAAATCATTGACACGCAGGTCATACAATAATTAGGACAACTCCTATGGCTCCTACCGGTTGTCATACTCATCGACATGCAAGTCGTGATTCCTATTACAAGAACATGATCTCATACATCACAATATATCATTCATCATTCATCACAACTTTTGGCCATATCACATCACAAGACAATTGCTGGAAAAACAAGCTAGACATCCTCTAATTGTTGTTGCATCTTTTACGTGGCTGCAATAGGGTTCTAGCAAGAACGTTTTCTTACCTACGAAAAAGCCACAACGTGATTTGTCAACTTCTATTTACCCTTCATAAGGACCCTTTTCATCGAATCCGCTCCAACTAAAGTGGGAGAGATAGACAACCGCTAGCCACCTTATGCAACTAGTGCATGTCAGTCAGTGGAACCTGTCTCACGTAAGCGTACGTGTAAGGTCGGTCCGGGCCGCTTCATCCCACAGTACCGCTGAAGAAAAATAAGACTAGTAGCGGAAAGAAAGTTGACAACATCTATGCCCACAACAAATTTGTGTTCTACTCGTGCAATAGAGAACTACGCATAGACCTAGCTCATGATGCCACTGTTGGGGAGCATTGCAGAAAATAAAATTTTTCCTACGATTTCACCAAGATCCATCTATGAGTTCATCTAAGCAACGAGTGATAGGAGTGCATCTACATACCCTTGTAGATCACGAGCGGAAGCGTTCAAGAGAACGGGGATGATGGAGTCGTACTCGCCGTGATCCAAATCACCGATGACCAAGTGCCGAACGGACAGCACCTCCGCATTCAACACACGTACGGAGCGGATGACGTCTCCTCCTTCTTGATCCAGCAAGGGGGAAGGAGAGGTTGAGGAAAAAGGCTCCAGCAGCAGCACGACGGCGTGGTGGTGGTGGAGAGGCAGTACTCCGGCAGGGCTTTGCCAAGCTCTTAACGGAGGAGGAGAGGTGTTGGGAAGGGGAGGGGCTGCACCTTGGATGTTGTGTGCAGCCCTCCCCTCGCCCCTCTATTTATAGGGGAAGGGGGAAGGGGGCCGGGCCCCTCTAGATGAGATCTAGAGGGGGGCGGCGGCCAAGGGAGGGGCTTGCCCCCCAAGCAAGGGGGGGCGCCCCCACTAGGGTTTCCCCCCCAACCCTAGGCGCATGAGCCCAAGGGGGGGCGCCCAGCCCTCCAGGGGCTGGTTCCCTGCCCACTACGGCCCATGAGGCCCTCCGAGAGAGGTGGCCCCTCCCGGTGGACCCCCGGAACCCCTCCAGTGGCCCCAGTACAATACCGATATGCCCCCAAAACTTTCCGGTGACCATATGACAACTTCCCATATGTAAATCTTCACCTCCGGACCATTTCGGAACTCCTCGTGACGTCCGGGATCTCATTCGGGACTCCGAACAACATTCGGTAATCACATACAAGTCTTCCTAATAACCCTAGCGTCACTGAACCTTAAGTGTGTAGACCCTACGGGTTCGGGAGACACGCAGACATGACCGAGACGGCTCTTCGGTCAATAACCAACAGCGGGATATGGATACCCTTGTTGGTTCCCACATGCTCCTCGATGATCTCATCGGATGAACCACGATGTCGAGGATTCAATCAACCCCGTATACAATTCCCTTTGTCAATTGGTACGTTACTTGCCCGAGACTCGATTGTCGGTATCCCAATACCTTGTTCAGTCTCGTTACCGGCAAGTCACTTTACTCGTACCGTAATGCATGATCCCGTGACCAAACACTTGGTCACTTTGAGCTCATTATGATGATGCATTACCGAGTGGGCCCAGAGATACCTCTCCGTCATACGGAGTGACAAATCCCAGTCTCGATCCGTGTCAACCCAACAAACACTTTCGGAGATACCTGTAGTGCACCTTTATAGTCACCCAGTTACGTTGTGACGTTTGGTACACCCAAAGCACTCCTACGGTATCCGGGAGTTACACGATCTCATGGTCTAAGGAAAAGATACTTGACATTGGAAAAGCTCTAGCAAAACGAACTACACGATCTTGTGCTATGCTTAGGATTGGGTCTTGTCCATCACATCATTCTCCTAATGATGTGATCCCGTTATCAATGACATCTAATGTCCATAGTCAGGAAACCATGACTATCTGTTGATCAACGAGCTAGTCAACTAGAGGCTCACTAGGGACATATTGTGGTCCATGTATTCACACGTGTATTACGATTTCCGGATAATACAATTATAGCATGAATAAAGACAATTATCATGAACAAGGAAATATAATAATAATCTTTTATTATTGCCTCTAGGCATATTTCCAACAGTGAAGCGCAAGGGAGTAGCCGTGCTTGCGGTAGAACCAGACACGAAGCGCGGCAGGGACCAGCCAGAGTCGTCCAAGGGCAACCGACAGTTCTGCGCCTACCACAACCTCCACACCCAAAACACCAATGATTGCCAGGAGCTCAGGGCCGTTCGAGAAGGACACTTCGGTCGATGCCCCGAGAGCAATGACTGGGGCTACGGCAAAGGAGGAGGACGTGTCGGACGACGATGGGACGACCGTGGCCCTCGCCAGGAGTCGCGTGACAGACCTCGTGAGGATCACTGGTAGGACTAGCCACGCGAGTTCGCCTGGAGGGATCAGCCTCGGAGGACCGCCTGCAAGGTAAGGCAGGCCTTCCTCCACTGCTGCCACCGCCAAGAAGGAATAACGACCATCATCAGGACGAGGGGGCTGGGGGCTTACAGGAGCCGTGTGCTATCACTTAAATCTTGGGCGGAGCTCAGGCCCCAGCCTCTCAGCGCATCTTCAAGAAGTTTGCTCGCGAGGTGAATGCAGTCCTCCCCAGGCTCGAGGCCACATGCCCGCTCAGGTGGTCCAAGTGCGCCATCACCTTCAAATCGGCAGATCAACTCAAGTGCGCGGCTACTGCTAGCATCCTCCTGATGCTCTGTTCCCCAATCATCAGTAACGTGCAAGTCACAAAGACCCTCATCGATGGCGGCGCAGGGCTTAACATCCTGTCCGTTGAGATGTTCGACAACCTTCAAGTGCCATACGATCAGCTCCAGCCTACCAAGCCTTTCTCAAGGGTTACTGATGGTTCCACCAGCCCGATAGGGCAGGTCCGCCTCCCTGTCACCTTTGGACAGCAAAACTACTACCGCACCGAGCTCATCGACTTCGACGTCGCCCACATCCACCTGCTGTACAATGCCATCCTCGGGTATCCAGCCCTGGCCAAGTTCATGGCGGTGACCCACCACGGCTACAACGTCCTCAAGATGCCAGGAAGCGGTGGAATCATCACGGTCCCCTGTGAAGAGAGAGATGTGGTGTGCTCCCTCGAGCGTGCCTTTGAAGCTGCATCAATCGAGGACCCGGACAGCAAGGGCGAGAACCCTCCTAAGGCCATCCCCAAGAAGAAGAAGCAACCGCCCCGCACAAGGCCTCAGGAGGTCGGCATCTTGGGTGGTTCCGCGTCAGGATCAGCGCCCGTGATTGGGGCGCCTCCTTCCATCGCATAGGAAGGCGCGCCCGATGCCCTCCTCGGGCAAGGCTCGGGGGCTCTCTTCTGTAGGCCCTCTGACCTCGCCAACACCACGAGGGAGGTGCTCGGGCACCACTTGGAGGTGTGCTTCGCATCACGTTTCCCTCAGGAAGGCACAAGGCGTGGAAAGCCCAACGTTCAGGAGTTCATTTCCAAGACCACTCAGGAGCTTCAGGAAGCAAGGGCCATGCGCAGCGACCGCCGCCTACCTGACGCGGCTCGCCACCCAGGCGAGGATGGTGGGCTGCACGTCTGCGTCGACATCTGAGGGCTCAACCGAGTCATGTCTCAGGAGCGCTTCTGGCCTTCGCGCGTGGGACGCTGCGAGGGTCCGCCGCACAACTATGTCTGCATGCCTTTCGGCCTGCTGAACGCGACTGCCACCTACCAGCGTCACCTGCAGAGCATCCTGGCGGCTCAGGAGGCCAAGCACCACGTGGTCCTAGCAGAGATGGAGATGGCCCACAAGGAACCACCTGTACCCCAGAGCCTCCTGAGGCTCAGGGCCCCGGCGGCTCGTGAGGGTCGGCCTCTTCACCGCGCATCTTCAGCTACTCCAGCCCCCCTCTACAACGGAACCAGGTGACATCTCCCAAGTTCATTTCAGCTAGGAGCATCCTCAGGGCTGCATTATTCCTAGGCCGTGTGGGTCCGTCCCTGCGGTATGTATCCTTATGTTTTTAGCTTACCTTGTTGGGGGCGCCCCTCGGGCTGCATCATCCCCAAGCCACTTGGGTCTGACCCAGTGGCATGTATCCATTCTGCATTTACCTAAGCTGATTTGCCTTTCATGCCTAATCCACCTGTGATTATCACCTGCCACCTACCACGGGTCCGCCCCTCTCTCATGCAATTCGCTTGCGCGTTAAAAGGGGGGATCCTGAGCATCACGACTCAGGAGCTCTTACTGGCTCTCCAGCCCTCACCCCCTGGCCTTGACCATGGCATCGTCACCTGGCATACCAGCGGCGGCTGATCTCACTCGAGGACCGGGACCTAAGGACGCAGAGCATTTGTACCTAACCATCTCACAGGAACACATAGCTCTCAAAGATCCAAGACCAGGTGCAACCTGCTTGAGGTAGAGCCTCGTGAGTCCCGCACTGGCTCACGAGTGCCCAGATACACCTCTTCTAGCCCTGCCATGCAAGCCACGTCTCAGGGCGGGGCTGTACACGCTCCAGGGGCTCTCCTTAGAGGGAGCCCCCCTCCCACGTACCAGTGGAAGCACCATGCTCCGCGCTGGCTGACGACACTTCCGAGGAACGGCTATGCCCGTACACATACGAAAGCGCTATGCTCCGCGCTGGTGATAAACAACAGAGGGCGACCCCATGGCCGTATCAACCTCAGGGAGCCCAGAGCTCAGTGTCTAGCCTCATCGCAACACCTCCCCTCGGGAGCGTCGCGCGAGGGGGCTGGGCACGGGGGCTGCACCCGGGTCACGCCCGAGCGTACGCCACCCAGCCAGGTCCTCCGGACCTGGTCATCGCGCGCCCCTCCCCGAGTGGAGCCAAGGTATGAAGGTCATTTGAACGTCAAGGGGGACTCCTGAGCATCGCGACTCAGGACCCTAACTAGTCACGTAGCCCCTTACTCCTTGGTCCCGTCCTAGTGATCCGGTCAGGGCCAATGGCGGTTGAGGTATGTGTGGGGCCGGGCTCTGCTGATGTAGAATGCTAGATCTGCTCCTATGCTTCCTTCCTATAAGCTGTTTGCGCGTCAAGGGGGACTCCTGAGCATCGCGACTCAGGAGCCTAACTAGTCAAGTAGCCCCTCACTCCTTGGTCCCGTCCTGGTGATCCGGTCGGGGCTAACGACGGTTGAGGTATGCGCGGGGCCGGGCTCTTCTGACGTAGAACGTAAAGCAAATAGGAAGAAAATGGCAAAATCTCGAAGCAAATATTACAAACCACAATTGTCTTCACAATACCAGACGCAAGTTTAAACGCCTCCATGAGGCATGGTGCACATTGCAGGAATTAAGCAGGAAAGAAGTCATCACCCTTGGAGATCGCCCTCGCCCGCTAGGGACTCCACCCCTGTGGTGGCGCCACTCGGGGCCACAGGATCAGCAGCACTGCCTGCCACGGGCACAGGAGCAAAGGCGTTGAACCTTCCTAGCAAGGCCTCCACCTGGCCCTTCACGGCTTCAGCAGCAGCAGCGTAGCACTCGCCGTCCACAGGCTCCAGCAGCTCGTCCAGGTTGGCATCAGGGTCATGGAGGGGAGATGGCTGAAGACGTGTGTCAGTGCTGCGGAAGAAAGGACGCGAGCTTCCATCTCTGCCATGGGGCCGACGCCGCTCACTACTTCCTCAAGCGCCTCGACCAAGTAAGGAAGCAGCTGGGCGGGGCCGTCCTCGTCGGTAGCCAGCGACTTCTCCAGGCCCTTCTCATAGAGCGCCTTCAACGCCACGCGAGACCTCTCCTCGATGATTGTGAAGTTCGTGCGGTCCTCGGTCAGGACCTTCGCCCTAGCATCTAGCTCGGCCTTCTCTGCCCTCACGTCATGCTCCAGCGTTTCCAGCAGGCTACACTCATTGGTATGCTTCTCCGCCAATGGCACTAGCTCGGCGTCGCGGTCCCTGACGGCGTCCTCCCAAGTCTTCATCCTCTCCTCCTCCGCCTGGCGGCCACGAGCTTCTTCGGCGTGCTTGTCGCACAAATCCTGCAGCTTGGCCTCCAGTGCCTTGCAGCAGTCCTGGGCGGCCATGGCATCCTTCAGCGCCACCTCGCGAGCAGCCACGGCTTGGGTGGAGGCCTGCTTCTCCTTCTCAAAGGCTGCCGCGACCCGCCCCAGTGCTGCTCGGACAGAGGCGTTAGAGTGAAGCCAGCTGGAAACCAGCTCCAGACGCCCGGCCACCAGATTGGAGTCGGTGCCCTGGAGGTCTTCTCGCAGCTGGGCCATCTGAGAAAGGGCACGTTCCAAGACATCGGAGGAGGCAGAAGGACCTGGAACCAGCGGCACAACAGAAGGAGGAGGCGGCAGCGTAACCATGGCTTGGGAGACTAGGGGCTCCTGAGCCTTGGGTACATCAGCACCAGCATCGGGTATCGGCGCCTCCGGAGCCGGCGGGGCCATGGGGGCTAGCGCCCCACTAGGGCACTCCTCCAGGCCTCGCAAGGATGAACGGGCAGGGAAGGTGCGAACGTCATCGCCTCCCCTCCCCACGGACGAAGGAGCGGCCGCGGCAGATGAGTCGGCCCCAGACGGCGTCACCGCGTCCCCTTCCTCTTCTTCGCTGCAGGCGGCGGCCTAACCAATCGATAGGGAACGTCAAGTACCAGCTGCATAATGAAGAACAAGATGGAGCTCGTACACTTACTGGTCTACTGCGGAGTAGTTCACCCTCCTCTTGCTGAGCTTGAAGCCCGAGAGCCTCGTGGCTCGGGGCGCAGCCGCAAGGGCTCCAGGAGCAGGAGAAGGTGGAGCAGAAGGGCTGGAAGCGGCTCCAGGCGGCATCCGGGCAGAACCAACCTCTCGGGAGATCAGCGCCAACATGCCCTTCTTCGGGACTACGGGCGGATCCTCCTCCTCTGGGGTGGCGTCGGCCTCGTCGTCGTCTGGCAAGGTGCGGAGGATGTCGGCCCTGCGTGGGGGAGAGGTCTCCCCCGTCCCCTCGAGGGTCACCTCCGAGTCGTGCTCCTCGCCTTCTTCCTCTCCTCCTCCTCTGCGGGAGTCACCTGAAGACACGTCCACCAGCGTCGTCGCCCCCGGACCACAGGGGGCACCGCTGGCACCAGGCCGCGTCCGTAAAAGGTGGGCATGGCAGCCACCACCTGTGCCCTGTCCTTGTGGAGGAACAAAGGGACAGGGGCATTCGACGGATACTCCTGATCATCCCCGACCAGGAGGCGGAGAGCTGCGGACAGATCCTCATCAGCCAAAGCCGCCGGAGTCAGGCGAAGCTTGTCGTCTGCACCCCCAAGCACCCATAAGGGCGCGAGCTCCTGGAGCGGAGCAACCCACTGCGTCAAGAACTCCCTCAGGAGCGTGACCCCCGTCAACTTCGCTGCCTTCGCATTGCTCGGCTTCAGGTCAGCGTTCATCTTCTCCAGCACCAACTTCGCCCGATCGTCAGCAAGCTTCGCGAGACCACCCTTCGGCAGGCTAGGGCATCTCCGTTGGCAGTGCCAACCAGGGGTGGACAGACTAGGCATCCATCATGTCCCACTTGCTTCGGAAGGTGTCGGCCCTCTTCCCGGCCTTCGAGATTGAGTTGGCCTTGCCATACACGATGAAATTGGCGCACGCCGAGGTGTTGTCGCCGTTGGTTCGAAGGAGGAAAAAGTGGCGCAGCAAAGCCACATATGGCACCACCCCAACATGCGCCTCGCAGTAGTAGGCGAAAATTGACAAGAGAAGGACGTAGTTGGGATGGAGATGAAGGGCCTACAACCTGTAATGGCAGAGGACGGCGTAGAAGAAGTCAGGGAAGGGAGGAAGCAGGCCTGTGATGACGACGTTCGTGAAAAAGGAGTAGAAAGTGCTCCCCTGAGCCTCCGGCGCGGCGGAGCCAGCCTGGAGTTTGATCTCCCCCTTTTCGTTGCTCTCCACCATCGTCGGCAGGTGGGTGGTGGCGAGATTCTTCTCTGACACAATGGGGGCGTCCAGGGCCGGCGCGTACCAAGCTGGCTGCGCATCAACCTTGGCCTTGTGGGGTGTTATCGCTCGCTGAAAGGGAAGGGATCAAAGCGGATCTGGAGATTGCGGAAGCAAGGAGCGAGGAAGGGGATCTGGAGCAAGACGAAGGAAAGCAATGAAGGCAAGCCTTGCCCGCGCCAGCCTTTTTGTCAGGCGGGCAGTTGCCGAGGCAGCGTGGGGAAGCGGAGACGCCCACGTCCAATCAGTTGCCACGCGTCGACCAAGGCCGCAGGCTGTTGGGGCCCACGGCGCTCCGCCCTTGCCCTTTCGCTTCCCTGCTAAGCCAAGTCCAAGCGTGCATTGGGCCCGGGGCTACTGTCGGCGTCCTAGGAATGGGGGTCCCCAGACTTGCCTGCCTGCGGCCCGCGGCATGTCTCCACCAGTGGCCCAGTACGGTCTGTCTTCATCAACCAACACTCAAGACCCTCGCGAGGGGCCAAGCCTCGCGGGGCGGACAACACAAGGCCTCCTCAGGAGTGGCCTCACCAGGCTGGCTCACGAGGAGGCGGAGAGATCAAGGCAAGGGGTACCTTGCGTGGTTCCCGTGACGCAAGCCATGACGACCAAGGCCAGGCGGGCGCCAGCGCGTGCAGTGTCCTCGTTTCCCCTTTGGTGCTAAGGGGGCAAGCGTAGGCGCGGAGTACCGAGGCATCACGCAAAGGTTTCCATATCGGTGCAACAAGACCAAGGCCGGCAGGACGGCAGGATGGAGGTCACCGTGGATCCCAAGATGGCGTCACCACCAGCGCCTTTGACAGGCGAAGACCACCTTTAGTTAGGATAGCTTGTACTAGCTGTCCCCTTTCAAATTGGCTGTTGTTGGATCCCTTCCCGCTTAATATATGGGGAGAGGACCAGGGCCTCTATAAATAGGGCTAGCCACCATAGTCGAAAGGGACGGATCCAGTCATCTACACACCACACCAGCTCAAGAACACCTCTCCTCAGGAGGTTGTTCTTGCCTTGTACTGTTCATCATCAGCCCAAGAGGCAATCCACCACACCACACATAGGAGTAGGGTATTACACCAGAACTGTGGCCCGAACCTATATAAATCTTGTGTCTCTTGTGCTGTGAGTTCGTTGAGCTAGCTTAAGGATCGCGGCGAGGCTGAGAGCGAGATTCGGTAGGGGGAAATCTTCGTGCGCACCCCAGTGTTCGAACCTCAAGGGTTTTGCCGAAACCCGAAATCCGACAAGTCTTGCCGTTGTACTTCTCGCCAACGTTGGGCTTGAACGTGCGGTGGGAGGGCCACTGGAACTGTCGCATCTCACGGGTGAAGGCCAGCCAACCCACCTCGTAGGGTAGGCCACCGTAGCCTCCCGGTGCTGGGTGGTCCATGGTGGGTCTTGCCCGCCTGTCTGACTGGTGGCGTGCATCACGCTGGCGCTCGATGGTTGTCCGAGCATCTTCAAGGGCTCGCGATGGGTCCATGGATCGGACGATCCTATGGAAATATTATCACAAGCGTTATCATGACGGTCGACACCCGCGGTAGCTGGCGTGAGGGAGGAGAGTGCACCGTGGCTGCATCACCCCCGGCCCTTCCACCATTGGCATGCGGTGGCTCGATGGAGCGGCAGCCTACGGGCCCCGCTGGTCGCAGCTCGTCTTTGTTGGTGATGCCAACGAGGCTCCGACGGTGGCTCTCCACTTGTCGAGTTTCTCCGCAGTAGGAGGAAGGTCAAGGAGCAGTTGCGCGCGCGCCAAATCTTCTGCTGGCGTGGGTGGCGGTGAGAGCTGCGTGGACCGTGATGCGCTTTGACTTCTAACCACGTTAGAAGGAGCTCTATCACGGCCCTGCGGTGGTACGCCGTTTTCGCCAGTACTTAGGCGTGCATGCTGACCTCCTTCATCTTGTGAAGGGTGCACTGGACTCTTCCCAGGTCGGCGCCCAGGGTCACCAGCATGGTGACGCTGCTCGTCACGCACGACTTGGGAGGAGCACGTCGTGGGCGCCGGCGCAGGCGTCTTGGAGGTCGCCGCACCGCCGGTGGGTGGCATGGCGCCACCCCTGGAGGGCCCCGTGCCGCCTGCGGGGGGCCCAACTCCATCTCTGGAATTTGTGGCATGCGTCCCATCGTCTTGCGCACGAATGACGCCGTTCACCATGTCTGGACTGCCAGGGCGATGTGGGTGTTCGCGGGTCATGCCTCAGGTTCTGTCCGTGACCGGCCCGCTACTAGCTCGCACCGGTACGTACAGTCCAGCTCCGGGTGAACCAATAGCCGTAGTCGTCGTCCTCTTGGGAGCCATGGCGATGAGGAACTGCTAGACTAGCTAGTAGACCAGATTCTCTCAACTGCGCCCCCTACCTGGCGCACCAAAGATGTCGGTGGGAACGACACCTATGGGATCACAAGAATCCCTACTGTGGTTGGCGGGTGCGGGGTTGTAAGAAGAGTAGGTCTAAGAGCCAGCACAAAGGTCGTTTACCCAGGTTTGGGCCGCGGGGATCGCGTAATACCCTAGTCTTGCTTTGGTGTGTATATGAATGTTCTTGAGCTAGCTATCGAGCGTGACTTGCTCAAAGATCCGAATCCCCCTCCAGTACGCCTCAGGCCTCCTTTTATAGTCGAAGGAGACGCCATAGTGGCACACAAGAGGTGGAAAGGGTATAGTAGCTATGCTTATCACTTGTCATTACGAGACAATACACATTAAATGCGCCCCCTGAGGTGTCCCCTCGCTTTGTTGCCGCCTCGCCTTGCTTCGACACGCGTCCAGGCCAGCGAGGCGGGCGGCGCCATGTAGGCTGGCAGGCTGCTGAGGTGGCACGTTGGCAGTGTCTTCATGAATATCTACATGGCAGTGTCTTCATGAATATCTACATGCCACCATGCAGGTGCTTGCTGAGTTGGCCTCGGGACCGCACGTCGCCACGCATGTGCTCGCCTGGCTGGCTGGGCTGGCAGCTGCATGGGAAAGATGGTGGGGTCTTGGCGCGCGCGGGCCTAGCCGCGGCTCCGCTGATGTCCTCGGCAAGGTTCTTGCCGGGGGCCCCGGCAAGGGTCTCGCCGTGGCATCACGGTCGTTCCCGGCAAGGATCTTGCCGAAGACCTCGTGGGTTTCCTTGGCAAGAATCTTGCCGAGGACCGCTGTCTTCTGGTCCTCATCTGATCTTATGTGTTGGTGATCTTCACAAAGATCTGCATGCCACCATGGAGGTGCCTCCCGAGCCTTGGTTCCAATGTGGTTGATGATGTTGGAAACCTGGGGCTCAAGCGTGGTGCGCTCCGCTGGTGTTGGGCAAGTTGCCCCGGCAAGGGTCTTGCCGGCGGAGTCCACCTCGCCCTCTTGCTCTTTGTGTTTTTGGTCTTGGCGTTGCCTTGATTGTCTCATGATTTCAGCTTCCTGCCTCTGCCCTATTTAAGTGTGGCGGTGGGCGCGGCTCTGACTGCCGGTGCACAGGTAAAGGGGTACAAAGTAGAACTCCTACTTCTGTACACTGACAGAAAACCCGCCCATAATGGGACAATATTTTTACCAACATATACGTGACCTAACAATTGACACAACACTCCTGTTGTATTATGTTGACACTAGAAAAAATTTGAAAGCAATAAGAAACAGTGGATATCGTTGCGTCCCAAAGGTGGGATGTTCCCTACCGAAACCATCAGGCTTGTTGTGAGAAGCTCTGGTTTGTGAGAAGCATATCCCCAAACCTGCCCCAAATGGGACAATTTTTTTACCATGACATGTGGATGCCGCTCCATAATAGCATGCTAGGTTTCATGAATTTCAAATGAGTTTTGGATTTACTAGAATTTAAAAACTAGGAATCTAAATGTTTGCGGCCGAGTGACAGTGGCAGGGTGTTTGACATTCATTCCCATTTCTTGCGTGAGACCTAAGCATGCAACCAAGGACACAGATTTGAATTTGCAACTAATTTATATGCATTAGAGCATGTGCCTGTAGTTAAAATTTGAATTATGCACATGAATGCATAGAAAACTCAGTTAATGGTTTCTTGGAGATCCATATGATGTAAGTCTTTTTGCGTTGTGTTTGTTGGGATCCGATGAACTTTGAGTTTATGATCAGATCTATGTTTTTATCCATGAAAGTTATTTGAGTATTCTTTGATCTCTTATATGCATCATTGATTATAGCCTCGTATTTCTTATCCGATATTTGGGTTTTGTTTGGCCAACTTGATCTATTTATCTTGCAATGTGAAGAGGTGCTTTGTGATGGGTTCGATCTTATGGTGCTTGATCCCAGTGACAGAAAGGGAAACGACATGTATGTATTGTTACTATTAAGGATAACAAGATGAGGTCTATTTCTACATAAATAGATCTTGTCTACATCATGTCATCGTTCTTATTGCATTACCCCGTTTTTCCATGAACTTAATACACTAGATGCATGCTGGATAGCGGTCGATGTGTGGAGTAATAGTAGTAGATGCAGGCAGGAGTCGGCCTACTAATCTTGGATGTGATGCCTATATAATGATCATTGCCTGGAAATCGTCATGATTATTTGATGTTCTATCAATTGCCAAACAGTAATTGTTTTCCCACCGTTTTCTATTTTTCTAGAGAGAAGCCACTAGCGAAACCTACGGCCCCCGGGTCTCTTTTCATCATATTTGCCTTTGCGATCTATTTTCCTTTGATTTTATTTTTAGATCTATTAAACAAAAAATACAAAAATACTTGCTGCAATTTATTTGTTCCGCGATCTATTTATCTTATCTACCACAATTATCTCACGTTATCTTGCCTACTTGAGGCGCCATACCCCCAAAGGGATTGACAACCCCTTTAACACGTCGGGTTGTGAGTATTTTTTATTTGTGTACAGGGGTTGTTTACGTGGTGTTAGGAGGTTCTCCTACTGGTTCGATAACCTTGGTCTCATCACTAAGGGAAATACCTACCGTCTCTATACTGCATCATCCCTTCCTCTTTGGGGAAATACCGACGTAGTTCTAGCAGACATCAACTTTCAGAAAGCACATACCTTGACAAAGTTTTGAAGAAGTTCAAAATGGATCGGTTCTTTCCTGTATTACAAGGTGTGAAATTGAGTCAGACTCAATGCCCGACCACTGCAGAAGATAGAGAGAAAATGAAAGTCATTCCCTATGCCTCAACCATAGGTTCTATCATGTATGATATGCTGTGTACCAGACCTGATGTGTGCCTTGCTATAAGTTTAGCAGGAAGGTACCAAAGTAATCTAGGAGTAGATCACTGGCAGCGATCAAGAACATCCTGAAGTACCTGAAAAGGACTAAGGATATGTTTATCATTTATGGAGGTGACAAAGATCTCGTCATAAATGGTTACGTCGATGCTAGCTTTGACACTGATCCGGATGACTCTAAGTCACAGACCGGATACGTATTTATATTGAATGGTGGAGTTGTCAGTTGGTGCAGTTCCAAGCAAAGCATCATGGCGGGATCTACGTGTGAAGCGGAGTACATAGCTGCTTTGGAAGCAGCAAATGAAGGAGTCTGGATGAAGGACTTCATATCCGATCTAGGTGTAATACCTAGTGCATCGGGTCCAATGAAAATCTTTTGTGACAATACTAGAGCAATTGCCTTAGCAAAGGAACCCAGATTTTACAAAAAGACCAAACCCATCAAGAGACGCTTCAACTCCATCCGTGATCTAGTCAAGGAGGGAGACATAGAGATTTGCAAAATACATACGGATCTGAATGTAGCAGACCCGTTGACTAAGCCTCTTCCACGAGCAAAACATGATCAGCACCAAGACTCCATGGGTGTTAGAATCATTACAATGTAATCTATATTATTGACTCTAGTGCAAGTGGTAGACTGAAGGAAATATGCCCTAGAGGCAATAATAAAGTTGTTATTTGATAAATGTTTATTATTCATGCTAGAATTGTATTAACTGGAAACTTGATACATGTGTGAATACATGGAAAAAATATTGTGTCCCTAGTAAGCCTCTACTAGACTAGCTTGTTGATCAAAGATGGTTAAGTTTCCTAACCATAGACATGTGTTGTCATTTGATGAACAGGATCACATCATTAGTAGAATGATGTGATGGACAAGACCCATTCGTTAGCTTAGCATTATGATCGTTCAATTTTATCGCTATTGCTTTCTTCATGTCAAATACATATTCCTCCGACTATGAGATTATGCAACTCCCGGGTACTGGGGGAATGCCTTGTGTGCTATCAAACGTCACAATGTAACTGGGTGATTATAAAGATGCTCTACATGTATCTCTGAAGGTGATTTTTGTGTTGGCATAGATCGAGATTAGGATTTGTCACTCCGAGTATTGGAGAGGTATCTCTGGGCCCTCTCGGTAATGCACATCATAATAAGCCTTGAAAGCAAAGTGACTAATGAGTTAGTTAAAGGATGATGCATTACGAAATGAGTAAAGAGACTTGCCGGTAATGAGATTGAACTAGGTATGAAGATACTGACGATCAAATCTCGGGCAAGTAACATACCGATGACAAAGGGAATAATGTATGTTGTCATAACGGTTCGACCAATAAAGATCTTCGTAGAATATGTGGGAGCAAACATGAGCACCCAGGTTCCGCTATTGGTTATTGACCAGAGATGTGTCTCGGTCATGTCTACATAGTTCTCAAACCCGTAGGGTCCGCATGCTTAACATTCAATGATGATTTCGTATTATATGAGTTATGTGATTTGGTGACCGAATGTTGTCTGGAGTCCCAGATGAGATCACAGACATGACGAGGAGTCTCGAAATGGTCTAGAGGTAAATATTGATATATAGGACGGTAGTATTCGGACACCAGAAGTGTTCCGAAGGGTACCAGGTACATATCGGGTCAACGAAAGGGGTTCCGGGCACCCCCGGCAAAGATATGGGCCTAATGGGCCAAGAGGGGAAACACAATAGCCAGCAGGGGCTGCTGCGCCCCCCATATGGGCCGAACAAGAGGAGGAAGGAAAGAGGGTAAGAGAGAAGGAAGGGGAGGGATTCGGCCTCCCCCATCCTTCCCTCCTCTCTCCTCCTTCCTTCCCCCTCCGAAAAACATGGTAAGGGGGGCGAATTGGACTAGGCCCCCAAGTAGGATTTCCTCCTACTTGGGGCGCCTCTAGGATGTTCCCCTCCCCCTCCCACATATATATACATGGGGAGGGGGCACCTAGAACACACATCAACTATTGTTAGCCGTGTGCAGCGCCCCCTCCACAGTTTACGCCCCCGGTCACATTCTCGTAGTGCTTAGCCAAAGCCCTGCGCGGATCACTTCACCATCACCGTCACCACACCGTCATGCTAACGGAACTCATCTACTTCCTCAACACTTTGCTAGATCAAGAGTTCGAGGGACGTCATCGAGCTGAACGTGTGCAGAACTCGGAGGTGCCGTACATTCGGTGCTTGATCGGTCGGAACGAGAAGAAGTTCGACTACATCAACCGCATTGCCAAATGCTTCTGCTTTCGGTTTACGAGGGTACGCAGACAAACTCCCCCTCTCGTTGCTATGCATCTCCTAGATAGATCTTGCGTGAGCGTAGGATTTTTTTTTGAAATTGCATGCTACGTTTCCCAACACCCACATGTCATTGATTTGTGGTTGTCTGAGTCTGGTTGTAAGAAGTAATTGCACTGTTTAGATTCGGTTTGAATAATTAAAGAAAATGCCTAAAACGTTGGAAATTCATATAAAATAATCCGTAACTCGGATGAAAATAATTTATATATGAAAAATGATCAAAAAAATAAGACGAATTCAAATATGTCATCCACATACATGCCACATGCTTCTAACACTTCAAATATGGAACCTTCCCCTCCGGATCATTAGACCGATAAAGCCTAAAGTCGGGAAAAGATTCCCAGATATTTTCTCGCTCCGTCTATAACACCTAGCACTGCATTTGGTTACCCCTAACATAACATATCACCAAGTCATGCATTGTGCTGCATTTGAGTGCTTTATATTTACTGTTTCTTCCCCCTCTTCTTCTCTGGTAGACCCCGAGACCGACGCTAGCCCCACTGAGTACGACTACGCTACAAACGTCCAACCACTTGCCGCAGAGCTTCCAGGCAAGAAAACCCCCCTTGATCATCCAGATATCGCCCATTCTTTCTCTCTTATTCTTGCATTAGGTTTTGCTACTGTCGTTGTTCCACAACTCCTATTCTGATGCATAGCCTGCTTTTGTAGCCTGCTATTGATACATTACATGTTATCCTAGCATGCCTAGATTAGTTGTGTTAGTGTGCCATCAGTGGCCCTACACCCTTGTCCGTGTTGCCATGCTGTACTATCTGGATTAACCAAGATGATGGATCATTGTTCCGAGAATGAACACCCCCTAAAGCCACTTACAATTGTACAACTTTATCGAGTCGTATCAAGTGTGATCTACCGAGGGTGATTCCTTGTATTTGAATCTCGATGACGGCTCTATAGTGTAGCCCATCTAGTGTGATCTATTGAGGGTGCTTCCTCGTATTTCACTCTAGGTGATGACTCTGTCATGCAGTATATCAAGGTAAACCTACCGAGGGTGATTCCTCCAGTTTCACCTTGATGGTATGGACCTGAACCCCGACAGTTCCAATGATAAAGATGGGTCGGCCCCAAGGGTACATGTGAGAGATATTGTGGCGGAATGACAGGGCAGGCGGAGACCTTCCAGAGAGCATTGGGCCTAGTCCCTGGTCATGGTCTACGAGTTACCAAGTTGGTGCGACGGCCCTGGTCGTCTCCGCGAGTTACCAATAATCCACTAACGGATTGGGTATTTGATCTAAGATTACCATTGTTATATATGCACTAACCGCTCTGCGGGATAATGGTTTATGGGACCCTTGCCATCATATGATTTCTTCTGAAAGCTCTTTCAGACGTCCATTCAGCATTGCGGCATGGTAGACAACGGATATCCTCCGATCAGGTGAAGCTGGACCATGCTCGCAATGACCCGGAGTGCTTCGGGGTGAGCGGCCGAACAACCCCTTCACGCTTAGGATTTAGACCGGCGGAGACCTCTCTAGAGAGCCTAGGTAGGACTACGATGTGTCGATTGCCCGAGGCCGGGCATTACCCAGAAAAGTGTGTCCGGCCAGAGGTAATGGAGCGTATCGGGTAATGTGGTGCCCCCTTGCAGGGAAGTTATCTATTCGAATAGCCGTGTCCACAATAAAGGACGTTCGGAGTTGTATCCCGATCTTATACAACTTGAACCGGATACTTGATGAAATACACTACTCAATAAATATGGAATGCCCATGGATCTTTTCTCGCAGGGAGTCAAGGAAGGATCAGGGTATTGTATTGATGTGTTAATTACAGGTTGGTATAGTATACGCTCATACTCTTTCCCCTATTGCAAGATGATCTGCCTCTCTTCTTTTGCTGCAAGATGATGGCTGCAAGAAGATGTAGTCTTCGGTAGAATGAGCTAGTCCCTCTTATTCTGGCATTTCCGCAGTATAGTATAGATCTGATGTAAGTCTTGCGAGTAGTTCGGATGAGTACTCATCGTTGCTTTTCTACCTTTTTTCATTCGACCCGGTTGCTGCTATTAGGTAGTAGAGCCCCAGATGCAAGTTCCTTCGCCGACGATTGCTACGTGGAGTTCAACGATCAGGAGTAATTCGGAGGTCCTGGGTAGGAGGCCTTGCCTTTTCGATCTAGAGCCATTGTTTGTTTTTTCCTTCTTAAGGCACCTTTGTAATTGTCCGTAGACAAACCTAACTCTTGTTGTAATTTGGGGTCTTGCGACCCTGGCTTGTAATATATTCTTTCTTTGTTTAAATTTGAGTCGTACAGTTGTGTTGCGATATTTTACCGTGAGTCACTGATTTTGATCGTGCATGTTGCGTGGATGTTTAGTGCATGATTAATTTCGGGGGCGTCACACTGACGACCCAACAACTCCTAAGTTTGTGGGTGGCCGGCTTATGAGGAGAGGCGGAGTGGATCATGCATGGTCGATCGAGTATGGTTTCTAGTAGCATTTTTTGTCGTTCAAACGATTTTTCTTCCATGACGGCTGGTCATCATGGTTGTCGTTGCTAGCACACTTGCTTCGTCAGTTTCAACATGGCTGTCTGCTTTCTTCCCCAATGTCGGTAGTTCCAAGTTGGGGTTCTGGTGCCATTGATTTACTAACCAAGCGTCCTCTAATATTTTGTCACTATGTCAGAGATTTCAGCAAACATCACTACAAGAAATATGTCAACTTATGACCTTCTCTCAATGACTCTAGCTGAATTGGTCATAAATCCACAGCCATTTCGCTTGGAAGGGCTCAAACCCTGAAATTGTCTTACACCAGATGGTCATAAAGCAAACAAGAGTGGTTCACGACCTTATTTCTACCTGATTACAACTAATATAAATGGTCATGAGGTTGTGAACGTGGATGCATTGGTACTTAAGGTGTCGCTCCAGGTGGGCTTGGGCCTTGGTTGAATGAGGCCACCTCCTTTAAAAAAAACTATGTGCCATGTAGGCCTCGGGCCATCCAGGAAGAAATGTGGGATGCCCTCATATTACTCAAAAAAAACATATATTCGGCCCAACGAAAATGGAAAATAACAATATCAACAATGTTAATCATGTATTTAAATTTTTCTAAAAATGTTAATCATGTATTTAAATTTTTCTAACCAATATCAACAATGTTTTATATTTATACAAAAATGTACAATGTGTAAAAAATATAGACATCAAAACGTATGTATGAAAAGATGTTTTTTTGTTGGCAATATATGAAAATATGTTAATCATGTATTTGAAAAAAGTTAAACATATATAAACAATATGTACAATGTGTCTTAAAAAATGTAGACATGTATTCAAAATATTAGACATCAAAATATTTATTAAAAATGTAGAAGTTTTTTTAAAACAAATATTTGTTAGGTCCTTCACAAAAAAAACTCATTTTGGGAACTCGAAAATTGGAAAAATAATCTGCGGAAATTTGTCTTTTTCACGAGAGGTAGATCAAAAACTTTTTACACCCAACCATTTAGTCAATTGTACATTAAATATTGTCTAATATTTTTATAAAATTGATGTGGTCAAATTTTGCTACAAATATTTGTTAGGTCCTTCACAAAAGAACTAATTTTGGTCACTCAAAAAATGGAAAATAGATTTTTCGTGCAAAGAAAATGAAAACTCCCTTTGACAACATTATTTTTAATTTCAACATTCACACTTTTGCAAAATATGATATCATTTGAACAAACTATGCCCATTTTGAATTTTTTTCATGCCCATTTCAAAATGCAGTCAAAACGGCGGGCATGACCATTCCTAGCTAGTGGTTGAATCTTGGAAAAAAAATTGGTGCTTCTCTGATTAAAATTATACTTATGTACCTAGAAATGTTTTTTGGAAAAAATAAAGAGCAAGCTATGAGGAAGTTGTTGCTCAAATTTGACCCGCTTCCTACTAAATTGGCAGAAATTTGACTTTTTCACCAGAGGTGGATCAAAACTTTTGACACCCAACCATTTTGTCAATTGTGCATTAAATATGGCCTAGTATTTTAAAAAAATGATTTGGTCCACTTCTGCAACAAATATATGGTAGGTCCTTCACAAAAAAACTAATTTTGGGCACTTGAAAAATGGAAAATAATGTTTTTGTCAAAAAAAATGAAAACTTCCTTAGCCAACATTGTTTGTCATTCCAAGATGCACCCTTGTGCACAAATTGAGGTCATTTGAACAAACTATGCCATGAATGCTACCATAACATTGATCATTTCGCTTGAAGCCATTGACCTTTACACATGATAGCTCATTTCTAAGAACACTTTTTAAAGTAATTACCATATTACAATTTTATTATTTTTCTTGGGAACTTGGCCACATAAAACGACACAATGCGAAAGTTTTCCAATTTTTTGATTTTTTTTTAGTTTTTCATGCCCGTTTCAAAATGCGGTCAAAACGGCAGGCATGACCGTTCCTAGCTAGTGGTTGGATCTTGGAAATTTGTTGGTGTTTCTCTAATTAAATAGATACATTTGTATCTAGAAATGATTTTAGGAAAAAGTTAAATAGCAAACTATGAGCCAGCTGCAGTTCAAATTTAACCCGCTTCCAACTGAATCAGCAGAAATTTGTCTTTTTCACTAGAGGTGGATAAAAGCTTTTGACACCCAACCATTTGGTCAATTGTGCATTAAATATGGCCTAGTATTTTAGAAAATTGATTTGGTCCAATTTTACGACAATTATTTGGTAGGTTCTTCACAAAAAACCTCATTTTGGGCGCTCGAAAAATGGAAAATGATTTTTTTGTCCAAAGAAAATGAAAAATTCCTTAGGCAACATTGTTTGTGAAAGTGCGTTACGTTGACTAGAGGGGGGGTGAATAGGTAACTTTAAGAATTCTTCACTGAGGAATTTTAGGGTGAGGAAATTCCTAAGCGAATAACTACTTGCAGCGGAATAAGTACTCAAGCATAAGAATAACAGAGAAACAGCATAGTCATCATGATGAAATGAAAGACAAACACTGAGTACAGAAAGCATAAACACAGGATAAGCAGGAAAAAGACAAACTGACTGAAGAAATACGATTGAGGAATTAGAGAAAGTCTTCAGTCAAAGTCTTCAAAAAGTAATGATCAGGTTCATCAGCACATAACTTAGGAAATGAAAGGGTTGAGGAAATAGAACCAGTAGGCTTGGTGAATACAATGATTTGGTAGACCAGTTCCAACTGATGTGATAGTTGTACGTCTGGTTGGAGCGGCTGAGTATTTAAACTCGAGGACACACAGTCCTCACAGTTTTCTCCTTGAGCTAAGATCACACAGACCTTGCCCAACAGTAGTGGTAAGTCTTCACAGGTGACTTCCAAACCTTCACAGACTTGGTCACTCGGCAATCCACAATTTCTCTTGGATGCTCAGACCATGACGCCTAACTGTCTGGAGGATACACAGTCCTCAAAGGTAACAAGCGTCGGTTCCACACAGGAACAATCTCTTCAGTGATGCTCAATCACTTTGGGTTTGTAGGTTTGTGTTTCCTCACTTGATGATTTTCGCTCAAAGTCCTCGGAGGATGGGATGCTCTTAAATGACAAGTGTCAGTTTCTCTCGGGGCAGCCAACCAGCTAGTGGTTGTAGGGGGCGGCTATTTATAGCCTAGAGAGCAGCCCGACATGATAAGACATAAAATGCCCTTGGCTGATTTGACCGTTAGGTGGGTAGATATTTTGGGACAGCTAGCGCATAGCATTGCAACGGTCGGATATTTGAGGTTCGAATTCCTCAGGGCTATCATGTTCCTCACTGTGTAGGCAATCCGTACTTGCGAATTCCTAACTCCTCGGTCAGAACAAATTCCTAAGAGACCAGAAGATCTTCGTCTCTGTCATTGAAGAAATTGACTGAACTGATATGAGATTTCCAATGTCTTCACTTGAAGGATTGGGTAGGTGTAGGATTCTGAGATGAGCATCACTTGGAAGTCAGTTTCCTTAGTATTACCTCGACCCCTTTAATAGTACGGTGTTTCCTATGACTCAAGAAGAAGTAAACGAAACTATGAAAACAAAAGTCTTCGCGCTTCATAATCCTCGCATGAATATCAAAGTCTTCAAGGTCACACCAATTTCTTCACTTTCAAAGTCTTCAGGAGAACCAAAGTCTTCAGTCGAAGACATTCATTTTAGGGGTCAACTTTCTCTGTAAATATCAAACTCCTCATTGACTTATAGAGCATGTGTACACTCACAAACATAATTAGTCCCTTAACATATAAGTCTTCAATACACCAAAATCACTAAGGGGCACTAGATGCACTTACAATCTCCCCCTTTTTGGCGATTGATGACAATATAGGTTAAGTTTTCTACGGGGATAAACTTATGAATTGAAAGTACTCAATATTGAGGAATTTGATTGCAAGATATAGAAGAACTCCCCCTGAATATGTGCATAGTGAGGGATTTGCTTTTGAAGCAATGCACATTTGAAGAGTAGAATCATGGGGATCTCCCCCTATATCTTGTAATTCATACTCACATTTAACATATCGAATGAAGAATTTGAAATGCATGATAAAATGTGGTGACTGATGTAATTCAACATGCGTGCATAACATTAATGAGGAAATAGCATGCAGAAAACATAGCAAAAGTATCAGGTCACCACCGGACTTAAGTTTACAACTCATTCAATAACACTTCAGAAGAGCGGGAGTTGCAACTTAACAAAAAAACGCCCATATAGATAGACCCGCTTGAAGACTAACTCAAATTTCTTCCCCTTTGTCATCAAATGACCAAAAGGGATGAAAAGTGAGGACTAACGCCCCTAAAGAATTTCTTCACAAAGTCGATGGAGGAGCGCCATTGTTGTTGGCGTCGGTTGTTGGAGTAGGTCCTGCCGCATTGTCGTCCAAATCTTCATTCTCATCAGTATCACGGGGTGAAGAATATGAGCTGGGCACCAGAGGGGGAACTTCAACTTTCTTGAATTTCTTCGGTGGAGGCTTAGACCAGCCGAAGTCTTGCTTGAAGCCCATCTGCTTGAGATCTTCATCACCATAAAGTGAGACAGTATAGCCCAGGTGCGATCAAAAACTTCATTGAGGTAGTAATGGTTCTTCTTCACTGAACTATATGTGGCAGTCATGTTGTGAAGGATTGAACCAAACTGACGTTTTACCCATTTGTGATTGTGATCCACCTTTTGATGAAGACTGAGGAGAAGCTCACGATCAATCATCACCCTTGGAGTTGTTGCCTGAGGACTTTGCTTTGAGGCATTGGCGGCAGTGTCATGAGTAGAAGAGTCATCATTGGTGGAATATGAAGCATCTTTGCAAAACTGTCCATCCAATGGTCGAATGCCCTCATCAATAATAGGAGTGGCCTTGCGCTTGTCATCAGTAGGAAAATGTCCGCTTGAGGACTTCAATTGGGGGCAAGTAGTTGCCATGGTTGAGTGTGTCAGCTTTGTAGTTGAGTGAAGACCTTGATCTGAGGAATCTTATAATCCATGGAGCATAAGGCTTCAACTCAAACGGGGACATTGCAACATTTGCCAAAGTCCGCATGAAGAAATCATGGTAGTTCGCTGGAATACCGTGCATGATATTGGAAAGCAGATTCTTCATGATGCCAATGACTTCTTCATCATTCGAGTCGTGGCCTTTGATAGGACTCAGAGTCTTGGTCAGAATGCGGTAGACTGTCCTTGGCACATATTGCAACTCCTTCACAAGGAACTTTGTCCTTGAGGCTTGGCCAGGCTTCAATGGCTTCATCAGAACTTGCATGAACTGATCAGACAGCTCAGTTTCAGAGTAGATGAGATGCGCACCTTCTGGGGGAGGACTGATAGGCATGGCACGAAGCAATTCAGTGGTCAGTGCCTTATAGTGAGTATTTTCGGTCATCCAGTCCAACACCCATGAGTTCACATCTTCAGCATTGCCAGTGATGTGCAGCGTCGCATAGAATTGAAGAATGGGTTCTTCATTCCAATCGCAAATGTCAGTGCAGAAGTTAAGCAGGCCAGCATCATGAATGGCAGCAAGGACTGGCGTGAAGCAAGGCAGTGATTCCATGTCCAAGTGAGGAATATGCTCATGGTCGAAGAATTTGTCCTTGTTGAAGAGCACTGAAGCATAGAAATTGGCTTGGCTGGCAGTCCAGAATCCCTTCCTTCACAGACGAGCAGAATCATAGGGATTGTAGTCAGTGAAGAATACATGCTCATTGAAGAGCATCTGCCTTGAATTTCGGAGTCTTAGAGAAAGGATTCTTCGGCTTGGGCCAAGGAGTATCAGTCAATTGAAGAACAACCTCGGTAATCTCAGTCTCAGGAGCCGCAGGCTGAGAAATTTCAGTTTCTGCTTCATTTGCAGCCTGGGCCTCCATTTCTTCAGCAGCATTTTCATCAGCACTAGTGGCTGGAATCTCTTCATGAGTGGAAGGGGCAGTATGAATTTCTTCAGAGCCCATCAAAACTTCTGTTGGTACTGGGGACTAAGGAATTTGCTGTAGCAGGGTGAACAAAGGAGAGTTGGGGTGCTGACTGTCCCAAAAATCATCGTTCATCACTGGTGTGGTGCTCCCAATGTCCACATCCTCATCCACTTCCATTTCTTCAATGTCGGCCTCTTCAGCTGTGAACTAAGGCGTTGGCGATGATACTTGGAGAGTTGAAGTGAGAGTATCAACTTCAATTTCTTCATCCATCTGCTATGTGGAAGCAGCAGAGGGATCTTCTTCAATAGATTCTTTAGGAATCTGATATTCTTCACCAAAAGGAACAATTTCCTTTGATGGCATGCTTGAGAGAGGAACAACATCAATGGGATTCTCAATCGAGCTCGTCAAAATCTTCGCCTTCTTGGGTGCAGAAGATTCTAAGGCAGCAGATGCTTTCCTTTTCCTCAAAGCAGCACGCTCCGCAGCTTTAGTTTTCTTCACTTCTAGAGCAGAAGGAAGAACTGGGCTTGGTGTTGGTGCAGGCGGAGCAGATGAAATTGGAGCAATTTCTTCAGGCACAACTGATGTAGTTGGCCTGTCTTGGGCAATCTCTTCAGGCACAACAGCAGATGCTTTAGTTGGCCTAGCTTGTTCTTCAGGCGCAACACTAGTGGTTGCCCTAGCAGTTTCTTCCGAGGCTGGAATATCTTTAGCAGCCCTGGTACTTGCAACATCAGCAGCATAATTTTCATTAGCGGTGCTGGCATTTTCTTCAGTCGGCTGTACATATGCTTCAGCCGGAGGAACTTCATCGGTTGAAGTGATTTTATTCGCCAATTTGACGAATGTGACCTTGGCTCCCAGCCACTCTACTTGTTATGCGTCAAATTAATTGCTGAGCTTTTTGATATCAGCTTGTAGAGCGAGGAGTTGTTCAGGCGAAAGGTTGAGGACATTGTCCTTCAGATAGCGCTGCTTCTTGTACTGTGCTTTCTTCACAGTTCTGGCTTGGTCATACTTCCATTTTTCTTCAGTTATTAACATTGTCAGCATGTGACTTTGTCCAGGGGTGAGGTTTAGCTCTGGCAGAGGAGTGTTTGGGTCCTTGTGCCAGAGGTCAATATAATACAGGGTCTTCTTCGGATCCAGTAGAAGAGGCACCACACTCCCTTTGGCTCTAGTGGCCTGCTGTTGTCTGTCCTTGATGATATTGGCTAATTCTTCATCATCGGCCTCATCATCATTAGATAGAATTTGAAAGACCATCTGCTTCTTGTGAGGACTTGGTCTAGTGCCTCGTCCAGCAGTAGCCTTTTTCTTCAGCAGAGAGGGGCCAACAGAAGAACTTGCAGAAGCTCCTGAGGCAATTGATATGCCTATGGTCCGTTGGCAAGTGGTAAGATGCACAGGTGCCGAGGACTTTGCCGGAGGAGCTGAGGGTTTTTAAGCCCGAGGAACTGGAACAGCCTAAGGAACTGGGGCAGCTTCAGGAATTGGCCTTGGTGGCATAGAGGAGCTTGGCCATGAGGGCATTGTTGAATAACTTGGCTGTGAGGCCATTGCTGAGGAAGTTGGTTTGTTGGCAGGCTTCTTGGGCATAGCCTTCTTGCTTGAAGAAGCCTCAGCAGCGGCAGCGGCAGCAGCAGAATCCTCATTAAATTTCTTCACTGCTTCTTTGGCCTGCTTGGCCAGCTTTGCTTGCCGCCTGGCCCATTCATCAGCATAATCCTCACCATGTTTAAGGCTTGTTGGATCAGCTCTCTAGCCAGGTGCCAGTGGAGGTCTTGATGTAACGCCCTTGATGCGGCTATATCTCCCACGTGTCGAAGCACGACTTAGAGGCATAACCGCATTGAAAGCAATGTCGCAAGTGAGGATATACCTTCTCCTGGGAAGACCCGATCAGTCTCGGAATTCCGGTTCGCAAGACATTTCTACAATGGAAAAACTAGACCAGCAAAGCCGCCCGATGTGCCGACAAATCCCGATAGGAGCTGCACATATCTCGTTCTCAGGGCAACACCGGATGAGACATCCTACGAGTAAAACCAGACCTCGAGTTTCCCCGAGGGGGCCCCGCAGTCTACTCAGTTCGGACCAACACTCGAAGGAGCACTG
>NC_041383.1:242582211-242698598 GCF_002162155.2 Triticum dicoccoides | reverse complement strand
AAAATAAAGATGACCCTCGGGCTCGCGAAAACCCAAGGGAAAAAGGTATAGGTGGCAAATGGTAAAACCAAGGTTGGGCCTTGCTGGAAGAGTTTTATTCAAAGCGAACTGTCAAGGGGGTCCCATAAATCACCCAACCGCGTAAGGAACGCAAAATCAAGGAACATAACACCGGTATGACGAAAACTAGGGTGGCAGGAGTGGAACAAAAGACCAGGCATAAGGCCGAGCCTTCCACCCTTTACCAAGTATATAGATGCATTAATTAAAATAAGAGATTGTGATATCCCAAAATAACCATGTTCCAACATGGAACCAACTTCATCTTCACCTGCAACTAGCAACGCTATAAGAGGGGCTGAGGAAAGTGGTCACATAGCCAATCAACGGTTTGCTAGGAAAGGATGGTTAGAGGTCGACATGGCAATATGGGTGGCATGATATAGCAAGTGGTAGGTAACGTAGCATAGGCATAGCAAAAGAACGAGCATCTAGCAAGCAAAATAGAAGTGGTTTCGAGGGTATGGTCATCTTGCCTGCAAAGTTCTCAGGGTTGTCGAAGGCTTGATCCTCGTAAGCGTTCTCAACAGGTTCCTCGTTCACGTACTCGTCTCCCGGCTCTACCCAAAGCAATAACACAAGCAATGGAACCACAATCAAACATAGAGCAATGCACAAGCAACATGATGCAATACATGACATGATATGCGAGATGTGATATGTAATGCATATGCATGCTCCGGAAGGGAAATGATGAACAAGGCATCAACTTGGCAAACCAAGTATGCCGCTGGAAATATGAGATGATTTTGGTTGAAATCGATATAAAGATCACCGGAATCGGATGCACGGTTTGCAAATGGCAAGCAAAACAAGAATGACACAAATCTGCGATTAACAGCACGATGCTACTTAGCATGCAACAAGAAACTATGCTACAGCACCCCAACATAAAAACAAAGTATATGGCAGTGATCTACAGGAGATGCTTGACAAGAGGGGAACACTGAGCTACGGCTAAATCACACCATAGCAGGTTCAAACAAGCATGGGAAAAGTGCAAAATATATCAGCTTCACAGACTTAGTGAAAATACTAATATGCCAAAAATTAACATCAGGAAGGCATGTTTAGAGCAAGCAAACAACCTGCTACAAGAACAATACATAGCAAAATATGGCATGGCATGAATCTACTCAAGGCATTGAACAATAGTCCCTTACTGACCATGAGTCAAAAAGGACCATAAGATATGATGGCACCCATGTAAACATAGCAAGTTTTTATTAACAATTTCAGACTTGGTGAAATTTTAGGACATGGCAAAACAGATTCATGTTGGCATGTTAACAAGCTTGATTAACTCACTACATAGCATATCATGGGATGAAATAAATCTAGCATTAAGTAGGCATGAAAATGAAGCTATCCTTGTGCAAAACAACCACATAGCATATTTGCATGAACAAACACATAAAAGACAAAACAGCAACATGAAGTAAAAAGACATGTTCATGAACTTGCTCAAATGCAGAAACTAATGCCACCACTGTATTGGTGGGATTTTTCTACCCCAAAAACATATATAATATGTTGGGGTTGCTGTAGAAAAATCATCATAAGTGCAATAAGTTAAAACCTGCCTAAAATGGCTATTGACAGAATTGGCAGTATTCCAGAAATGAAATGTCCAGATTTGGACTTGCCTGAAATGGAAAGAGAGGGCTATCCAGAAATGGAAAGCGCGGGGATAAGGGGAAAAATTGAAGGAGGAGGGCGCTGAGAGGCTGACTGGTGGGACCCTTCTGTCATAGAGACTACTGCTAAATATCAACAGAGGAAATAAAAAGGGGCGTGCCTGGGATTCGAACCCAGGTCGCTGCAGTAGGCGCGTGGGGTGCAAACCAGCTCGGCTAGGATAGGCTGTTGGTTGGGAAGGGGCTCTGACCTACTTGACCAAGCCACATAGCCCTGACTTCTTCTTCTCCAAGACAGAGAAGAAAACGACGACGACATCGGCGGCAGCAACGGCGACGGCGGGGCCTGGGTTGCGGCGGCGGGCATGCGGGATGTGCAAGTGAGTGCGGGTGTGGGGTTGCACGAGCAAACGTTCGAGCACGAGCTCGCAGAACACAAGCGGCGTGTGCACGTGCATCAGCAAAACAGGACGAGGCCGCTGCTCCTTGCTTTCCAGCGCAGGCAAGCGCGTGAGGCAAGCGCAGTGAGGAGAAACGCGGCTAGGCTGGAACAGGAGCGCTGGGACGTGCGGGTGCGCTACAGCAAAGATACGCACAACAATAAACTTCAGGCTTCGTCGAAGCACTACGGGCGCGGCAAAGACACGGACCAGGCGAGTCCTACGGGTGCCTACATGCCATGGGATGGATGGGAGAGGGAGGAGCGTTACCCAGCTCACCCTAGGACACGACGGGCTCGACGGAGACGTGCTAGAGGCGACGAGAGGGAGCTCTGAACTTGGCGGGGCTGCTGTCCGTGAAGCAGGGGAGGAAGAGGATGACGGGGAGGTAGCCGGACTTGACGATCCCAGGCGAGGAAGAGGACGACGGGGACATAGTCGACGTCGTGGAGGAAGACGGACGATGTTGGCGAGGCGGAGGTGGCCGGAGTGCACGCCGGCCACGGCTATCCCGAGCTCGAGCTGAAGCTCGGTCGGTTCATTGCGGGCAGGGCGACGGCGAGGCGCGGCTCGGCTTACCTGGCGACGGCGAGGCGCGGCTCGGCTTACCTGGCGACGGCGAGGAAGAGAGAGGAGGGGGATCGGTTGAAGGGAGACCCTAGGGCACCGGGGGCAACTTTATAGGGGTCTATGGAGCTTCTCCGGCCGTCAAATCAACGAGGTTGTCGACGTGGACATGCTGGATGCGCGCCATACAGGAGGTTGACGACGCCTCTGTACGCATGGGTTGGATGGGCTGCTGGGCTGCGCCTGGCTGTGGTGCTCTGCTGGGCTGCAGGTGAGGGGAAGACCCAGGTAAGGAGAGGAAAGTCCCCCTTCTCATTTCCTTCCAGTTTCTGATTATTTAAATAACCAGCTGAAGAAACGAAAAGGCTAGTGGACTAGGAGAGGCATTTGGAAATTATGTAAATATTCCCAAGCTCCTGGGATTATCCGCTATTTGGATAAATTGCATTGGGCATTTTTAGAGGTAGAAAAATAAAACAAGTTCAAACTTGTGTCATTTTTGAACCTGACCAAAACAACTTCAAATAAGGTGATATTTGGCAGAGAGGTAAATGATATGGAGCAAGATTTATAGGGAGAATATGAACATTTAAGGAGAAGGTAAAAGGTGCACTTGCAAAATGAAAGAAAGGAAAGGAAGGAGAAATGGTGATGATGCAAGATTTATGCATTGAACATGCAACAACATAACATGTATGAGATCACAACATGCACATGATGAGGATGGAATGCAAAATGACAAGAGGCACAAATGCAATATGGTAAGGTGAGCATGACAATGAAAAGAGTAAACCACATAACCAAACAAGATGAGGCCAAACATGATAAAAACCCACAAGAATTGGATGAAGGTCAAGTTGATATATTGCCAAATTGGGACATGTTACAACTGGGGTGTTACAACACTCCACCACTACAAGAGGATCTCGCCCCGAGATCTAGGACTCAAAGAACTCCGGATATTCGGAACGGAGGTGATCCTCACGCTCCCAGGTGGCTTCTCAGTCGAAATGGTGTGACCACTTCACTTTCAGGAATTTGATAGACTTGTTGCGAGTCTTGCGCTCGGTTTCTTCAAGAATAGCAACGGGGTGCTCATGATAAGAGAGATCTTCTTGGAGGTCAATTTCTTCGAAGTTGATGGTGCGCTCAAGAGTCTTGAAGCACTTGCGAAGCTGTGACACGTGAAACACATCATGCACGTTTGCAAAGTTGGATGGAAGCTCGAGTTGATAGGCGAGGTCCCTCTTTTGCCAATGATCTTGAAAGGACCCACGTATCTAGGGCAAGCTTCCCTTTGATACCGAAGCGACGAGTGCCTTTCATTGGAGAGATGCGGAGGTAGACATGGTCTCCGATTTCAAAAGCCAAGTCACGGTGCTTGCTATCATAGTAACTCTTCTGGCGCGATTGCGCTGCCTTGAGATTCTCATGAATGACTTTGCACATTTCTTCGGCTTCTGTGATCAAGTCGTTGCCAAGAAGTTGGCGTTCACCTGTCTCGGACCAATTGAGAGGAGTACGGCACTTTCTGCCATAGAGAATTTCGAATGGGGCCTTGCTCGAACTCGCTTGGAAGCTGTTGTTGTAGGAGAACTCGGCATATGGAAGACAATTTTCCCACTTCATACCGAAAGAGATGACACAGGCCCTGAGCATGTCTTCAAGGATTTGATTGACTCGCTCGACTTGGCCACTTGTTTGAGGATGGAAAGCTGTGCTGAAACAAATGTTGGTGCACATGGCCTTCTGAAAGGAGTCCCAGAACTTAGAGGTGAAAATGCTTCCACGGTCTGAAGAAATCAATTGTGGAATACCGTGCAAGGAGACAATTCTGGAGGTGTATAGCTCTTCCAGCTGAGCTGCTGTGATGGATTCTTTGATAGGGAGGAAATGAGCCACTTTAGTAAGCTTGTCAATGACAACGAAGATAGCATCATTTCCACGCTTGGACTTAGGAAATCCAGTCACGAAGTCCATCTCGATGTGATCAAACTTCCATTCCGGAATAGCAAGAGGTTGGAGGAGACCAGCTGGTCGTTGGTGTTCTGCTTTCACCCTTATGCAGACATCACATTCATTCATGAATTAAGCAATTTATCGCTTCATTCGAGTCCACCAATATGACTGCTTGAGGTCATGGTACATCTTCGTACTTCCAGGATGAATGGATACGAAGGAATTGTGTGCCTCATTCATGATGACTTTTCTTAGATCGCCTTTGGGAACCACAATTCGATCCTCGAAGAAAAGAGTATCTTTGTCATCCAACCGATAGCACTTGTACTTGGAT
Organism: Triticum dicoccoides; assembly: GCF_002162155.2. Taxonomy (NCBI): domain Eukaryota; kingdom Viridiplantae; phylum Streptophyta; class Magnoliopsida; order Poales; family Poaceae; genus Triticum; species Triticum dicoccoides. The sequence continues at coordinate 242,693,601 of NC_041383.1, read as the reverse complement.
ATGCCCTTGTCGATACCACGTTTCACCTTCTTCACCATGGTATCCAGGAGTTGTGCCTCACGAATTTGATCTTCCAATGTAGGAGAGACTATGAGGTTGGCAAGAAAGCCTTGAGGAACAACTTGAAGATTCAGCTTGCGGAAAGCTTCACAAAGATCCGGTTGGAAGGCCTTGAGAATTAAGCTGTTGCAATAAGCCTTTCTACTCAGAGCATCTGCAATCACATTGGCCTTGCCAGGAGTATATTCAATACTTGGATTGTACTCTTGAATCATCTCGACCCATCGAGTTTGCCTGAGGTTGAGGTTGGGTTGAGTGAAGATATACTTGAGACTCTTGTGATCAGTGAATATGTCCACTTTCCTTCCCAACAAGAGATGTCTCCATGTTATCAATGCATGGACAACTGCCGCCAACTCAAGACCGTGAGTGGGGTAGTTCTTTTCGTTGGGCTTCAACTGGCGAGAGGTATAGGCCACAACTTTCTTCTCTTGCATTAACACAGCACCGAGACCTTGAAGAGAAGCATCACAGAAAACTTCGAATGGCTTGGATTCATCAGGAGGAGTCAAGACAGGAGCTGTGACTAGCTTCTCTTTGAGGGTGTTGAAAGCAACGTCACACTCAGGCGTCCAGGCATACTTGACATGCTTCTGGAGGAGGTTGGAAAGAGGCTTTGCAATCTTAGAGAAGTTCTCAACGAATCTTTGGCAATAGCTTGCAAGACCAAGAAAACTGCGGAGCTGCTTGACATTCTGAGGAGGTTCCCAATTCACAATTGAAGACACCTTCTCGGGATTAACAGCGATGCCCTTGGCGGAGATGATGTGACCAAGATAAAGAACTTGATCAAACCAGAACTCACATTTGGAAAACTTCGCATAGAATTGATGCTCTCTGAGCTTGTCGAGCACCAGACGCAAATGTTTGGCATGATCCTTCTTATTCTTGGAGAAGACCAAAATATCATCAAGATACACCAAGACGAATTCATTTGTGTAGGGGTTGAAGATGAAGTTCATCATTCGAGAGAATGTTGGAGGAGCATTGACAAGGCCAAAAGACATGACAGTATATTCATAAGAACCAAAGCTTGTTCTAAATGCTGTCTTGGGAATATCTTGTTCACGAATGCGAATCTGATGATAACCCATACGGAGGTCAAGCTTGGAGAATACTTTAGCACCTTTGAGTTGCTCGAAAAGCTCATTGATGTTGGGAAGTGGATACTTGTTCTTGATTGTCTTCTTGTTCAATGGACGGTAATCGACGCAAAGTCGGTCCCTGCCATCCTTCTTCTGGACAAAAAGAACTCCACAACCCCATGGAGATGAACTCGGTCTGATCAAACCCAGACGCTCTTGTTCATCGAGCTATTTCTTCAATTCCTTCAGCTCCTTGGGTCCAAGCTTGTATGGACGCTTGCAAACGGGTTCAGTGCCAGGCTCAAGATCGATAATTAATTCGACTGGCCGGTGCGGAGGCATACCCGGAAGCTCTTCTGGAAAGACATCTTGGTACTCACAAATGACTGGAATTTGAGAAAATAGCATCCAACTCGCCCTTCTCATTGAGAGAGAATAACCGAATGGTTTCATCACGAGTGGCATAGATGATAACATCCTCAGAAGAGTGTGTCAATTGAATTTCCCTGGTAGCACAATCAAGTTGTGCTTTGTGCTGAGAAAGCCAGTCCATCCCAAGAATTAGATCAATATCCGAGTCACCAAGAACAATTGGTTTAGCCAGAAATTTATAGTTGCCCAACTGGATGGAAACATCAGGAGCAACCAAACTAGAAGTCATAAGTTTACCCGGAGAAACAACTTGCATAACTTTGGACAAGACCTCTGTGTCCACATTGTGCTCCGATGCAAATGGGTATGACATGAAAAAATGCGATGCACCAGTATCGAATAAGACTTTTGCAGGAATAGAGTTAACTGGAAGATTACCCATGATCACATCTGAAGAATCCTCTGCCTGAGCTGCATTCATCATGTTCACCTTTGCATGCTTTGGATTATGCTTGAGCACTACATTGCTTGAAGACCTCACAGGAGGAGGAGGAGGAAGGCGCCTTTGGTTGAAGCATTTGTTCGTGTAGTGACCTTTCTGCTGGCACTTGTTGCAAGTCACCTCTGAGAGCGGACAGTGATAAGGAGCATTTGTCCTTGGAGCTTGAGAATTTGACTTGTTCTGATGGCTTGGGTTGGGTGGGTGGGAAGATCCACGACCACCTGAGTTCTTCTGCTGGTAAGGCTGACGAAACGGAGGAGGAGGAAGGTAGAACTTTTGCTGCTTAGCTGCCACTTGAGAGGAAGAAGAAGACTGAACTGCATCCCTGATTCTCTTCTTAGAAGCCTCACACTTGAGCTGAGCACCTTCTTGCTTGAGGGCCATATTGTAGAATTGATCAAACTGAGTAGGTTCAACAAGAACGAGAGCTAACTGCAGATCCTCTCTAAGGCCACCTCTGAATTGATAGATCATACTCTTTTCAACAGGAACGTCTTGTTTAGAGAAGCGAGCAAGTTTCTAAAACTGCTTGTTGTATTCGTACACTGACATGTTGCCTTGCTTGAGATTGCGGAACTCCTCACACTTGCTCTCAACAACACTGGTAGGAATGTGGTGAGCTTTAAAGTCCCGACAGAAATCAGTCCAAGTAATCACTCGACCTCCTCTGGAATCCTTGTATTGCTGGAACCAATCAGCTGCTTGGTCCTTGAGCTGAAAAGAAGCGAACTTGACGTAGTTGAGGGAGTCCTGGACTAGGGGTGTTTGGACAGCCGGACTATCATCGTCCGCCGGACTCCAAGACTACGAAGATACAAGATTGAAGACTCCGTCCCGTGTCCGGATGGGACTTTCCTTGGCGTGGAAGGCAAGCTTGACAATACGGATATGTAGATCTCCTACCATTGTAACCGACTCTGTGTAACCCTAGCCACCTCCGGTGTCTATATAAACCGGAGGGCTTTAGTCCGTAGGACGAAACATACATTACAACAATCATACCATAGGCTAGCTTCTAGGGTTTAGCCTCCTTGATCTCGTGGTAGATCAACTCTTGTACTACCCATATCATCAATATTAATCAAGCAGGACGTAGGGTTTTACCTCCATCGAGAGGGCCCGAACCTGGGTAAAACATCGTGTCCCTCGTCTCCTGTTACCATCCGCCTAGACGCACAGTCCGGGGGCCCCCTACCCGAGATCCGCCGGTTTTGACACCGACATTGGTGCTTTCGTTGAGAGTTCCTCTGTGTCGTCACCGATAGGCTTGATGGCATCTTCAACCAACAACGCCCTCCTGGGTGAGACTTTTCTCCCCGGACAGATCTTCGTATTCGGCGGCTTTGCACTGCGTGCTAATCCGCTTGGCCATCTGGAGCAGATCGAAAGCTACGCTCCTGGCCGTCAGGTCAGATTCAGAAGCCTAAACTTCACGGCCGATGTCCGCGGAGACTTGATCTTCGACGGACTCGAGCCACAGCCGAGCGCGCCGCACTGTTACGATGGGCATGATCTAGCTCTGCCGCCGCACAGTGCCTTGGTGGCCGCACATGAATCCGCTTCGGCTATCAGTCCGGAGCCGATCGCCCAGATCGAGGATCGGTGGTTAGACGCCGCCTCAGGGGCTTCAACTTCCACGGCGATGGAGCCGAACATCGATCTTGTCCCCCGCGAAACTCGTGATTCCGAGGTGCCGGACTCCTTGCCGGACTCTGAACCTCCCACGCCCCTACCAATCGATTCGGATTGGGCGCCGGTTATGGAATTTACCGCCGCGGACATCTTCCAACACTAGCCCTTTGGCAACATCCTAAATTCGCTAAGGAATCTCTCGTTATCGGGAGAGTCCTGGCCGGACTATGGGTAGGACGGTTGGGATACGGACGACGAAGAAATTCAGAGCCCACCCACCACCCACTTTGTAGCCATTGTCGACGATCTAACCGACATGCTAGACTACGACTCCGATGACATCGACGCTATGGACGATGATGCCGGAGACGAACAGGAACCAGCGCCTACAGGGCACTGGAAGACCACCTCGTCATACGACATATATATGGTGGACACCCCAAAAGAGGGGGACGGCGAAGAAGCAGCGGAGGCAGATTCTTTAAAGAAGCAGCCCAAACGCCAGCGTAATCGGCGCCGCTCTAAATCCCACCAAAGCAAGAATGGAGATTCCGGCACAGGAGATAATAATACTCCAGAGAGCGCCGAAGACAATCCCCTCCCGCAAGACTCAGAGCAGGAGGATGCAGAAACAAGCCCTCACGAGAGGGCGGCAGACGAAGAGGTCGAGGATCATAACTACATGCCTCCCTCCGAAGACGAAGCAAGCCTCAACGATGACGAATTCGTCGTGCCAGAGGATCCCGTCGAACAAGAGCGTTTCAAACGCAGGCTTATCGCCACAGCAAATAGCCTAAAGAAAAAGCAGCAACAGCTTCAAGCTGATCAGGACCTGCTAGCCAATCGATGGACCGAGGTCCTCGCGGCCGAAGAGTATAAACTCGAACTCCCCTCCAAAAGTTACCCAAGACGCAAGCTGCTCCCCCGATTAGAGGAGGAAGCATACGTACCTCAATCACCAGCGCACGATATGGCTGACCGGCCACCCCGTGGTCGTGACAGAGAGGCATTCAGGCCCTCAGCCAAAACCGTACCCCGGCATCGCTCCAAAAGTACGAAGCCAAGAGGGAACGCGCCGGACTTGCGAGATGTACTGGAGGACAAAGCAAGGCAATCCAGATCCATATACGGATCACGTGGGCGCCCCACGACCCATGACGAATACCGTCGTGCCGGATACAATAACCCTGGCCGGGCCGAACACAGCAGACAGCGCTCTCTCGAGCTGCGTCGTGATATAGCCCAATACAGAGGCGCCGCACACCCGCTATGCTTCACTGACGAAGTAATGGATCATCAAATCCCCGAAGGGTTTAAACCCGTAAACATCGAATCTTACAACGGCACAACAGACCCCGCGGTTTGGATCGAAGATTATCTCCTCCACATCCATATGGCCCGCGGCAACGATATCCATGCCATCAAGTATCTCCCACTCAAGCTTAAAGGACCAGCTCGGCACTGGCTAAACAGCTTGCCAGCAAAGTCAATTGGGAGCTGGGAAGACCTGGAAGCCGCATTCCTCGACAACTTCCAGGGCACGTATGTGCGACCACCAGACGCCGATGACCTAAGCCACATTATTCAGCAGCCAGATGAATCGGCCAGACAATTCTGGACACGGTTCTTGACAAAGAAAAACCAAATCGTCGACTGTCCGGATGCAGAGGCCCTTGCAGCCTTCAAACATAACATCCGGGACGAATGGCTAGCCCGGCACCTGGGACAGGAAAAGCCGAAATCTATGGCAGCCCTCACATCTTTAATGACCCGCTTCTGTGTGGGAGAGGACAGCTGGCTAGCCCGCAGCAACAATCTCCGTAAAAATTCTGGCAGTTCGGATATAAAGGACAACAACGGCAGGTCACGTCGAAACAAAAACAAACGCCGCATTAACGGCGACGATAAGGAGGATACGGCAGTTAACGCCGGATTCCGAGGCTCTAAACCCGGTCAGCGGAAGAAGCCATTCAAAAGAACCACTCCGGGTCTGTCCAACTTGGACCGAATACTCGATCGCCTATGCCAGATACATGGCACCCCCGAAAAACCAGCCACCCACTCTAATAGAGATTGCTGGGTGTTCAAGCAAGCAGGCAAGTTAATTGCCGAAAACAATGACAAGGGGCTAAACAGCGACGACGAGGAAGAGACCCGACCGCCGAACAATAGAGGACAGAAGGGTTTTCCCCCACAAGTACGGACGGTGAACATGATTTACGTGACCCATATACCCAAGAGGGAGAGGAAACGCGCGCTACGGGACGTCTATGCAATGGAGCCAGTCGCCCCGAAGTTCAATCCATGGTCCTCTTGTCCGATCACTTTCGATCGAAGAGACCATCCGACCAGCATTCGCCATGGCGGATTCGCCACATTGGTTTTAGACCCAATCGTCGATCGATTTCACCTCACGAGAATCCTGATGGACGGCGGCAGTAGCCTGAACCTGCTTTATCAGGATACAGTGCGCAAAATGGGCATAGACCCCTCAAGGATTAAACCTACAAAGACAACCTTTAAAGGTGTCATACCAGGTGTGGAAGCCAATTGCACAGGCTCCGTAACACTGGAAGTGGTCTTCGGATCCCCGGATAACTTCCGGAGCGAGGAGTTAATCTTCGACATAGTCCCGTTCCGCAGCGGCTATCACGCTCTGCTCGGACGAACCGCGTTTGCAAAATTCAACGCGGTGCCGCATTATGCATACCTAAAGCTCAAGATGCCAGGCCCTCGTGGGGTCATCACGGTCAATGGAAATACCGAACGCTCCCTCCGAACGGAGGAACATACAGCGGCTCTCACGGCAGAAGTACAAAGCGGCCTTTTAAGGCAATTCTCAAGTCCGGCCGTTAGACGGCCGGATACAGGAAAACGCGCTCGGAGCAATGCCAACCAAGATCACCTGGCGCAATCAGAGCACGCGTAGAAATGCGGCCCCAACCCTCGCCCGCGCATGATCGCAAGAATAACACTCCACGTACATCATTACGCTTTGGAGATACCATGGGCACAGGGGAAGGGGCACGGTCGCAACAGACCCAGAGTGCGGTTCGACCACACCGGGGGCTCGCAAGCGTGCCCCCCTTTTTTATTATTTTTATTTTTTCCCTTCTTTGTGTACACAGGACTCCGTTAACCAGAGGCCCTGTCCGGCGATGAACCTGCCGAACTCATGATGCAACAATCAGGGACGAAAGAAAGCTGCGACGAACATTCAGGTGGTCTCAATTACGAGCATTAAATTCGATTATATACACCAAGTCCGCAGCTCACCCTGGAGGGGGACATGTTTACTTAGTCCAAATCCCTTGCTTACCGCACTATTTGTATCAGTCCGCTCTCATAAGCAAACCTTTTTTCATAAATAATGCAACACCTTTTTATTGCAATAGCATTATCTTTTATATATATGCTCATTACATGACATCTTGCACCCGTATACTTTGGTACGGCCGAATACGCCAGGGGCTTCTGTTCCCCAAATTATGGTGTGATAAAGTCCGAACACTTTCACAAGTGCGGCACCCCGAACTTATAGCATTATATGAATCGGCTCCGTATCATGTCTTGGGTCAATAGTTGGGTTTGCCCGGCTCCCACGTTTTGGTGCCTTACGTTCCGTTCCGTCGGCTAAGGTGGCACTGGGAGAGCCACTGCGATTGCGCCCCGGTTGAGCTGGGCGAGCGCCTTAGTGGAGAAAGCTAAAACTGACCGGCATGATAAGGCGAGAGACTGGTCGCTGTTCGAGAGGTTTTTTCGGGTCCTTAAAGACTCACGCCGCTTCGAGCGAAGTTCCGGATAATGTCCGACGAAGGCGTGGATAGCGCCCCGGATTCGGTCTTCCGAATACCAGGGGCTTCGCCGAAATTTAAAATTATAGAATTCTATGGCTAAGTGAGAGTGTTCAAGCACTATAAGTCCGGTTGCCTTGTTCGTTGTGTTAAGCACCTCCCTAGATGGACCCAATAATGGGAACAAGAGTGCTCAAGTTTATCCCGAACACCCCAGCACTTGCGGCTTGGGGGCTGAAGCCAACGACTTGCCATCTCTAGATTTTTATAAACGGCCGCACAGAAGGTAATATTTTAAATTAAACAAGCGTTGCTTAACGCGCACATGAACAAAGTTTCCGCGCGCAGGATAATACATAACGAGTTTACTCAAAGATTACATTTCGGGGGCACTCATCCGCAATATCGCGGGCTCCCTTCAGGACAGTTTTATAATACATCTCGGGCGTGCGATACTCCTTGCCCGGCGGCGGGGGGTCCGTGAGAAGATTCTCCGCATCCAACCTGCCCCACTGCACCTTCATGCGGGCAAGAGCCCGACCAGCACCTTCAATACAGGCGGAGCGCTTGATGACCTCCACCCAGGGGCACGCATCCACCAGCCACCGCACGAGGCTGAAGTAGCTTCCAGGCAGGGCCTGACCAGGCCACAGCCAGACTATGAGAGCCTTCATGGCCTCCTCAGCTACCTTGTGGAGTTCGACCAGCTGCTTCAGCTGGTCGCTTGGGGGCACCGGATGGCCGGCCTCAGCATACTGAGACCAGAAGACCTTCTCCGTCGAGCTCCCCTCCTCGCCACGATAGAATGCGGCGGCATCAGACGCACTTCACGGCAGATCTGCAAACGCCCATGGAGAGCTCCGAATGCGGGTAAGTGTCAGGTAGTTTACACTAACATGCCTGCTTTGCATGAAAAACACCTTACCCGCCGCTATCTTCTTTATATCCTCAACCTCCTGAAGGGCTTTATGGGCTTCGGCCTTGGCGGACTTGGCACTTTCGAGAGCCGAGGCAAGCTCGGACTCTCGAGTCTTTGAGTCACGCTCCAAACTCTCATTCTTTTCCATGAGAGCCTGGAGCTCTTGCCGAACTTCCGCCACCCGTGCCTCCTGCTTTTCTCGCTCTGCCCGTTCCGCGGCCGCACTACGTTCGTCCGCGGACACAGCCTCCTTCAGGGCTGCCACCTCGTTAGTGGCCCCTGCAATACCCGTATTATCCTTGTTAATTTTATTGCAACCAAAATCCTTTTCTGTAAGGTAACTATTCAAAGTGGTGTTACTCACCCTCTTTGTCCTCGAGCTGCTTCTTAGCATGGCCGAGCTCTTGCTCGGACCGCTCGAGATCTTGCTTTAATGCACCGACCTCCGCAGTCAGTGCGGTAGAGGTCAGCAGCGCAGCCTGCAAACCCATATTGACATATATTTTAAGCAACCCTGCGTATATCTTGTTAGATCCTCAGTCCGGCTCTTTCTTTCCGAACACCGAACTGAGCATCAGGGGCTACTGTCTATGCGGTATTACATTATATAAATTTAACTTCTTACCTCAAAGCCTGTTAAAAGGCTACTCCAGGCTTCGGTCAGCCCGCTCTTGGCGAGCTGAACCTTCTGAATCACCGCACTCATAATAGTGCGGTGCTCTTCCTCGATGGAAGCGCCTTTGAGTGCCTCCAGCAAGTTGTCTGGCGCCTCCGGTTGGACGGAGGCCGCCGGCGTCATGGCCTTGCCCTTCTTTCGAAGGGGCTGCCTGCCGGACTCTGGAACCACTGCGGGTTGCGATGTAGAGTCCGGCACAAAGTCCAGGAGGCTGCCTTGCGGCTCCTCCGGAGCCTCCTCCTGATGGGTCCCTCTCTGGGATCCCACCTCAACGTCCTCATCGGCGCGGGGGGTGGAGGCAGTCGGAAGTGAATCCACATCCGACGGGGCCAACAACCCGCTCGATGAAGCGGGGAGATCATCATCGGCCGGACTGTGGACGATATGCGGCATTAGAAAGGCACTATGTGGCACAAAAGCAATTTCAGATTATACAGGGATCCGGATGCTTACGATCTCGCTGGAGGCCTGGCCCTCGAAGGCCACTCCTCTTCGCCAACGTTGGTGTTGGCGAAACAGTCCGGGGGGATAGTCCTCCCCCTCTTGGACCCTTCGGCCTCCCCTATTGGGGAAGCCTTCCTCTTCTTCTCTCCCTCCTCCGGGAGAGAATCCTCCTCCTCCTCGTCGTCTTCGGGGGAGGATTCCGCCTCGTCGTTGGACACCTGGTAGCGGGAACTCTTTCGAGTCCCCGCGGCCGCCTTCTTGGCCTTCTTCTCTGGCACCACATGCGGTGCCGGAACCAGCAGCCCTGCTAAACGGGCGTCCACTGGGTCTTCTGGCATGGGAGCCGGGCAGATAAGCTGCTCGGCCTACTCCATCCATCCCTGTCAAAGGAAAAGGATGGATCAAACTCTTAGAATCAATTTGATTACTATAAAGTATCCCGTAATGAGGTTGAATCACTCACCTCGTCGGTTGGATGCTACGAGCTAAATCCGCGATCTTCCGTCGCGGATGCGGGGGCTTCGGCACCCTTAAACAGCACCCTCCAGGCGCCTTCGTATGTCGTATCGAAGAGCTCGCTCAGCGCCTGGTGTTGTTCCGGATTAAACTCCCACAGATTGAATGCCCGTTCTTGGCATGGGAGAATCCGGCGGATGAGCATGACTTGGACCACGTCGACGAGCCTGAGCTTATTGCTCACCAGCTTCTGGATGCAGGCTCGGAGTCCCGTCACCTCGTTCGCATTGCCCCACAGCAAGCCCTTCTCTTTCCAGGAGGTGAGCTGCGTGGGGATGCCAGATCTGAACTCGGGGGCCGCCGCCCATGCGGGCTTGCGCGGCTCGGTGATATAGAAGCACCCCGATTGCCACCCCTTGACGGAGTCCACGAAGGTCCCTTCGAGGCAACGAACGTTGGGCATCTTGCCCAACATGGCGCCTCCGCATTCCGCTTGCGTGCCCTTCACAACCTTCGGCTTGACGTTGAAGGTCTTGAGCCACAGGCCGAAGTGGGGCCGGATGCAGAGGAAGGCCTCACACACGATGATAAACGCCGAGATATTGAGGATGAAGTTCGGTGCCAGATCGTGGAAATCCAGGCCGTAAAAGAACATGAGCCCCTGGACGAATGGATGGAGCGGAAAGCCCAGTCTGCGGAGGAAGTGGGGAAGGAAGACGACCCTCTCATGAGGCCCGGGGGTAGGGATGAGCTGCCCCTCGTCGGGCAGCCGATGTGCGATGTCACCGGAAAGGTATCCGGCGTTGCGCAGCTTGGTGATGTGCTCCTCCTTAACGGAGGAGGCCAGCCATTTGCCTCCCGCTCCGGACATATTCGGAGAAGGTCGAGGCGAGACGCGCGAGCTTGGGCGTTGGAGCTTGAGTGCGCAGAGATGGGTAAGCAAAGGAGGAAGAAGGCGTAGGTGAGAAGGTAAATCCTTATCCCTTATATATAGGCGGACAAAACTGTGCGTCCCCCACCGGCCTAGTAAAACTCGCTTATCTCCCAAGTGCCACCATCAATGGTGCGGTTGGGTTACCCACGTCCGTATTGATGAGAATCCCGGAATAAGGGGAACACGATCTCTGCTTCGACAAGACGTGCCAAGGAAACCGCTTCGCTAAACATGCTGAGGTGGTACAGTAAAAAACGATTCAAGTAAAAGCCTGGTAGCGGTGTGATGTCACGCCGCATAATACGTCAGCAGATTGAACTGGTGTACATTTTATTCTCTCTACGGTGGAATGTGGAATTTATTTTGCAGAGCCGGACACTATCCTGGTGTTCACGATCTTCTCTGGATTATTCAAGGGAGGAACCCGCCTTGCAATGCCGAACATTATGCGCGCCGGACTTATCGTCATTGAAGCCTGGTTCAGGGGCTACTGAGGGAGTCCTGGACTAGGGGGTGTCCGGACAGCCGGACTATCATCGTCCGCCGGACTCCAAGACTACGAAGATACAAGATTGAAGACTCTGTCCCGTGTTCGGATGGGACTTTCCTTGGCGTGGAAGGCAAGCTTGGCAATATGGATATGTTGATCTCCTACCATTGTAACCGACTCTGTGTAACCCTAGCCTCCTCCGGTGTCTATATAAACTGGAGGGCTTTAGTCCGTAGGACGAAACATACATTACAACAATCATACCATAGGCTAGCTTCTAGGGTTTAGCCTCTTTGATCTCGTGGTAGATCAACTCTTGTACTACCCATATCATCAATATTAATCAAGCAGGACATAGGGTTTTACCTCCATCGAGAGGGCCCGAACCTAGGTAAAACATCGTGTCCCTCGTCTCCTGTTACCATCCGCCTAGACGCACAGTCTGGGACCCCCTACCCGAGATCCTCCGGTTTTGACACCGACAGTAGTCCTCAGGCCTGACATTGCTGCATTTGAAATGCTTGTTGATATCCACGAGCCAATCGTCGGCGTCTGTGGCCTCTGCACAGTAGCTAAAAGACGTTGGCTGATTTGCAAGGAACTGGTTGAGGGTAGGAAACTGAGGCTGATGGTTGAACTGCCCTTGACCTTGATTCCCTTGGTTGCCTTGGCCTTGGTTGCGCTCTTGCATCAGATGAATCAACAACTGAGCGTTGGCGTTTGTGGTTGCCATCAAAGTTTGCCATGCCTCCGGAGGCGGAGGTGGAGGTGGAGGGTTCGCCTGACTCCCATCATTGCGTTCCGGATTCTGACGCATTGGCGGAGCCATCCTGAAGAGGGTGACATCCGTTAGCATCTTGATTGACAGATAGACAAGTTGAATCAACGGATAGAAATTGCAACATATAGTCTTCACAATAAACATTCGAACAAGGATGAACGAATGAATTCCAAAGTAAACATCACGTCCATTAAGTTGAGAAGCCACTTGATAAGATATTGATGAAAGAAAAATAAAAGGCAAGGTACGAATGGAACAAATAAGTGGTAAGGATTACCCAATCACAAACCAAATATCTGCGGGAAGAAATGCTAGAGCTACTTGAATCCCACCTATAAACTCCCGAAACTTTCCGGTTATGCAATCAGGTGTTGGGGATACAGGGGAAGCAATATATCTCACCCAAACTAACAATCCCTACATCCAGCTGTATCCATCCGTCAACACATAACCAAGAAACCTTCAGAAATCGTGTACCTCAACCTTCGAAAAGCATCCGTTATACGAGTTATGGCAATACTCCCGAACTCCCCAGTACTGGGTGACGTCGAGGTTATCTCACCAACAACCGCATAAAAGAGATTTTCGATGTCGGCAAAACTCAGGTATTCCAGAACTGCAACGATAAAATTGTGACGACAACACCTCGGAGCTCAACTCCCCGGGACACTGCCACAACCCCTAAATGTCAGGAGGCACCAAGAACAATGTTCTCGTCACAAAACCATCGGAACGATTCCAAGATACCCGCATGATCCTAAAAAAAATTAGTGAAATTTCAGGAGAGAAGAGTCAAAACTTCTACGTCAGGAGACCTCACCAGAGCGACGAAGGGACTGAGGAGTAAAAAGAAATCCTACTCTCCGATATATATAATCCTAAGACTCAAAACATTTTTTGTTCTAGACTCAACACCGCCAGCAAACAATCAAGCAGGGGGCTCCTAAGTTGAGGATGGCTCTGATTACCAACTTGTAACGCCCTCGATGCGGCTATATCTCCCACGTGTCGAAGCACGACTTAGAGGCATAACCGCATTGAAAGCAATGTCGCAAGTGAGGTAATCTTCACACAACCCATGTAATACATAAGGGAAAGAGATACATAGTTGGCTTATAGTCGCCACTTCACACAATACATAAATAAACATCCATCATCCAGATTACACTCAAGGTCTGACTACGGAACCAAAATAAAAGAAGACTACCCCAAATGCTACACAGATCCCCGATCGTCCCAACTGGGCTCCACTACTGATCGTCTGGAAACGAAACATAGTAACGACCACGTTCCTCGTCGAACTCCCACTTGAGCTTGGTTGCGTCATCTGCACTGGCATCGTTGGCACCTGCAACTGTTTTGGTAGAATCTGTGAGTCATAGGGACTCAGCAATCTCACACCCGCGAGATCAAGACTATTTAAGCTTGTGGGAAGGGTGGTGTAATGAGGTGGAGCTGCAGCAAGCGACTAGCATATATGGTGGCTAACATACGCAAGAGAGAGCGAGAAGAGAAGCAAGGCACGGTCGTGAATCTAGAAGCGATCAAGAAGTGATCCTAGAGCAACCTACGTCCAACATAACTCCAACACCGTGTTCACTTCCCGGACTCCGCCGAGAAGCGACCATCACGGTTACACACACGGTTGATGTATTTTAATTAAGGTCAACTTCGGGTTTTCTACAACCGGACATTAACAAATTCCCATCTGCCTCATAACCGCGGGCACGGCTTTCGAAAGATAAATACCCTGCAGGGGTGTCCCAACTTAGCCCATCATAAGCTCTCATGGTCAACGAAGGATATACCTTCTCCCGGGAAGACCCGATCACTCTCGGAATTCCGGTTCGCAAGACATTTCAACAATGGTAAAACTAGACCAGCAAAGCCGCCCGATGTGCTGACAAATCCCGATAGGAGCTGCACATATCTCGTTCTCAGGGCAACATCGGATGAGACATCCTACGAGTAAAACCAGACCTCGAGTTTCCCCGATGGGGGCCCCGCAGTCTACTCAGTTCGGACCAACACTCGAAGGAGCACTGGCCCGGGGGGGCTAAAATAAAGATGACCCTCGGGCTCGCGAAAACCCAAGGGGAAAAGGTATAGGTGGCAAATGGTAAAACCAAGGTTGGGCTTTGCTGGAAGAGTTTTATTCAAAGCGAACTGTCAAGGGGGTCCCATAAATCACCCAACCGCGTAAGGAACACAAAATCAAGGAACATAACACTGGTATGACGGAAACTAGGGTGGCAAGAGTGGAACAAAACACCAGGCATAAGGCCGAGCCTTCCACCCTTTACCAAGTATATAGATGCATTAATTTAAATAAGAGATATTGTGATATCCCAAAATAACCATGTTCCAACATGGAACCAACTTCATCTTCACCTACAACTAGCAACGCTATAAGAGGGGCTGAGCAAAGCGGTCACATAGCCAATCAATGGTTTGCTAGGAAGGGATGGTTAGAGGTTGACATGGCAATATGGGTGGCATGATATAGCAAGTGGTAGGTAACATAGCATAGGCATAGCAAAACAACGAGCATCTAGCAAGAAAAGATAGAAGTGATTTCGAGGGTATGGTCATCTTGCCTGCAAAGTTCTTAGGGTTGTCGAAGGCTTGATCCTCGTAAGCGTTCTCAATAGGTTCCTGGTTCACGTACTCGTCTCCCGGCTCTACCCAAAGCAAGAACACAAGCAATGGAACCACAATCAAACATAGAGCAATGCACGAGCAACATGATGCAATACATGACATGATATGCGAAATGTGATATGCAATATATGCGTGCTCCGGAAGGGAAATGATTAACAAGGCATCAACTTGGAAAACCAAGTATGCCACTGGAAAGATGAGATGATTTCGGTTGAAATCGATATAAAGATAACCGGAATCAGATGCACGGTTTGCAAATGGCAAGCAAAACAAGAATGACACAAATCTGCGATTAACAGCACGATGCTACTTAGCATGCAACAAGAAACTATGCTAGAAATTAACATCAGGAAGGCATGTTTAGAGCAAGCAAACAAGCATGGGAAAAGTGCAAAATATATCAGCTTCACAGACTTAGTGAAAATACTAATATGCCAGAAATTAACATCAGGAAGGCATGTTTAGAGCAAGCAAACAACCTGCTACAAGAACAATACATAGCAAAATATGGCATGGCATGAATCCATTCAAGGCATTCAACAAAAGTCCCTTACTGACCATGAGTCAAAAAGGACCATAAGATATGATGGCACCCATGTAAACATAGCAAGTTTTTATTAACAGTTTCAGACTTGGTGAAATTTCAGGACATGGCAAAACAGATTGATGTTGGCATGTTAACAAGCTTGATTAACTCACTACATAGCATATCATGGGATGAAATAAATCTAGCATGAAGTAGGCATGAAAATGAAGCTATCCTTGTGCAAAACAACCACATATGGATGTATATAGACATATTTTAGAGTGTAGATTCACTCATTTTGCTTCGTATGTAGTCACTTGTTGAAATCTCTAGAAAGACAAATATTTAGGAACGGAGGGAGTAGCATATTTGCATGAACAAACACATAAAAGACAAAACAGCAACATGAAGTAATAATACATGTTCATGAACTTGCTCAAATGTAGAAACTAATGCCACCACTGGATCGGTGGGATTTTTCTACCCCAAAAACATATATAATACGTTGGGTTGCTGTAGAAAAATCATCATAAGTGCAATAAGTTAAAACCTGCCTAAAATGGCTATTGACAGAATTGGCAGTATTCCAGAAATGAAATGTCCAGATTTGGACTTGCCTGAAATGGAAAGAGAGGGCTATCCAAAAATGGAAAGCGCGGGGATAAGGGAAAAAATAGAAGGAGGAGGGCGCTGAGAGGCTGACTGGTGGAACCCTTCTGTCATAGAGACTACTGCTAAATATCAACAGAGGAAATAAAAAGGGGCGCGCCTGGGATTCGAACCCAGGTCGCTGCAGTAGGCGCGTGGGGTGCAAACCAGCTCGGCTAGGATAGGCTGTTGGTTGGGAAGGGGCTCTGACCTACTTGACCAAGCCACATAGCCTTGACTTCTTCTTCTCCAAGATAGAGAAGAAAACGACGACGACGTTGGCGGCAGCAACCGCGACGGCGGGGCCTGGGTTGCGGCGGCGGGCATGCGGGATGTGCAAGGGAGTGCGGGTGTGGGGTTGCACGAGCAAACGCTCGAGCACGAGCTCGCGGAACGCAAGCGGCGTGTGCACGTGCATCAGCAAAATAGGATGAGGCCGCTGCTCCTTGCTTTCCAGCGCGGGCGAGCGCGTGAGGCAAGCGCAGTGAGGAGAAACGCGGCTAGGCTAGAACAGGAGCGCTGGGACGTGCGGGTGCGCTACAGCAAAGATACGCACAACAATAAACTTCAGGCTTCGTCGGAGCACTACGGGCGCGGCAAAGACACGGACCAGGCGAGTCCTACGGGTGCCTACATGCCATGGGATGGATGGGGGAGGGAGGAGCGTTACCCAGCTCACCCTAGGACACGACGGGGTCGATGGAGACGTGCTGGAGGCAACGAGAGGGAGCTCTGAACTTGGCGGGGCTGCTATCCGTGAAGCAGGGGAGGAAGAGGACGACGGGGAGGTAGCCGGACTTGACGATCCCAGGCGAGGAAGAGGACGACGGGGACGTAGTCGACGTCGTGGAGGAAGACGGACGACGTTGGCGAGGCGGAGGTGGTCGGAGTGCATGCCGGCGACGGCTATCCCGAGCTCGAGCTGAAGCTCGGTCGGTTCATGGCGGGCAGGGCGACGGCGAGGCGCGGCTCGGCTTACCTGGTGGCGGCGAGGAAGAGAGAGGAGGGGGATCGGTTGAAGGGAGACCCTAGGGCACCGGGGGCAACTTTATAGGGGTCTATGGAGCTTCTCCGGCCGTCAAATCAACGAGGTTGTCGACGTGGACATGTTGGATGCGCGCCGTACAGGAGGTTGACGACGCCTCTGTACGCATGGGCTGGATGGGCTGCTGGGCTGCGCCTGGCTGTGGTGCTCTGTTGGGCTGCAGGTGAGGGGAAGACCCAGGTAAGGAGAGGAAAGTCCCCCTTCTCATTTCCTTCCAGTTTCTGATTATTTAAATAACCAGCTGAAGAAACGAAAAAGGCCAGTGGACTAGGAGAGGCATTTGGAAATTATGAAAATATTCCCAAGCTCCTGGGATTATCCGCTATTTGGATAAATTGCATTGGGCATTTTTAGAGGTAGAAAAATAAAACAAGTTCAAACTTGGGTCATTTTTGAACCTGACCAAAACAACTTCAAATAAGGTGATATTTGGCAGAGAGGTAAATGACATGGAGCAAGATTTATAGGGAGAATATGAACATTTAAGGAGAAGGTAAAAGGTGCACTTGCAAAATGAAAGAAAGGAAAGGAAGGAGAAATGGTGATGATGCAAGATTTATGCATTGAACATGCAACAACATAATATGTATGAGATCACAACATGCACATGATGAGGATGGAATGCAAAATGACAAGAGGCACAAATGCAATATGGTAAGGTGAGCATGACAATGAAAAGAGTAAACCACATAACCAAACAAGATGAGGCCAAACATGATAAAAACCCACAAGAATTGGATGAAGGTCAAGTTGATATATTGCCAAATTGGGACATGTTACAACTGGGGTGTTACAACACTCCACCACTACAAGAGGATCTCGCCCCGAGATCTAGGACTCAAAGAACTCCGGATATTCGGAACGGAGGTGATCCTCGCGCTCCCAGGTGGCTTCTCGGTCGGAATGGTGTGACCACTTCACTTTCAGGAATTTGATAGACTTGTTGCGAGTCTTGCGCTCGGTTTCTTCAAGAATAGCAACGGGGTGCTCATGATAAGAGAGATCTTCTTGGAGGTCAATTTCTTCGAAGTTGATGGTGCGCTCAGGAGTCTTGAAGCACTTGCGAAGCTGTGACACGTGAAACACATTGTGCACGTTTGCAAAGTTGGATGGAAGCTCGAGTTGATAGGCGAGGTCGCCTCTTTTGCCAATGATCTTGAAAGGACCCACGTATCTAGGGCAAGCTTCCCTTTGATACCGAAGCGACGAGTGCCTTTCATTGGAGAGACGCGGAGGTAGACATGGTCTCCGGTTTCAAAAGCCAAGTCACGGTGCTTGCTATCATAGTAACTCTTCTGGCGCGATTGCGCTGCCTTGAGATTCTCACGAATGACTTTGCACATTTCTTCGGCTTCTGTGATCAAGTCGTTGCCAAGAAGTTGGCGTTCACCTGTCTCGGACCAATTGAGAGGAGTACGGCACTTTCTACCATAGAGAATTTCGAATGGGGCCTTTCCCGAACTCGCTTGGAAGCTGTTGTTGTAGGAGAACTCGGCATATGGAAGACAATCTTCCCACTTCATACTGAAAGAGATGACACAGGCCCTCAGCATGTCTTTAAGGATTTGATTGACTCGCTCGACTTGGCCACTTGTTTGAGGATGGAAAGTTGTGCTGAAACGAATGTTGGTGCCTATGGCCTTCTGAAAGGAGTCCCAGAACTTAGAGGTGAAAATGCTTCCACGGTCTGAAGAAATCAATTGTGGAATGCTGTGCAAGGAGACAATTCTGGAGGTGTATAGCTCTGCCAGCTGAGCTGCTGTGATGGATTCTTTGATAGGGAGGAAATGAGCCACTTTAGTAAGCTTGTCAATGACAATGAAGATAGCATCATTTCCACGCTTGGACTTAGGAAATCCAGTCACGAAGTCCGTCTCGATGTGATCGAACTTCCATTCCGGAATAGCAAGAGGTTGGAGGAGACCAGCTGGTCGTTGGTGTTCTGCTTTCACCCTTCTGCAGACATCACATTCATTCAAGAATTGAGCAATTTCTCGCTTCATTCGAGTCCACCAATATGACTACTTGAGGTCATGGTACATCTTTGTACTTCCAGGATGAATGGATAGGAGGGAATTGTGTGCCTCATTCATGATTACTTTTCTTAGATCGCCTTTGGGAACCACAATTCGATCCTCGAAGAAAAGAGTATAGGTACCTGTGAACAGAGTATAGGTGCAAAGTATTTGGAGAGGTCATATGCGTTCTCAGGAGATTTTGTAAAACTGAACAAGTTTCCGGAAATTGAACCGATGTGTTCTTGAAGAATTTCACTAAGCATTCTTTGACTTAGGTTCTAGAGTTGTGCGGATTGAGAGAATCACACAGTTGAGGAATCATGAAGAAAAACGTCACTTAGAGAAACAGATCAAGAGCGGAAGTTTGTGCTAGGTGTTTAGAGCGTGGAGGTTGAAGAATAAACACCTTTTGAAGATTTTATGAAAATCATCAGTAGTAACAAAGGTAGTAAAAGTAACTTTTAATTACCCTTGATGAAGAACACGACGAATAGGAGGTGTAGATTTGGAAGTTTGTCGGCTCGGATCTTCCACGCCCTAACTTCACGGAGGAAGACGGCTATGGCGGCGGTGGAGGGAAGATTTCCGCAGCCGGCGCGAGTACGACGGCGACGAGGACGAGGCAGTGAAGCTCTTACTCACCGGCGACGATGAAGTTAGCGGCGGTGCTAGGGCTTGAGAGCTCGAGCGAGGGAAGTGAGGTCGAGCGGGGTAAATGCAGTCAGAGAAGGGTGAGGGGTATTTATAGCCACTGAGAAAAACTGTTTGCCCAAAGAAAATGGACGAACGTGCCCCTGATCGTTCTCATCCTAGCGGCATGTGTCACCCACGTACGGTGTAGTGGAGATCATGTAAGATCTTGGGTGAAAAGATAAGATTTATTGTCAAATGTGTAACGGTTCGAGCGGCAAAAGCAGAAAAGTTAGATAAGAATATTTTAAAGTTTCTTTCACAATTTCTTCAGCTGACAAGGACACAGTGAAGAATTTGAACGGGTTTCAAATAGAATGCACATGAAAATTTGTGAATAGACTGGGTTGAGTTTAGCATAGACGGGGAAAGGGTCCGATCACATTCACTTAGCAGAAAAGTCAACTTGAAGAATTAGCAATAAGTGAATGTTGTAGAACACATGGTCAATGAAGGATTACGCTGGAAAGAGTGAAGACAACGCGAAGTTGAAGAATTTGAAAAACGAGGAATTTCAAAATGAAGAAAAACTCAAATGAAGATTTTCAACTTTGGTTGGTGGCGTAACCCACCGTATAAGAAAGATGATTACAGACACCGCGTACAATTGTCATAGGGTTCTGAGAATCAATTTCTTCATTAATTTCTTCACACTTTGAGGGTTAGTCTTCATTGATTGAAGAAAAATGTTACTTCGTGTGTTGCACATCTAAGTCATCAAGTCAGCATAAGTGTTAGGATGTGTGTCCTTTTCAAAGAACATTCAAAGATTCTAGGATATTTAGCTCACACCGCAACTTGCTAAATCTCTTCTCATCCAAGGGTTTTGTGAAGATATCGGCCAACTGGTCTTCAGTATTTGCATGGTCTATGGAGATGTTGCCCTTCAACACATGGTCACGAAAAAATGATGACGAATCTGGATGTGCTTTGTCTTCGAGTGCTGAACTGGGTTGTGAGCAATCTTGATAGCACTCCCATTATCGCAGTAGAGTGGCACATTCTTCACGTTGATGCCATAGTCCTTGAGAGTTTGCTTCATCCATGGCAGTTGAGCATAGCACGATCCGGCAGCAATGTACTCAGCTTCTGCAGTGGAGAGTGATACACAGTTCTGCTTCTTCAAGGACCAACATACCAAGGATCGTCCGAGGAAATGACATGTGCCTGACATTGACTTGCGGTCCACCCGATCACCAGCATAGTCAGAGTCTGAATATCCAATGAGATCAAAGGAAGAGCCCTTGGGATACCATAATCCAAGTGTTGGTGTGTGAGCTAGATATCGAAGAATATGCTTCACAGCCTTATGGTGTGATTCCTTCGGTGTAGCTTGAAATTGGGCACACATGCAAACACTAAGCATTATATCCGAACTAGATGCACATAGGTACAATAGAGAGCCAATCATGGAGCGGTATACCTTTTGATTGAAGTCTTTACCATTTTCATCAGTGCATAGATGGCCATTTGTGGGCATAGGGATTTTCACGCCTTTGCAATCTTGCATGCCGAATTTCCTCAACACATCCTTGAGGTATTTCTCCTGAGATATGAATATGCCATTGTATTGCTGACGACTTTGAAGACCTAAAATATATTTCAATTCTCCCATCATAGACATTTGATATTCTTCACTCATCATATAGGGAAATTCATCATTGTAACGTTGGTTAGTACAGCCAAAGATAATGTCATCAACATATATTTGGCACACAAATAATTCATCATCATATGCTTTGGTGAAAAGAGTTGGGTCAAGTGAACCGGGTTTGAAGGAATTCCTTCAGTGTGTCATACCACGCCCGAGGTGCTTGCTTGAAGCCATAGAGGGCCTTGTTGAGTTTGTAGACATGATCTGGAAATTTTGGATCCTCAAAACCTGATGGTTGAGCAACATATACTTCTTCCTCAAGCTTACCATTGAGGAATGCACTTTTCACATCCATTTGATCTAAGATGATATTATGATGGTTAGCATAAGCAAGCAATATGTGAATAGCCTCAAGTCTAGCAACAGGTGCAAAAGTTTCATCAAAATCAATTCCTTCAATCTGTGTGTAGCCTTGAGCTACAAGACGAGCCTTATTCCTCACCACGAGGCCGTTTTCTTCTTGTTTGTTGAGGTAGATCCATTTTGTACCGATGATGTTGTGCTTGCGTGGGTCTGGTCACTTGACAAGCTTCCACACATTGTTGAGCTCGAATTGATGCTATTCATCTTGCATGGCTTGAATCCACTCGGATTCCATGAATGCTTCATCAACTTTAGTGGGCTCTATGATAGAGACAAACGCAAAAAGCCCACAAAAGTTAGATAAATGTGGAGCTTTTGAGCGCGTGAGAGGACCTGGTGCATTGATGTCATCGGTGATCTTCTCGATCTACACTTTGTTTGGAACGCGAGGATGTGCGGGTTGACGACATTTCTTAGGCCCAACAACTTCTTCAGGACCAGTTTCTTCAGCAGCACCAGCATGATTTTCTTCACGATCCGAATGACTTCTTCAGCAGATTCTTCGGTAGGGATGACGTCCTTAGTAGCTTTCAACTTGATGGATTCCTCAGGTGACATTTCATCTAGCACAGGAGGTAGGTGCTCTTTTTGCAAGCCATTAGTTTCATCGAACCGCACATCTACAGCTTTAACAATCTTGTGGTGATTGATGTTGAAGACTTTGTAGGTGTGCGAGTCCTTTCCGTAACCAAGCATAAAACCCTCATGTGCTTTCGGTGCAAACTTAGAGTGATGGTGAGGATCTCTAATCCAGCATTTAGCACCGAAGACTTTGAAATAACTTACATTGGGTTTCTTGTCAGCGAGGAGTTCATATGAGGTGTTTTTGAAGAATTTGTGAAGATATACCCTATTGATGATGTGGCACGCAGTATCAATTGCTTCAGGCCAAAAGCGCTGAGGTGTCTTGCATTCATCAAGCATAGTGTGAGCCACCTCAACAAGAGTTCTATTCTTGCGCTCCACGACGCCATTCTGCTGAGGAGTATAAGGAGCAGATAACTCGTGAGTAATACCAAGTATATCTAGATATTCATCGAGGCCAGTGTTCTTGAACTCGGTTCCATTATCACTCCTGATATGCTTGACCTTCAAAACTGAAGTTAGTAGAAGCCCTTGAGGAAATCGTCTGAAGACCTCCTGCACTTCATTTTTGTAAGTGATGATATGCACCCATGTGTAACGAGAATAGTCATCAACAATGACAAAGCCACATAGTGATGCAGAACTAGAGATATTGGCATAATGAGTAGGGCCAAAGAGATCCATATGAAGTAATTCAAAGGGACGAGAAGTGGTCATGATAGTCTTCAAGGGATGCTTGGCTCTGATGATCTTTCCAGCCTCACAAGCCCCACAAAGATTATATTTGAGGAATTTGACACCCTTGATGCCAATGACATGCTTCTTCTTCGCGAGTGTATGCAAGTTCCTCATCCCAGCATGACCAAGTAATCGATGCCATAACCAGCATTCTGAAGCTTTTGCAAGTAGACATGTGGCAGGTTCTGGTCCTGCAGAGAAATCAACAATATACAAGTCTCCTTTCCTAAAGCCTTTGAAGACTTTAGAGTTGTCAGATTCCATTAGCACAAGGCAACGATATTTGCCAAAGACAACAACCATATCAAGATCACAATGCATTGAGACAGACATGAGGTTGAATCCTAAGGACTCGACAAGCATGACTTTGTCCATGTGTCTATCCTTTGAGATTGCAACCTTACATAGACCCAATACCTTGCTTTTGCCTTTGTCAGCGTAGGTGATATGCTTCAGATGAGATGGTGACAAATCAGTGTCCATCAACAAGTTCCTGTCACCAGTCATGTAATTTGTACATCCACTGTCGAGGACCCACTCAGTAGCTTTGAGTTGATCATCCTGCAGATGAATTTGTGCAACTTGCGAACCCATATACTTCATCAGTGAAGAATATGGTATCAATTTCATCAATAGTAATAGACATAGTAATATGAGGACATGAGAAATGAATGATTCATTTCTTCATGATTAGCTTGTGTCCTTTCAAGCACATTCAGGTCTCCAACAAATTCTTCATACGATTAAGTTCGTCTGGAGACCTGACCCTGCATAAGAGATTAGTTCTTTTTCTTCACCACCCACATCTGGAGGGGTGGCAAAGAGTTCATCATTCTGTGAGCTCCATAAGAAAAGGATGGCATTGAAGCTAGTGCACTTCATTTCACAGAAGAGTGGTTAGGATAAGCATATGAATAAGTAGAGAAATTCTTCGAGGACTTATGAACATAATGGTTTGAAGAATAATGCACATATTCATGGCCCTTAGACTTTCCCTGCGAAACAGAAGTGTTAGCATGATGATGTTCATATGAGGATTTTGATCCGCGTGAGGAATTTGATCCATATGAAAAATTTGGTCCATATGAGGACTTGGATCCATATGAAGATTTTGATCCGTATGAGGAATTTGATCTGGGGTTCCTATTCTTCATGGGTGGTGTCATGATGACATTCACCTGAAGATTTTCAAGGCACCTTTTAGGAACCCAGATTTTCTTCATAGGGGGGTCATTCCTGCAGTTAGTTCCAACATATCGAGCAAATACTTCACCATTCTGATTCTTAAACAGTTTATAGTTGGAGTCAAATGACTCATCAGAGGAATATGAAGAATCATAGGTAAAGCTAGATAAAGTGCATGGATCTACAGGAGGTCCTTTCGCAGCAACCCATGAGGTTTGGGATACTGCTCAGGTTTCCAGTAGGTCCCATCAGCACTGAGTTTCCTCTCAAAGGCAATACCCTCTTTCCTAGGGTTCCTGTTCAAGAACTGCCTTTTGAGCACATCACATAGAGTCTGATGCCCTTTGAGGCTTTTGTAAATGCCTGTCACATACAATTCCTTCAGACCTGCATTATCGTCAGTGATACTTGTGGTATCCTCAGATGAGGAATTTGTGACCACAGAGACATTTGAAGAATTTGCAGCAATAGGAGCATTTGAACATTCAGGTGATGAATTAGCAGATTCACACTCAATGCATTTAAGTCATGGTGGAATAAATTCTTCCTGAGCGGAACTGATCTGTTGAGCAAGCAATGAATCGTTTTCCTTCTGAAGATCTTCATAACTCTCTTCTAACTTCTCAAGATCTTGCTTTATCTGAAGAAATTCATAAGAAACCTTCCCATGATCAGTTAAGAGAGTGTTATGATAATTTTGAAGGTTGTCAAACCGAGTTTGAAGTCTCTGAAGATTATCTGTCAGAGTCTTAGTTCGATTCAATTCCTGACCCAACAGGTCGTCGCTTCTGTCTAGTTGATTTTGAATCTTTTCTAAAGCCTTCTGTTGTTTAACAGCAATTTTAGCAAGTTTGGAATAGCTAGGCTTAAGATTGTCATCAGATTCATCCTCACTAGAGTCAGAGGGGGAATGTTTGAGTACCTTGGCACCTTTTGCCATGAAGCAGTAGGTGGGAGCATAGTCATCGAAGCTTTTGTCAGCAGAGTTGGGGAGATCATTTTCTTCAGTGCTGAAGATGGACTTGCTGACGTAAGCAGTAGCGAGGGCTAAGCTTGCCACACTAGAGTCTGATTCCTCATATTCCTCCTCTTCTACATTTTCCTCAGATTCGGCTTCAGAGTCCATTTCCTTGCTAATGAATGCTCGGGCCTTCTTGGAACTGCTCTTCTTGTGAGATGAAGACTTTGAAGATTTTGATGATGAAGACTTTGAAGATTTCTTCTTCTTATTCGAGTCATCAGAATCGTTATCTTTGTACTTCTTCTTCTTTGATTCCTTTTCCCACAGAGAACAATTAGACATGTAGTGACCTGGTATCTTGCATTGGTGGCAAGTTCTCTTTTTGTAGTCATGGGACGAGGAATCATCATTTCTTGAAGACTTTCCAAAGCGACCGCGGCGAGAGAACTTCTGGAATTTCCTCACGAGCATTGCTAGCTCCTGGCTCAGTTCTTCAGGATCACCAAGGCTACTACCAGAGTCTTCACCTTCAGACTCAGATACTGCCTTTGCCTTCAGTGCATGTGATCTTCCGTAGCTCGGTCCATAGAGATCTCTCTTCTCAGCAAGATGGAACTCATGTGTGTTTAGCCTCTCGAGAATATCAGCGGGATCAAGTGACTTGTAATCAGTTCATTATTGAATCATCAGTGCGAGGGTATCGAAGGAGGTATCAAGTGATCTCAGCAATTTCTTCACCACCTCATGATCAGTGATGTCAGTGGCACCAAGTGCTTGAAGCTCATTTGAGATATCAGTGAGGCGATTCAAGGTTTGCTGAACATTTTCGTTGTCGAGTCTTTTGAAGTGGTTGAAGAGATTGCGAAGAACATCAAGTCGGGAGTCACGTTGAGTTGAGACTCCTTCATTTACCTTGGACAGCCTGTCCCAAATCAGCTTGGCAGTTTCCAGGGCACTCACTCTGCCATACTGTCCTTTGCTCAGATGGCCACATATGATATTCTTCGCTTGAGAATCGAGTTGCTTGAATCTCTTCACATCATCAGCATTCACAAACAGAGTGACTGAGGGAACACCATTTTCCACAACATACCAGAGATCGTTATCAATTGCCTCAAGATGCATGCGCATCTTATTCTTCCAGTAGGGGTAGTCTGTCCCATCAAAGGTAGGACACCCAGCCAAGACCTTGATCATACCTGCAGTCAACATAACTAAAA
The DNA here is from genome assembly GCF_002162155.2 of Triticum dicoccoides. Lineage (NCBI taxonomy): Eukaryota > Viridiplantae > Streptophyta > Magnoliopsida > Poales > Poaceae > Triticum > Triticum dicoccoides. Next base: position 242,667,162 of record NC_041383.1, on the reverse strand, counting down.
CTCCAGGCAGTTAAACCAAAATCACACAGAACAAGGGAGTACCTTGCTCTGATACCAATTGAAAGTGCGTTACATCGACTAGAGGGGGGTGAATAGGCTATTTTTAAGAATTCTTCACTGAGGAATTTCAGGGTGAGGAAATTCCTAAGCGAAGAACTACTTGCAGCAGAGTAAGTACTCAGGTATAAGCATAACAGAGCAACAGCATAGTCATCATGATGAAATGAAAGACAAACACTAAGTACAGAAAGCGTAAACACAGGATAAGCAGGACGAAGACAAACTGACTGAAGAAATAGGATTGAGGAATTAGAGAAAGTCTTCAGTCAAAGTCTTCAAAAATTAATGATCAGGTTCATCAACACATAACTGAGGAAATGAAAGGGTTGAGGAAATAGAACCAGTAGGCTTGGTGAAGACAATGATTTGGTAGACCAGTTCCAACTGCTGTGACAGTTGTATGTCTGGTTGGAGTGGTTGAGTATTTAATCTCGAGGACACACAGTCCTCACCGTATTCTCCTTGAGCTAAGATCACACGGACCTCGCCCAACAGTAGTGGTAAGTCTTCACAGGTGACTTCCAAACCTTCACAGACTTGGTCACTCGGCAATCCACAATTTCTCTTGGATGCTCAGACAATGACGCCTAACCGTCTAGAGGATACACAGTCCTCAAAGGTAACAAGCGTCGGTTCCACACAAGAACAATCTCTTCAGTTATGCTCAATCACTTTGGGTTTGTAGGTTTGGGTTTGGGATTTGGGTTTCCTCACTTGATGATTTTCGCTCAAAGTCCTCGAAGGATGGGATGCTCTCAAATGACAAGTGTCAGTTTCTCTCGGAGTAGCCAACCAACTAGTGGTTGCAGGGGGTGGCTATTTATAGCCTATGGAGCAGCCCGACATGATAAAACATAAATGCCCTTGGCTGATATGACCGTTAGGTGGGTAGATATTTTGGGACAGATGTCGCCTAGCACAATGGTCGGATATTTGAGGTTTGAATTCCTCAGGGCTATCATGTTCCTCACTGTGTAGGCAATCCTCACTAGCGAATTCCTAACTCCTCAGTCAGAACAAATTCCTCAGAGACCAGAAGATCTTCGTCTCTGTCACTGAAGAAATTGACTGAACTGATATGAGATTTCCAATGGCTTCACTCAAAGGATTGGGTAGGTGTAGGATTTTGAGATGAGCATTGTCGGTGTCAAAACCGTCGGATCTCGGGTAGGGGGTCCCGAACTGTGCGTCTAAGGCTAATGGTAACAGGAGGCGGGGGACACAATGTTTACCCAAGTTCAGGCCCTCTTGATGGAGGTAATACCCTACTTCCTGCTTGATTGATCTTGATGATATGAGTATTACAAGAGTTGATCTACCACGAGATCGTAGAGGCTAAACCCTAGAAGCTAGCCTATGATTATGATTGTTGTTGTCCTACGGACTAAACCTTCTGGTTTATATAGACACCGGAGGGGGATAGGGTTACACAGAGTCAGTTACAGAGAAGGAAATCTACATATCCGAATTGCCAAGCTTGCCTTCCACGCAAAGGAGAGTCCCACCCGGACACGGGACGAAGTCTTCGATCTTGTATCTTCATAGTCCAACATTCCGGCACAAGTACATAGTCCGGCTGTCCGAGGACCCCCTAATCCAGGACTCCCTTAGTAGCCCTTGAACCAGGCTTCAATGACGATGAGTTCGGCGCGCATATTGTCTTCGGCATTGCAAGTTCTTTCTCCGAATACTCCATAGAAGATTTTTGAACACAAAGATCGTGTCCGGCTCTGCAAAACAATTTCACACACCTCCGTAGAGAGCATAATATTCCACAAATCTAATCTGCTGACAACTTTTCATAGCATGACATCACGCCACGGCCCGGTCATTATTCGAACCGTTTTCTCAACCTGCTGCTGCACATATTGTGAGGCGGTTTCATTAGCACGTCTTGTTGAAGCAGAGATCGTGTCCCCTTTATCATGGGATTCTCATCAATACGGGTGTAGGTAACCCAACCGTGCCATCAACACGACGCTTGGGGAATAAGCGAGTTTACAGGGCAAGTGGGGAGGCGCATGGTTTCTACCGCCTTTATAAAGAGATAAGGATTCCCCTTTTTCACCCACGCCTTCTTCTTCCTCTGCTCATCCATTCTCCCTCGCTCGAGCTCCAGCGCCCAAGTTCTCACCTTCTCTGTAGAGCCATTCCAAGCATGTTCGGAGCGGGAGGCAAGTGGATGGCCTCCTCTGTTAAGGAGGAGGACATCACGAAGCTTCGGGAGGCCGGATACCTCGCCGCAGACATTGCGCACCGACTCCCTACCGAAGGGCAGATTGTCCCTACCCCGAAGCCTCAGGAGAGGGTAGTGTTTCTCTCTCACTTTGTCTGCGGAATGGGATTCCCCCTCCACCCATTTGTCCGCGGGATCATGTTTTACTACGGGCTGGATTTCCATGATCTGGCCCCCAATTTCATCCTCAACATCTCGGCGTTTGAGGGAGTCCTGGACTAGGGGGTGTCCGGATAGCCGGACTATCATCGTCAGCCGGACTCCAAGACTATGAAGATACAAGATTGAAGACTTCGTCCCGTGTCCGGATGGGACTTTCCTTGGCGTGGAAGGAAAGCTTGGCGATACGGATATGTAGATCTCCTACCATTGTAACCGACTCTGTGTAACCCTAGCCCTCTCCGGTGTCTATATAAACCGGAGGGTTTTAGTCCGTAGGACGAACAACCATTACAACAATCATACCATAGGCTAGCTTCTAGGGTTTAGCCTCCTTGATCTCGTGGTAGATCCACTCTTGTACTACCCATATCATCAATATCAATCAAGCAGGAGTAGGGTTTTACCTCCATCGAGAGGGCCCAAACCTGGGTAAAAACATCGTGTCCCTTGTCTCCTGTTACCATCCACCTAGACGCACAGTTCGGGACCCCCTACCCGAGATCCGCCGGTTTTGACACCGACATTGGTGCTTTCATTGAGAGTTCCTCTGTGTCATCACTGATAGGCTTGCTGGCTTCTTCAATCAACAACAACACAGTCCAGGGTGAGAATTTTCTCCCTGGACAGATCTTCGTATTCGGCGGCTTTGCACTGCGGGCCAATTCGCTTGGCCATCTGGAGCAGATCGAAAGCTATGCCCCTGGCCATCAGGTCAGATTTGGAAGCCTAAACTTCACGGCCGACATCCGCGGAGATTTGATCTTCGACGGACTCAAGCCACGGTTGAGCGTGCCGCACTGTCACGATGGGTATGATCTAGCTCTGCCGCCGGACAGTACCTTGGAGGCCGCACACGAATCCGCTCCGACCCATAGTTCGGAGCCGACCGCACAGATCGAGGACAGGTGGCTGGACACCGCCTCGGGAGCTGCAACTTCTACGACGATGGAGCCTAATACTGACCTTGTCCCTTATAAAGCTCATCACTCCGAGGTGTCGGACTCCTTGCCGGACTCCGAACCTCCTGCGCCCCTACCAATCGAATCCGATTGGGCGCCGATCATAGAGTTCACCGCCGCGGACATCTTTCAGCACTCACCCTTTGGCGACATCCTGAATTTTCTAAAGCATCTCTCGTTATCAGGGGAGCCCTGGCCGGACTGCGGTCAGGATGGTTGGGATGCGGACGATGAAGAAAATCAAAGCCCACCCACCACCCACTTTGTAGCCACTGTCGACGATCTAACCGACATGCTAGACTACGACTCCGAAGACATCGACGGTATGGACGATGATGCCGGAGACGATCAAGAACCAGCGCCTACAGGGCACTGGAAGACCACCTCGTCATACGACATATACATGGTGGACACCCCAAAGGATGGGGACGGCGAAGAAGCAGCGGAGGCAGATTCCTCTAAGAAACAGCCCAAGCGCCGACGTCAGCGGCGCCGCTCTAAATCCCGCCACAGCAAGAATGGAGACTCCGGCACCGGAGATAATAACACCCCAGAGAGTGCCGAAGACAACCCCCTCCAGCAAGATTCAGCACAGGAGGACGGAGAAGCCAGCCCTCAAGAGAGAGCGGCAGACGAGGAGATAGAGGACGACAATTACATGCCTCCCTCCGGAGACGAGGCAAGCCTCAACGACGACGAATTCGTCGTGCCCGAGGATCCTGTCGAACAAGAGCGTTTTAAACGTAGGCTGATGGCCACGGTGAATAGCCTAAAGAAAAAGCAGCAACAGCTTCGAGCTGACCAAGACCTGCTGGCCGACAGATGGACCGAGGTCCTTGCGGCTGAAGAGTATGAACTCGAACGCCCCTCCAAAAGCTACCCAAAACGCAAGTTGCTCCCCCGACTAGAGGAGGAAGCATACAAACCTTCATCACCAGCGCACAATACGGCAGACCGACCACCTCGTGGCCGCGACAGAGAGGCATCTAGGCCCTCCGCCAGAACCGTACTCCGGCACCGCTCGAAAAGCATGAAGCCACGGGGAAATGCGCCGGACTTGCGGGATATATTGGAGGACAAGGCAAGACAATCCAGATCCATCTACGAATCACGTGGGCGCCCCACGACCCATGACGACTACCGTCGCGCCGGATACAGTAACTCCGGCTGGGCCGAACACAACAGACAACGCTCTCTTGAGCTACGTCCTGATATTGCTCAATATAGAGGCGCCGCACACCCACTATGCTTCACAGACGAAGTAATGGATCATCAAATCCCTGAAGGGTTTAAACCCGTGAACATTGAATCCTACGATGGCACAACAGACCCCGCGGTTTGGATCGAAGATTATCTCCTTCATATCCATATGGCCCGCGGCGACGATCTCCACGCCATCAAGTATCTCCCACTCAAGCTTAAAGGACCAGCTCGGCATTGGCTTAACTGCTTGCCCGCAGAGTCAATTGGGTGTTGGGAGGAACTGGAAGCCGCATTCCTCGACAACTTCTAGGGCACATATGTGCGACCACCAGACGCCGATGACCTAAGCCATATAATTTAGCAGCCAGACGAATCGGCCAGACAGTTCTGGACACGGTTCCTAACAAAGAAAAATCAAATCGTCGACTGTTCGGATGCAGAGGCCCTCGCAGCCTTCAAACATAACATCCGCGATGAGTGGCTGGCCCGGCACCTAGGACAGGAAAACACGAAATCCATGGCAACCCTCACATCACTTATGACCCGCTTCTGTGCGGGGGAGGACAGCTGGCTAGCCCGCAGTAACAACCTCAGCAAAAATTCTGGCAGTCCGGACAGCAAGGACCGCAATGGCAGGTCGCGTCGCAACAAAAACAAACGCCACGTTAACGGCGATAACACTGAGGATATGGCAGTCAACGCCGGATTCAGAGGCTCTAAACCCGGTCAGCGGAAGAAGCCATTCAAACGGACCACTTCGGGTCCATCCAATTTGGACCGAATACTCGACCGCTCTTGCCAGATACATGGCACCCCCGAAAAGCCAGCTAACCACACCAACAGGGATTGTTGGGTATTCAAGCAGGCAGGCAAATTAATTGCCGAAAACAATGACAAGGGGCTGCATAGCAATGACGAGGAAGTGACCCGACCGCCGAATAGTAGAGGACAGAAGGGTTTTCCCCCACAAGTGCGGACGGTAAACATGTTATACGCAACCCACACACCCAAGAGGGAGCGGAAGCGTGCACTTAGGGACGTGTATGCGATGGAGCCAGTCGCCCCGAAGTTCAACCCATGGTCCTCTTGCCCGATAACTTTCGATCGAAGGGACCACCCACCAGTATCCGCCATGGCGGATTCGCCGCATTGGTTTTAGACCCAATCGTCGATGGATTCCACCTCACTAGAGTCCTGATGGACGGCGGCAGCAGCCTGAACCTGCTTTATTAGGATACAGTGTGCAAGATGGGCATAGACCCCTCAAGGATTAAACCTACAAAGACGACCTTCAAAGGTATCATACCAGGTGTTGAAGCCAATTGTACAGGCTCAGTCACACTGGAAGTGGTCTTCGGATCCCCGGATAATTTCCGAAGCGAGGAGTTAATCTTCGACATAGTCCCGTTCCGCAGTGGCTATCACGCTCTGCTTGGACGAACTGCGTTTGCAAAGTTCAACGCAGTGCCGCATTATGCATACCTCAAGCTCAAGATGCCAGGCCCTCGTGGAGTCATCACGGTCAACGGAAACACTGAACGCTCCCTCCGAATGGAGGAACACACAGCGGCTCTCGCGGCAGAAGTACAGAGCAGCCTTTTAAGGCAATTTTCGAGTCCGGCCGTTAGACGACCGGACATGGCCAAACGCGCCCGGAGTAACATCAATCAAGACCACCTGGCATGTTCTGAGCACGCGTAGCAATGCGGCCCCAACCCCAGCCCTTGCATGATTGCAAGACCAGCTCTTCGCGTACATCACTACGCTCTGAAGATACCACGGGCATAGGGGGAGGGGCACGACCACGACAGGCCCAGAGTGCGGCTTAACCACACCAGGGGCTCCCAAGTGTGTCACTCTTTTTTCTTCTTTTTTATTTTTTTCCACAGGACCCCGTTCACCAGAGGCCTTGTCCGGCGGTAAACCTGCCGAACTCACGATGCAACAGCCAGGGAGGGACAAAGGCTACGACGAACACTCAGGTGGTCTCCATTATGAGCATTAAATTTGTTAAAAACACCAGTCCGCAGCCTACCCCTGGAGGGGGACATGATTAAATAGTCCAAACCCTTGCTTACCACACCATTTGTATCTTTCTGCAGTCATAGCAGAATTCCTGGAATAAACAATGCATCACTTTCTGTTTATAATTGCATTCCTTTCTTTTTATTATATGTTCATCTATGACATCTTGCATCCGTACACTTTGGTACGGCCGAATACACCAGGGGCTTATGTTCCCCGCATTATGGTGTGGCAAGTCCGAACACTTTCACAAGTGCGGCACCCCGAACTTATAGCACTATATGCATCGGCTCCGAATCATGTCTTGGGTCAATAGTTGGGTTTGCCCGGCTCCCATGTTTTGGTACCTTACGTTCCGTTCTATCGGCTAAGGTAGCACTGGGAGAACCACTGCGATTGCGCCCCGGTTGAGCTGGGCGAGCGCCTCAGTGGAGAAAGCTAAAACTGACTGTCATGATAAGGCGAGAGCTGGTCGCTGTTCAAGAGGTCTTCGAGTCCCTAAATACTTATGCCGCTTAGAGCGAGGAACCGGCTGTGTCCGGCCAAGGCGTGGATAGCGCCCCGAATTCGGTCTTCCGAACACTAGGGGCTTCGCCGAAATTTAAAATTATAGAATTCTATGGCTAAGTGAGAGTGTTCAAGCATTATAAGTCTGGTTGCCTTGTTCGTTGTGTTGAGCGCCTCCCTAGATGGACCCAAAAATGGGAACAAGAGCGCTCAAGTTTATCCCGAACACCCCAGCACTCGTGGCATGGGGGCTGAAGCCGACGACTTGTCATCTCTCATATTTGAAAAACGGCCGCACAGAAGGTAATATTTTAAATTAACAAGCGTTGCTTAGCGCATATGAACAAAGTTTTCAGCGCACAGGATAACACATTGCGAGTCTATTCAAAAATTACATCTTTGGGGCACTCATCCGCAATCTTGCGGGCACCCTTCAGGACACTCTTATAGTACATTTCGGGCGTACGGTACTCCTTGCCCGCTGGCGGCGCGTCCGTGATGAGCTTCTCAGCATCCAGCCTGCCCCAATGCACCTTTGCGCGGGCAAGGGCCCGACGGGCACCTTCAATGCAGGTGGAGCGCTTGATGACTTCCACCCAGGGGCACGCATCCACCAGCCGCCGCACGAGGCCAAAGTAGCTCCAAGGCATGGCCTCTCCAGGCCACAGCCGGACTATGAGGCCCTTCATGGCCTGCTCGGCTACCTTGTGGAGCTCGACCAGCTGCTTCAGCTGGTCGCTAGGGGGCACCGGATGTCGGGCCTCAGCGTACTGAGACCAGAAGAACTTCTCCCTTGAGCTCCCCTCCTCGGCCCGGTAGAATGCGGCGGCATCGGACACGCTGCGAGGCAGATCTGCAAACGCCCCTGGAGAGCTCCGAATTCGGGTAAGTAATAGGTAATTTACATTCACATGCTTGCTTTGCATGAAAAATGCCTTACCCGCCGCTATTTTCTTCACCGCCTCAATCTCCTGGAGGGCCTTATGGGCCTCGGCCTTAGCGGCTTTGGCACTCTCAAGAGCCGAGGCAAGCTCGGACTCTCGAGTCTTCGAGTCACGCTCCAAACTCCCATTCTTTTCCATGAGAGCCTGGAGCTCTTGCCGCACCTCCGCCACCCGCGCCTCCTGCTTCTCTCGCTATGCTCGTTCTGCGGCCGCGTTGCGTTCGGCCGCGGACACGGCCTCCTTCAAGGTCGCCACCTCGTTCGTGGCCCCTGCAGTACCCACGTTATCCTTGTTATTTCTATTGCAACCAAAATCCTTTTCTGTAAGGTATAAATTTAATGCGGTGTTACCCACCTTCTTTTTCCTCGAGCTGCTTCTTGGCAAGGCCGAGCTCGCCCTCGGACCGCTCGAGGTCCCGCTTCAAAGCACCGACCTCCGCACTCAGTGCGGCAGAGGTCAGCAGCGCAGCCTGCAAACCCATATTGACATAATTTTTAGCACTCCTGCGTATATCTTTTATAGATCCTCAGTCCGGTTTTTCTTTCCGAACACCGAACCAAGCATCAGGGGCTACTGTCTATGCGGTATTACATTACGTATTTTAAAAACTTCTTACCTCAAAGCCTGTTAGAAGGCTGCTGCAGGCTTCGGTCAGCCCGCTCTTGGCGAGCTGAACCTTCTGAATCACCGCACTCATGATAGTGCGGTGTTCTCCCTCGATGGAAGCGCCGTTGAGCGCCTCCAACAAGTTGTCCGGCGCCTCCGGTTGGACGGAGGCTGCCGGTGTCACAGTCTTGCCCTTCTTACGAAGGGGCCGCCTGCCGGACTCCGGAACCACTGCAGGTTCCGGCATGGAGTCCGGTGCAAAGTTCGGGAGGCTGCCTTGCGGCACCTTCGGAGCCTCCTCCTGATGGGTCCCCTCCTGGGATCCCACCTCGGCGTCGTCAGCATCACGAGGGGTGGAGGCGGTCGGAATGGAATCCACGTCCGACGGAGCCAAGGACCCGCTCGATGAAGCGAGAAGATCATCCTCGGCCGGACTACAGGTAGTGTGCGGCATTAGAAGGACTCTACGTGACACAAAAGAGAAACTATAAATCATTCAGGAATCCGGATACTTACGATCTCGCCGGAGGCTTGGCCCTTGAGGGCCACCCTTCGTCCCCAACGTTGGTGTTGGCAGAGCTGTCCGGAGGAAGGGTCCTTCCCCTCTTGGACCCTTCGTCCTCCCCTGTCGGGGAAGCCTTCCTCTTCCTCTCTCCCCCTCTTGGGGAGAGTCTTCTTTCTCCTCCTCGTCTTCGGGGGAGGAGTCCGCCTCGGAGCAATCGGACGATGAGTCCGATATCACCTGGCGCCGGGAACTCCTTCGGGTTCCCGTGGCCTTCTTCTTGGCCTTCTTCTCCGGCACCACGTAAAGGGCCGGAACCAGCAGCCCCGTCAAATTGGTGTCCGCTGGGTCTTCGGGAAGGGGAGCCGGACAGTCTACCTGTCCGAACGTCCTCTGCCAGTCCTGTCAAAGGCATTGGGAGTTTTAGATCCCACATAGAATTAAACCGTGAAAGAAAATAAGTGTCCCATAGAGGATAACAAAGCTTACCTCGTCGGCCGGGCGCTTGGTGAATCCGCGGTCTTCCGTCGCGGACGCGGGGGCTTCTCCGCCCTTGAACAGCACCCTCCAGGCAACTTCGTACGTCGTGTCGAAGAACCCGCTCAGGGTCCGGTGCTGTGCCGGATCGAACTCCCACAAATTGAAGGCCCGCTGTTGGCGGGGGAGAATCCGGCGAACGAGCATGACCTGGATCACATTGACAAGCCTAAGCTTCTTGTTCACCAAGGTCTGGAGACAGGACTGGAGTCCTGTCAGCTCCTCCGAACTTCCCCATAGCAAGCCCTTCTCTTTCCAGGAGGTGAGCTGCATGGGGATACCAGATCTGAACTCGGGGGCCGCTGCCCATTTAGGGTCACGTGGCTCGGTGATGTAGAACCACCCCGATTGCCACCCCTTGACGGACTCCATGAAGGCCCCCTCGAGCCAGGTGACGTTGGGAATTTTGCCCACCATGGCGCCTCCGCACTCCGCTTGGACGCCCTTCACTACCTTCGGCTTGACATTGAAGGTCTTTAGCCACAAGCCGAAGTGGGGCTGGATGCAGAGGAAGGCCTCGCACACGACGATAAATGCCGAGATGTTGAGGATGAAGTTTGGCGCCAGATCGTGGAAGTCCAGGCTGTAGTAGTACATGAGCCCCGGACGAAGGGATGCAACGGGAAGCCCAGTCCGCGGAGGAAGTGGGGAAGGAATACGACCCTCTCATGGGGCCTGGGGGTGGGGATGAGCTGCCCCTCGTCGGGCAGCCGGTGCGTGATGTCGCTGGAAAGGTATCCGGCACCGCGCAGCTTTTCGATGTGCCCCTCCGTAACGGAGGAGGCCAAACACTTGCCTGCCGCTCCGGACATGGCTGGAGAAGGTCGAGACGAGATGTGCGGACTTGGGCGCTGGAGCTCGAGTGCGCGGAGATGGATAAGCAAAGGAGGAAGAAGGCGTAGGTAAAAAGGTGGATCCTTATCCCCTTATATGGGCGGACGAATGCGTCCCCACCGGCCTGGTAAAACTCGCTTATCTCCCAAGCGCCACCATCAATGGTGCGGTTGGGTTACCCACGTCCATATTGATGGGAATCCCGGAATAAGGGGAACACGATCTCTGCTTCGACAAGACGTGCCAAGGAAACCGCTTCGCTAAACGCGCTGAGGTGTTATGATAAAAAACAATTCAAGTAAAGGCTTGGTGGTGGTATGACGTCATGCCACAAAATACGTCAGCAGATTGAACTTGTGTACATATTATTCTCTCTACGGTGGAATGTGGAATTTATTTTGCAGAGCCGGACACTATCCTGGCATTCACAATCTTCTATGAGTTATTCGGAGGAGGAACCCACCTTGCAATGCCGAACAATATGCGCGCCGGACTCATCGTCATTGAAGCCTGGTTCAGGGGCTACTGAGGGAGTCCTGGACTAGGGGGTGTCCGGATAGCCGGACTATCATCGTCAGCCGGACTCCAAGACTATGAAGATACAAGATTGAAGACTTCGTCCCGTGTCCGGATGGGACTTTCCTTGGCGTGGAAGGCAAGCTTGGCGATACGGATATGCAGATCTCCTACCATTGTAACCGACTCTGTGTAACCCTAGCCCTCTCCGGTGTCTATATAAACCGGAGGGTTTTAGTCCGTAGGACGAACAACCATTACAACAATCATACCATAGGCTAGCTTCTAGGGTTTAGCCTCCTTGATCTCGTGGTAGATCCACTCTTGTACTACCCATATCATCAATATCAATCAAGCAGGAGTAGGGTTTTACCTCCATCGAGAGGGCCCGAACCTGGGTAAAAACATCGTGTCCCTTGTCTCCTATTACCATCCGCCTAGACGCATAGTTCGGGACCCCCTACCCGAGATCCGCCGGTTTTGACACCGACAACGTTCATCGTCGTGTGTGAGGCCTTCCTCCGCATTACGCCCCACTTCAGCCTATGGCTGAAGACCTTCAACGTGAAGCCGAAGGTGGTAGTCGGCCAGCAAGCGGAGTGCGGAGGCGCCATGGTGGGCAAGATGCCCAATGTCACCTGGCCCGAAGGCTCCTTTGTGGAGACCGTGAAGGGGTGGCAATTGGGGTGGTTCTACATCACCGAGCCGCGCGACACCAACTGGGCGGCAGCCCCCGAGTTTTGATCCGGCATCCCCATGCGGCTCACCTCCTGGAAAGAGAAGGGCCTAGCCTGGGGCTCATCGGTTGAACTGACCGGACTTCAGACCTGCGTAAAAAATATGATAAGCAAGAAAATCAAGCTCGTCAACATGGTCCAGGTCATGCTCTTCCGTCGGATCCTTCCGTGTCAGAGACGGGCTTTCAATATGTGGGAGTTCAACCCAGCCGAACACCAGACGCTGCGAGAGCTCTTCAACACGACACATGAAGATGTCTGGAAGGTGCTATTCAAGACCACCGAGGTACCACCGCCCATAGCCGAGGATCACGGACACAGCGCAAAGCGCCCCGCCAATCCGGTAAGTTTTTATATTTTGCAAGACGTGCCTTGTACTAGTACATCCACGGGAGGAATCTAAACCCCCATGCCAATTTAACAGGACTGGGTAGTGAAAGTGCTAGTATCGACTAGAGGGGGGTGAATAGGCGATTTTTATGAAAGTATTCAAAACTTGGAAGTTTCAAAGACAAACAACAGAAACAACCTAATTGATATGCAGCGGAAGATAAACTACCCTAAGCAAGCCATAGTCAAGCATGTAATGATGTAAAAGTACAGGACTAATAGCAGTTGGGCAGTAAGGATCAAGATGGAAGATAGTGTGAAGCCAATCAACAATAGTAGCCAAGGAATGAAGTCAAACAGATAAACAGATAGGCAATGACTTCATGAAGACAAACTTAAGTAAGGTTGGAAGGGATAGAACCAGTTGCTTGTTGAAGACACAGGATTTGTTGGACCAGTTCCAGTTGCTGTGACAACTATACGTCTGGTTAGGGAGGCTGATATTTAACTCAGAAGACCGTGTCTTCACCTTATTCCCCTTGAGCTATGGACACCCAGTCCTCGCCCAATCACTCTGGTAAGTCTTCAAGGGAGACTTCCAAACCTTCACAGACTTCGTTCACCGGCAATCCACAATGACTCTTGGATGCTCAGAACGCGACGCCTAACCGGCTGGAGGATTCATAGTCCTCAAGTGTAATAAGTCTTCAGGTCACACAGACAGAAAGACTTCAGTGATGCCTAACACTCTTTGGCTCTGGGTGTTTGGGTTTTGTCCTCGCAAGGATTTCTCTCTCTCAAATGCTTTGAGGTGGGTTGCTCTCAAACGACAAAAGTCGTGCACAAACTCTGAGCAGCCACCAATTTATGGTGTAGGGGGTGGGCTATTTATAGCCACTAGGCAACCCGACCTGATTTTTCCAAAATGACCCTGGGTCACTAAGGAACTGACACGTGTTCCAACGGTCAGATTTCAAACACACGCGGCAACTTTACTTGGGCTACAAGCAAAGCTGACTCATCCAGCTCTGGATAAGATTTGCTCTCATTATCTTCGCTTGAAGACATAGGATTTGGGTTGAGCATCACATCAGTCACTCTGACTTAGTTCACTTGGACCCCACTTAATAGTACGGTGGTTCCTATGACTCAACAAAGAAGAAAAGAAACAACGAAAACACACAGTCTTCGCGCTCCAAAGTCTTCACGCAATGTCTTGTCATGTCATAGTCTTCAATATGAATATCTTCTCATACCACCATTGTCTTTAATGTCTTCATACATTTCTAGGGGTCATCTCCGGTAGGTAAACCGAATCAATGAGGGACACTACCTGCGTTATCCTGCAATTCTCACAAACGCATTAGTCCCTCAACCAACTTTGTCGTCAATACTCCAAAACCAACTAGGGGTGGCACTAGATGCACTTACAATCTCCCCCTTTTTGGTGATTGATGACAAACTGGTTAAAGTTTTCAACGGGGATAAAGTATGTGAAATTGTAAGGATAGGGAATTGTCTTCATACGTTGCAAGGGCTCCCCCTGAAGATGTGCATATAAGTAATTTGCTTTTGGAATGCAAATGCACATGGCAGGTTGTACTTGTGGAGATCCACTTCAACTTATGAAGCTAATTCATCATGCATGAAATGATATGGCAAGTAAAATGACATGCATAATGAAAAATGGACGTCTGCAGAATGATCTAAGTGCGGAAGTTATCATCACACATGCGGAATTTATCATTGCAAAGCAAATAAGTAGCAGAAGTAGCAGATGACCATCAAGTTTAGGTGTTACAACTCAAAGAACCAAATGTTTCAAAACGCAAGAGTTGTAAGCACGCAGCAAAATATAATGCAACCGCCCATATGAACCCGCTTGAAGACTATCAACTCATATGCTTCTCCCCCTTTTGTCAGTAATGACCAAAAAGGTTTGAAGACATAGAGCATATACTCGTCATCATGAGTAGGTGAAGCAGGAGGGTTGTCGTCGTTGGTTGGCGGTGCAGAAAAACTTGGTGCAGTGTCAATGCGCGCAGTAGTAGTTGGAGGTGGTGAAGTAGCATCATCTTCATCATCGATCACTCTGGCATTAACTATTGCCGCGGAAGAGGAATATTCAGAGTCTTCAAGAGATGGAGTTCGACGCAGGGTAGCAGTCCTTGGAGGAGTGGAGTCGAACTGGAATCTTTCATTGAAGCCATCATCTTGAAGATCAGCTTCAGCACTGAGCAGAGTCAAACTCTTCCATGATCTTCGGCAAGTTTCATGAGCAACAAAGGCATTCTTGGTGGCAAGGTTGCGAATGCGATTGACATCCACCAAGAGGCTTTGCATTTGGCACTTGAGCCTGAAATGATGCTTATCTTGCTTCTGATGAAGAGCCACAAGAAGCTCTCGTTCATTGAGAACACGAGAACACTTCCGAGGCCTTTGCGCAATGGTGCTTCTAGTGGTTCAGTGGGCGCTCTGTGAGGCAGATGAGTATTACCAGCCAGTGGATAGAATCTTGTTGCTGCTTGAACACCTTCAATAGGCTGAGTGAAGCTTTGGTGCTCAATGTTCTGAAGACAAAGTGGCGTCTTGGCAGGGTCAGAGTATACAGCATCAACTGACATATCAACCTCGGGCAGAAATATTATGTGATTGCGAGTAGAGGGCTGATAATTGATAGATGAGTGTCGCTTGATGAGGCGCATGACCCATGGAGCGTAAAACTTCAGACCAAATAGGTCAGAGCCGGAAGCAGCAAGTTGCCTGATGAAGAATTCCTGAGTGTTGAAGCTGATGCCATTAAGAATATAGAAGACCAAAGTCTTCATGGCTCCTTCAAGCTTGGCCGATGATGAGTGTCCCTTGACTGGCCATAGAGTTCGCCTGATGATATGATATATGGTGCGAGGCAGATACTCAAGGTCTTCAACAAAGATATGTGTGGGATACTCAGCGTGAGATGGCAAAGGCTTCATCATGCTCAGCATCTGGCTCATGTTTGGTTCTGGCTTGTGAAAGATGCTTTCCACGGCATTGCGGTGTAGCTGACAGTTAGGCTCATATAGTTCTCCAGGAGTGGCTAGCCCAGTAAGCTCGATGATATCCATAGCTTTGGCTTCATGATGAACATTTCCAGTCATCCACTCGAGAACCCATGTCTTGATGTCTCTGTAGTAGCCACGAATGTGCAGAGTGGCATAGAATTGAAGCAATAGCTCTTCATTCCAATGTTCTTTGTCTGTCACAAAGTGGAGCAGACCAGCATCACGAAAGCAGTCAAGTGCTTCTTCTAAGCACGGCAATCCAGCAATAGATTCAGTGTCAAGACGCATATGAGGGAAAATGCGCCCTTGATCATATAGCACGCATGAGTAATAGCTTCTCTGCTGATAGCTCCAGAACCAATCGGATGAAATCCTTGGCTTGGAGTAGGGGTTCTTGGCGCTGTCAAAGAAGGTATTGTGGCTCTTGAAGCCATTAGCATTGAAGGACCCGGGAGAGTTGGCAGTACCTGGAAACCTTGGCAATCTCGGCTTTGGCTTCTGGACCTGAGGCTGATGCTCAACATGATAGTCAAATTGGGGTCCTGAGGCAGAGGGCGGAGGCACCGGAATGGGCCATCGGACAATGACAAGCTGACGTGATCGTATGCTTGCTCAATAGTGTGAGGCCTTGGTGGCGGAACAGGAGCAGGGGCAACATCAGAGGATTCAGGCTGCACAACAGGTGCTTCAGGAGTAGTTGTCGTATTGGCTACGGGTGCAACATCCTCAGTGGCTTCAGGTGCGTCATTCTCATGAGCTTCAGGTGCAGCATTCTCATTGACTTCAGAGGCAACATCCTCATTGGTTTCAGATTCAGTGGCCACATTTGCTTCAGGCACAATGGCCTCATTGGTTTCAGGCACACTGGTTGGTGCAGGCTCCACATTAGCATCAGCCATGACTACGTCAATGGCTTCATTGGCATTGGTGGTGGCAGCCTCAACATTGTCAACCTCCTCTTGACGAACAGGAGGGTCGGGCACAGGCACGTTCAAATCTTGAACTGCTTCTTCTTCAATCGCTGGGGGAGTTGGTACACGAACTTCTTCTTCTTCAATAGCAGGGGGAGTTGGTACACGTACTTCTTCTTCATTTTCTTCGGCTGATGCAGCCGGAATATCTTCAGCAGCATGTGCTTCAGACACAGAGACGTTCACTGTTGGAGCTGGTTCAGAAAATACTTGCCGTGCAACAGGTGAACGTTGCACTTCTCCTTCGGGAACGCTCGACAGAGGGACTTCAGGCCTTTGTCCTCTTCGAAGCCTGCGAAGTGCTGGCTTCAAGTTAGGAGATGGAGTTGGCTGAGCCTGAAAGTCTTCACCTCTTCTTGCATGTTGGGGTTAGCTTGTTGTTGTTGGGGAGTACTGGGGGAGTCTTGTTGTTGTTGTGGGTGATCAGCCCACGAAGCATCCTGAGCGATTGGCGTCAATGGACGACCAATGCTGATGAGTTCGTTGTTCGTACGAACAGGCGATGATACCACTTGATGTTCGATCTGAGGAAGAACTTCATCATCATTTACATTGTCATCTTGACCAATGTCTTCAGCAGCGTTGGGTTCAGCTGCTGGAATATCTTCAGCCTCATGAGCCTCTATGGTAGCAGGCTCATGGACAACCATTCTTCGTTCTTGATGAACAGACACAGGGCGAACCACGGAAATGGGTTCAACGACTAAGGGCTCTGTGGAAGCAGCCCTAGTCTTCTTGGTCTTGCGCTTCTTCTTGGAGGGAGCGGCATTAGAGGCTTTAGTATGCTTTGGTGTCAGCCTCGGCAGCCCTCGTCTTCTTCTGTTCTGAAGCGGTTGTGGTGACCTTTGGCTTCGAGCCAGTCATGCTGCTCGGGAAGATAATGCGAGGGGCTTCTTGGCTTGAAGGTTCAGGCTGATCAGCAGGGCGCTTGTTCTTCCTTTTTGCAGCCATCCTGGGGTCAATGCCAGGACGACCAAGTGACTTGCGCTTCTCAGCCTCATTGTAGGCAAGCACACACTTATCAGCCAAAAGCTTCATGCGTTCTCGAGAGCCCTGAGCTTCTTGGCGTTTCTTCAGAAAAGCTTCTTTAAGCTCATGGAGCATGACCTTGAAGTTACGGACGTCTTGAACACTCAGATTGGCCACATGCTTCTTGAATTGAGCCTTCTCGAAATCAATCTTGTTTTTGAGCTCAACGATGCGCTGAGCGAGAGCTAGCTCAGAAGCAATGGCGCCATTGAAGGCGACACTGAGGCCAATTGGGAGCTATAAATCTTCAAAGCTGACGTTGGGGGTGTCGAACCATTCATCAATGAAATTGTGAATGATGGCCACATCAAATAGAGGCAGGTTGCTGAAGATTTCTGCTTCTTCTTTGCTCTTTATTAGCTGCTCAAGAGCGTCATCAGCGAGATCTTCATCACTTGATAGATCAATGGGTTCTTCACGCAGAATTGCGACAGGAGTCAAGGTTCGTTGATCAGATGGTCTGACAAGTTGCTTCTTCTTCTCCGTTCTCTTGGAGACACGGGACAGATCTTCAGATTGCACACTGGCTTCAGGAGGTGCAGTGGCCAGTGGCTTCGCACGCAAAGTCTTTGGAGGTGCAGCTGAGGTTGAAGCCTTAGACTTCTTTTGCTTCTGCGGCTTTGGAGGAGGAGCAGGGGCTTCATCAGAGTCAGCACCATTGTCAGAATGATCAACTCTGGCGCCTTGGACCATGATGTAGGTGATGAGGCCGTCAAGGTTGGCGTAGGGGCCAATGACATTGGGATTAGCTTCACGGGAGCCATCAGCACGGGGAGCAGAGGGACCTGGGTTGAAGTCCAAACCCAAGGCCTTCCTGTTCTTCTTGGCCGAAGCCATAGCAAACTGATAGTTGCGCTTGAAGAGCGAATCGTCACGACACCATAGTAGTGAAGTGGGATCTGCGTTCGCAGGCTGTGGCCCACGGACCATGCATGGATAGAAGCCTTGTTCAATGGCTTCAGCTCGGCTCTTGGGTTGAATCCCTCGATAGAGGATATCACCCCAAGGTCTCTTGATGGCATGCTTCTCTGCATATTCCTTCATGACAAACTTGTACTTGAACCACTCCTCAGCCCAATAGCGTCGACTCCATTGGATTCACGTCTTCCTCTGATGATAATTTTCTTCTGGATCTGTCTTGTATAGTTCTGCTAAATCATTAGGCAGATCTTTAGATGTTCCTTCTCTTCGCTGTCTGCCACCCTTCCTTGCTGATTTTTCTGTTGCCATGAACTTCAAGCTGAAAGGCTTCAATACGTTCAAAGGCTTCAGAGATTTGCGCTTGCTGGTCAAGCAGGAACTGGCTTCAGGAGAATTTATATGATGATGTAAGTATTCTGCAAACGAATGCAGACTATGAGAACCAAGGGATTCTCCCACGGACATGTACCTGTGACAGCATTAGAGATGCGAGGGAAGGGGAAGAGTTCATATGCATTCTCAGAAGATTTTGAAGATAAATCAGTTTGAAGACATTGACCTCATGTTGCGAAGACATTCACTTATATAGGTGAGTTGGTTCCAGATTTGTACCAATCCGAGAATAAGTACAATTGAGGAATCAAACTAGAAGAAATCTAAGTGAATCGACTAAGCAGTATGAGATGCAGACAGAATAGATCTAGCTTTGGATAGACAGAAACTACTTTCGGTAAACAGGATGAATCTTGAAGATCAAAAAGGTGGTAAAAATAGAGTTATAATTACTGCACGAAGTACTGCTAGATGGAGAAGAATAGGAGACCAAGCAGTTCAGCCCACCATGCCCTAACTTGGCGACGGAGGACACCTACGGAGATGGCGGAGAGGACGATGTCCGCGGCCGGCGTGAGGACGGCGTCGGAGAAGTTGCGGCAGCTAAGTGCTTCGTCGCCGGCGTCGTCGCGAGCTAGCGGTGGCGCTAGGGTTTTGACTGAGGTGAAGAGGTGGAAGAAGTATTTCTTTACCACAGGGGGACAGGTATTTATAAGTAGGTGAGAGACACAGCGCAATTATGCTGGTGCCCCTGGCGGTTCACATCTGAGGGGCACGTGGCAAGCATGCAACACACTCAGGGTTGTCCCACGTTCCCACGCCCGCCAGGCATGTCGGAGAGTTGTTCCGGCTTCTCTGGATTTCAACAGTAAAGATAAGCCATTAAAACAGATTTAATGTTTGTCTCTTTGCCTTCTGCTGACTAGGACGCAGAGAAGACATTCGACAGTTTCAATAGAATGCATATGATTTGGACAGATAGATTTTGAGATAGTAAGCATAGAGAGGTTAGGGTCCGATCACATTCACTTAGTTCAAAAAGATCCAATCTTGAAGACATAGCTATAAGTGAATGATGTAGAGGACAGAACACTAGTATATATATATATATATATATATCAGAAAGCAATCAAATCATCATAGTGCAGAAAGTCGTGAAGACAAATTGAAACTGAAGACAAACCAAATGCGAAGTCATTGCAATATAACGCCTTGAGTGAAACACTTCAAACAAGAAAAGTTGGTGGTGGCGTTACCCACTGTATAGGAAGTATTAGACCCAGACACGGCGCACAATTATCATGGCGCTCCGAAGTCAAATTCCATGTTAATATGTTCACACTTAGAGTGTAAATCTTCATTGATTGAAGATATACCTTACTTTGTGTGTTGCACATCTAAGTCATCAACATGCATAAGTGTTAGGATGTGTGCCTGATCACAGGACATTAGAGGATTCTAAGATATTTAGCTCACACCGTAACTTGCAAAACCTTTTCTCATCCAAGGGCTTTGTGAAGATATCTGCCAGTTGCTCTTCAGTGTTGACGTGAATGATATCGATATCTTTCTTCATAACATGATCTCTGAGAAAGTGATGACGAATTTCAATGTGCTTTGTCTTCGAGTGTTGGACTGGATTGTTGGCTATTTTGATGGCACTCTTGTTGTCGGAGAAGAGAGGTACTTGTGTCAGGTTGATGCCATAATCCTTGAGAGTTTGCTTCATCCATAGAAGCTGAGCACAACAGGATCCAGCAGCAATGTATTCAGATTCAGCAGTTGAGAGTGATACACAGTTCTGCTTCTTTGAAGACCAACAGACAAGTGATCGACCAAGAAAATGACATGTGCCAGATGTAGACTTGCAATCCACCTTGTCACCAGCATAATCAGCATCCGAGAATCCAACCAAATCGAATCTTGAGCCCTTGGGATACCATAATCTGAGTGTTGGGGTGTAAGCCAAATATCGAAGAATTCGCTTCACAGCTAAGTGATGCGATTCCTTTGGTGCCGCTTGGTACCGAGCACACATGCAAACACTAAGCATAATATCTGGCCTAGATGCACATAAATAAAGCAAAGAACCAATCATGGAGCGGTATACCTTTTGATCGAACTCTTTACCATTGTCGTCGGGACCAAGATGGTGTTTGGATAGCATTGGCGTCGTGTAGCCTTTGCAGTCTTCCATTCCAAACTTCTTCAGACAATCTTTGAGGTATTTCTCTTGAGATATGAAGATGACATTCCTCTGCTGACGAATTTGAAGACCAAGGAAGAACTTCAGCTCACCCATCATGGACATTTGATATTGCTCTTGCATCATGTACCCAAACTCATCACTGTACTTCTGGTTGGTGCATCCGAAGATTATGTCATCCACATATATTTGGCACACAAACAGTTCACCATCATATGTCTTCGTGAAGAGTATGGGATCGAGGGATCCAGGTTTGAAGCCTTTGCTCTTCAGGAAGTCTTTGATTGTATCATACCAGGCACGAGGGGCTTGTTTGAGGCCATACAGTGCCTTGTTTAGCTTGTACACCATATCAGGATGTTTTGGATCTTCAAAGCCAGGTGGTTGTGCGACATATACTTCTTCTTCAATCTTGCCATTGAGAAATGAACTCTTTACATCCATTTGATATAGCAAGATATTGTGATGATTTGCGTAGGCTAGTAGTATACAAATAGCTTCAAGCCTAGCAACAAGAGCAAATGTTTCATCGAAGTCAATTCCTTCAACTTGAGTGTATCCTTGAGCCACAAGACGTGATTTGTTTCTGACGACTTGACCATGCTCATCTTGCTTGTTTTGATATATCCATTTTGTTCCAATAATGTTATGCTTGCATGGATCGGGTCGCTTGTCAAGTTCCCAAACATTATTCAGCTTGAACTGTTGAAGTTCTTCTTGCATGGCTTGAATCCATTCAGGTTCCATAAAAGCTTCAGCAACTTTCTTGGGTTCTGATATTGACACAAATGAAAAGTGCCCACAGAAGTTTGCTAGTTGTGTTGCTCTTGATCGAGTGAGCGGACCAGGTGCATTGATGCTGTCAATTATCTTCTCTATTTGAACTTCATTTGCAACACGTGGATGAACAGGACGAAGATTTTGCTCTGGCTGATCATTGTCATCATTGGGAGGATTGTCTTCGGTCTGAGCATTGTCTTTAGGTTGATTTGGTGCAGAGATGATAAGTTCCTGTTCAGGTTGTGCTTCAGAGGGCATGATTTCACCAGTTCCCATCAGCTTGATTGCCTCGTTTGAAGGGGCTTCATCTAGTGTGCTTGGCAGAATCTCTCTCTGTGAACCATTGGTTTCATCAAATTTCACATCCACAGTTTCAACGATTTTGTAGAGATAAAGGTTGAAGACTCTGTAGGAGTGTGAATCCTTTCCATAGCCAAGCATGAAGCCTTCGTGAGCCTTAGGTGCAAATTTTGACTTGTGATGGGGATCCTTGATCCAGCATCTTGCTCCAAATACTCTGAAGTAACTGACGTTTGGCTTCTTGCCAGTAAGTAGCTCATATGATGTTTTGTTCAGAAGCTTATGAATGTACACACGATTGATGATGTGACATGCTGTATCAATAGCTTCAGGCCAGAACTTCCTTGGTGTCTTGTACTCATCTAGCATTGTTCGAGCCATCTCAATGAGGGTTCTGTTCTTGCACTCAACGATGCCATTTTGCTGAGGTGTGTATGGAGCAGAGAACTCATGAGTGATTCCCATTGTATCCAGATACAGATCAAGTCCAGTGTTCTTGAATTCAGTGCCATTGTCACTTCTGATGTGCTTGATCTTCACACCATAATTGTTCATTGCTCGATTTGCAAAGTGCCTGAAGACATCTTGCACTTCAGTCTTGTAAAGGATTATATGAACCCATGTGTATCTTGAGTAGTCATCAACAATGACGAAGCCATAGAGACAGGCAGTTGTTGTGAGGGTGGAGTAGTGAGTAGGTCCAAACAAATCCATGTGTAACAGCTCGAAGGGTTGAGATGTTGTCATGATTGTCTTCGAGGGGTGCTTTGCCCTTGTCATCTTTCCAGCTTCACAGGCACCACACAGATGATCCTTCTTGAACTTGACATCCTTGATGCCAATGACATGCTTCTTCTTGACGAGTGAGTGTAAGTTCCTCATGCCAGCATGTCCCATCCTTCGATGCCAGAGCCAACATTCTGAAGCTTTTGTGAGAAGACAAACGGCAAGCTGTGGACCTGCTGAGAAATCTACCATGTACAGATCATCTTTTCGATACCCTTCAAAGACTAGAGATTTGTCAGATTCCATTAGTACAAGGCAACGGTATTTGCCAAATATCACAATCATGTTCAAGTCACAAAGCATTGAGACATACATTAAGTTGAAACCAAGGGATTCAACAAGCATCACATTATCCATGTGTTGATCCTTTGTGATTGCAACTCTACCTAGACCCAATACTTTGCTTTTGCCAGTGTCAGCAAATGTGATGTGACTCTTGTCGAATGGACATAAGGTTGAGTCCATGAGAAGACTTCGATCACCAGTCATATGATTTGTGCATCCACTGTCCATAATCCATTCTGAAGCTTTTGGTGATGTACCCTATAGTGCAGTTAGGAGGATAGGCTTCACACAAGTGTTGTGAAGCATATGCATTTGATACATATAGGGACATTCACAGCTTATCTCAAAGTTAGGACATAGTTTGTCTGATAAGAAATTCAGATGTGAAGCATATAGAATGATATTTTAACGTGCGTCCTCAGTGAGTTTTAGGTCCCCAGCAATTGTATCGGATGCCATTGATTGTTGGCTGGAGACCATTTTCTGCAAAAGAGAGTTAGTTCTTCTTTGCCACCCACATTTTTAGTGGGGGCTTAGAAGCAATGAGTCTAAGTGCAGCATCTGAGAATTTTGGCTTTGAAGCCCTAGCAAATAGCCTTGTAGGAGATGAATGATACTCATATGAATAAGCAGAAAAGTTCTTAGTCCTATGAACATAGCGGTTCGAAGATACACGCTCATATTCATAAGTCTGAGCATGATTTCCCTGCAAAACATTGGCGTTAGGGTGACTCATGTGAGTCTTGTATCTGTATGAAGCCTTTGGGCCATATGAAGCCATAGGTCTGGGGTTTGTCTTCTTCCTAGGTGATGTCATGACGACATTCACAGGAAGATTCTCAATGTACCGCTTAGGTACCCAGATCTTCTTCATAGGTGGTCCATTCCTGCAGTTAGTACCAATGTACCTGGCAAACACTTCACCATTCTGATTTTTGAACATCTTATAGTTTGCATCAAAGGATTCATCAGTGATAATAGGATTAGCACAAGTAAAGCCAGATAAAGTAGATGGATCTACTGAAGGTTCCTTTGCAGCAACCCATGTGGTTTTGGGGTACTGCTCAGGCTTCCAGTACGAGCCATCAACATTCATTTTCCTTTTGAACCCAACACCCTCCTTCCTAGGGTTTCGGTTCAGAATCTGCTTTTTGAGGACATCGCAGAGAGTCTAATGTCCCTTTAAGCTTTTGTACATCCCTATTTCAAGCAATGTCTTCAACATAGCATTTTCATTAGCAACAGCAGAGGTATCCTCCGTAGAGGGGTTAGTGACCACATCAGTAGGTGAAGACAATGAAACAGTAGCAGCAGTGGAACATTCAACAACAGATGTAGCATTATCACGCTCAATGCATTTTAGACATGGTGGTTCAAATCCATCCTGAGCGGAACTGATCTGTTGAGCGTGAAGTGACTCATTCACCTTTTGAAGATCTTCATGAGCCGCTCTCAATTTCTCAAGCTCTTGTTTCCTCTGAAGATCATCATAGGAGAGCCTTTCATAAGTAGTTGAGAGTGATTCATGAAGACCTTCAAGTTCTTGATACTTAGCATGAAGACTTTTTATGTCATCAACTAAGGACTATGAACGTGTCATTTCAGCGTCCAACAGTTCATCGCTTTTGTCTAACAGTTTTTGAGTATGTTCCATAGCCTTTTGTTGTTCAGTTGCAATTTTAGCAAGTGTTTTGTAGCTGGGTTTGGATTCACAATCAGAGTCATCTTCACTTGAAGTTGGAAAGTAAGCATCGCGTGATTTTACCTTGGCACCACGTGCCATGAAGCAGTAGGTGGGAGTAGGATCGTCTTCGTCATTAGCTTCAGCGTCGGTGTGGAAGTCATTATATTCAGTGTTGAAGATGGACTTGGCAACATAGGCTGTGGCTAGAGCTAGACTTGCAACGCCAGGGTCAGACTCCTCTCCAGACTCCACCTCCGCCTCCTCCGAAGCAGACTCCTCCTCTGAATCCATTTCCTTGCCAACAAAAGCACGAGCCATGCCAGATGAGCTCTTCTTGTATGATGAAGATTGGGAAGAAGACTTACAAGACTTTGAGGATTTCTTCTTCTTCTTATCATCAGAATCATATTCCTTGCTTTTCTTCTTCTTCTTCTTCTCATTGTACCACTGTGGACACTCAGATATGTAGTGACCAGGTTTCTTGCACTTGTGGCAGGTTCTCTTCTTGTGATCATGTGTGGAAGCTTCATCATTCCTTGAGCTAGATCGTGAAGACTTTCTGAAGCCTTTCTTCTTTGTGAATTTCTGGAACTTCTTCACAAGCATAGCAAGTTCCCTTCCAATGTCTTCAGGATCTTCAGAACTGCAGTCAGATTCTTCTTCAGATGAGGAAACAACTTTTGCCTTCAAAGCACGAGTTCGGCCATAGCTTGGACCATAGATATCTCTTTTCTCAGATAGCTGGAACTCATGTGTGTTGAGCCTCTCAAGTATATCAGACGGATCGAGAGTCTTGAAGTCAGGACGTTCTTGTATCATGAGGGCAAGGGCAAAGGAGCTGTCAAGTGATCTCAGCAGTGTCTTGACGATTTCATGCTTGGTAATCTCAGTTGCGCCAAGAGCTTGAAGTTCATTTGTGATATCAGTGAGGCGATCAAACGTGAGCTGGACATTCTCATTGTCATTTCTCTTGAAGCGGTTGAAGAGGTTGCGGAGAACACTGATTCTTTGATCTCTCTGGGTTGAAACGCCTTCATTGACCTTGGATAGCCCGTCCGAGACTAGCTTCAACGTTTCCAGAGCACTCACACGACCATACTGTCCTTTGGTCAGATGACCACAGATGATGTTCTTCGCAGTAGAGTCCAGTTGAATGAACTTCTTGACATCAGTGGGGGTGACACCTTCACCAGTTTTGGGAATGCCATTCTTGACGACATACTAGAGGTCGACATCAATGGCTTCAAGATGCATGCGCATCTTATTCTTCCAGTAGGGATATTCAGTTCCATCGAACACGGGGCAAGCAGCGGAGACCTTGATTATCCCTGCAGTCGACATAGCTGAAACTCCAGGTGGTTAAACCGAATCACACAGAACAAGGGAGTACCTTGCTCTGATACCAATTGAAAGTGCTAGTATCTACTAGAGGGGGGGTGAATAGGCGATTTTTATGAAAGTCTTCAAAACTTGGAAGTTTCGAAGACAAACAACAGAAACAACCTAATTGATATGCAGCGGAAGATAAACTACCCTAAGCAAGCCATAGTCAAGCATGTAATGATGTAAAAGTACAGGACTAATAGCAGTTGGGCAGTAAGAATCAAGATGGAAGATAGTGTGAAGCCAATCAACAATAGTAGTCAAGCAATGAAGTCAAACAGATAAACAGATAGGCAATGACTTCATGAAGACAAACTTAAGTAAGGTTGGAAGGGATAGAACCAGTTGCTTGTTGAAGACACAGGATTTGTTGGACTAGTTCCAGTTGCCGTGACAACTGTACGTCTGGTTAGGGAGGCTGAGATTTAACTCAAAAGACCGTGTCTTCACCTTATTCCCCTTGAGCTAAGGACACCCAGTCCTCGCCCAATCACTCTGGTAAGTCTTCAAGGGAGACTTCCAAACCTTCACAGACTTCGTTCACCGGCAATCCACAATGACTCTTGGATGCTCAAAATGCGACGCCTAACCGGCTGGAGGATTCACAGTCCTCAAGTGTAATAAGTCTTCATGTCACACAGACAGAAAGACTTCAGTGATGCCTAACACTCTTTGGCTCTGGGTGTTTGGGCTTTGTCCTCGCAATGATTTCTCTCTCTCAAATGCTTCGAGGCGGGTTGCTCTCAAATGACAAAAGTCGTGCACAAACTCTGAGCAGCCACCAATTTATGGTGTAGGGGGTGGGCTATTTATAGCCACTAGGCAACCCGACCTGATTTGTCCAAAATGACCCTGGGTCACTAAGGAACTGACACGTGTTCCAACGGTCAGATTTCAAACACATGCGGCAACTTTACTTCGGCTACAAGCAAAGCTGACTCATCCAGCTCTGGATAAGATTTGCTCTCATTGTCTTCGCTCGAAGACATAGGATTTGGGTTGAGCATCACATCAGTCACTCTGACTTAGTTCACTTGGACCCCACTTAACAGTACGGTGGTTCCTATGACTCAACAAAGAAGAAAAGAAACAACGAAAACACACAGTCTTCGCGCTCCAAAGTCTTCACGCAATGTCTTCTCATGTCATAGTCTTCAATATGAATATCTTCTCATACCACCATTGTCTTCAATGTCTTCATACATTTTTAGGGGTCATCTCCGGTAGGTAAACCGAATCAATGAGGGACACTACCTGCGTTATCCTGCAATTCTCACAAACGCATTAGTCCCTCAACCAACTTTGTCGTCAATCCTCCAAAACCAACTAGGGGTGGCACTAGATGCACTTACAGGTAGCGATAGCGGAGCGGTTTGAGTGTCCGACTCCACTACCCGAAGATCCAGCATCGGTTCTCTTAATAGAGATGTTGTTTCCGGCGCCCTATGAGGTGCCGGAGAAGAAGGCCAAGAAGAAGGCCGCGGGGACCAGGAAAGGTCTCCGGCGCAAGGTTGTATCGGACTCATCGTCCAAAGACACCGAGGCGCCCTCCTCCAACGAAAACGAGGAGGAGGAAGAGGAAATTCCTCCCCCCAACCGGGGGAAAGAAAAGGAAGGTCGCCCCGTCTGGGGAGGCCGAAGGGTCCAAGAAAGGAAAGACCCTCCCTCCGGACTACTCCACCACAGCCGCCTACAGCGGCGAGGAGTGGTTGCCCAGGGACAAGCCCCTGGCGAAGTAGTAAGTATCCGGACACTATAATACTTTCGGTATGTTTTGCTTTATTGCTTCTTATCATGCTAAACATGCTCTTGCAGTATGGCCAAAGCCCACATCGACGTATCCTCTTAGGATGGGTCTCTGGGCCTGTCGGCGATGAATAGCAATTCACTCCCGACAGCCTCCTCCCCTAAGCCCGTGGACGACACCGAGGTGTTGTCTTAGAGGATACCGGGCCAGGGGGAGACAGTGCTGGAGATGCCCCAAGGCAAAATCCCAGACGCCGGGCACATGGGAGGGAAGACCCCCATGGATTCTGATGACGGGGGCCGCAGCAAGTTTGGCCCCCAGCCGGATACTGCTCCGGAACCCACAGTGGTTCCCGATACCGGCAGGAAGCCTCTCCCTAAGGGGGGCAAGCTGTTCGTGCCGATGACCTCTGTCCACCCAGAGGCATCGGACAACTTGCTGGAAGCGCTTGGAGGCACTTCCATTGATGAAGAACACCGTACTCTTATGAGTACGGTGATTGAGAAGGTCCGGTCTGCCAAAAGCGGATTGACCGAAGCCTGCGCCAGCTTCCTAACGGGCTTTGAGGTAAGTAATAAAATTGTAAGAAAATATCACAGTATAGACAGTAGCCCCGATGCTCTATTTGGTGTTCGGAAAGAAAGGCCGAATAGAGGATCAAATAACATCCACAAGAGTCTAATCAGAATATGTCTATGTGAATAAGCAGGCATCGTTGCTGGCCGCTGCCGCTCGTACTGTGGAGGTCTCCGAACTGAAGTGGGACCTGGAGTGGACCAAAGAAGAGCTCGGCCTCGTGAAGAGGCAGCTCGAGGAAAACAAAGGTACACAATACCCCGTCTGTATATTTATAAAGAAAAAATTGTTGACGCTAATAGGGTCATCATGAATTTTAATAGGGGCCACGACCAAAGTGGCGGCCCTTAAGAAGGCGCTGTCCGAGGCCGAAGACAAAGCGGCCAAGGAGCGCACCAAGCGCGAGAAGCAAGAGGCCCGTGTCAACGAGGTCCAGCAAGAGCTCCAGGATTTCGTCAAAAAATACGAGTCCTTGGAGCGTGACTCTAAGACGCGAGAATCCCAGCTTGTTGAGGCCCTCCAGAGCATGCGAGACGCGAAAGCTGAAGCCCAAAGGGCCCTCTAGGAGATTCAGGCGGCCAAGAAGATAGCGACGGGTAAGGCATTCATTATTCAAAGCAAGCATGTGAAGGAGACTTTCCTTTTACTTACCCGAATTCGGAGCTCTCCAGGAGCATTCGCGGATCTGCCACGCAGCATATTGGATGCCGCGGAGTTCTACCGGGCCGAAGAAGGGAGCTCGACGGAGAAGTTGTTCTGGTCTCAATATATTGGGACTGAACATCTGATGCCCTTGAGCGACCAGCTGAAGCAACTAGTCGAATTGCACAAGGCGGCCGAACTGGCCATGAAGGACCTTATAGTCTGGATGTGGCCTGCCGAGCCCTTGGCCAGTAGCTACTTCGGCCTCGTGAAGCGGCTTGTAAATGCGTGCCCGCGGCTTGAAGTCATAAAGCGGTTAGTCTGCATTGAAGGTGCGCGCAGGGCCTTCACCCGCGCGAAAGTGCACTGGGCGAAGATGGATGCCGAGAAGCTGGTGAGGGAGGGGCCGCCGAAGGGCAAGGAGCACCGCCACCCCGAAAAGTATTATGACAGTGTCCTGAAGGGCGCCCGCCTTGTGGCGGAGGAATGTGCTAAGGATGTAATATTTGAATGAATGTACTCATTTGATCCTGTAATATGAAAACGAGTTCATTTGCGCTATATAACGTTTGTTGATTTAAAATTTTACCTTCTGTGCGGCCGTTTATAAAATCTGAGAGTTGGCCAGTCATCAGCTTCTACCCCCATGTAACTAGTACCGGGGTGTTCGGGATAAATCTAAACACTCTTTATCCAAATTTTTGGTCCTTTAAGGAGGTGTTTAGCGCAACGAACAAGGCTATCGGACTATACAGCTTTATCACTCTCACTTAGCCATAGAAGTCTATAATTTTAAATTTTGGCGTAGCCCCTGGTATTCGGAAGGCCGAACTTGGGGCGCTATACACGCCTAAATCGGACAAGGCCGATTCCTCGCCCAAAGCAGAAAAAATCTTTAAGGATTTGAGACCTCTCGAACAGCGACCAGCTCTTGCCACATCATGACAGTCAGTTTTCGGCTTTCTCTACTAAGGTGCTCGTCCGGAAGAACCGGGACACAATCGCAGTAGTTCTCCCTGTGCCACCTTAGCCGATGTAGCGGAACGTAAGGCAGCAAAACATGGCAGCCGGGCAAACCCAACTATTGACCCAAGACATGATTCGGAGCTGATGCATATAATGATATAAGTTCAGGGTGCCGCACTGTTGAAAGTGTTCAGACTTTTCTTGCCGTGTTATGGGGCACACTGAAGCCCCTAGCGGACTGAACGTACCATAATGTACAGGTGCAATTTGTAATAAATAAACAGTCAAGGAAAAAGATAAAGAAATGTAATAATAAGCTGACATTGTACATTATTTCCGTTGTTATTTGAGTAATACGTCAAGGCGTATATATACAAGCAGTGCGATGAGCAGAATAGGACTATTTGACATGTCTTAACCAAGAGCGAGCTGCGAGTGGGTATGTAAAATGGGTATAGTGATCGTTATCAGAGACCACCTAGGGATTCCCTTGTACGCCAAAGCTCCTTGCCTCCTTGGTGTTCCCGTCCCGTGACGGGTCTGATAATCAGGCTATCGGAGGAGCCTCCAGAAAATAGGGGCCTAAAAGAAAAAATAAGGGGAAAGGTGTATGGGTCCTCGGGCGGTTGAGCCGCATTGTGGACCACATTGTAGCCGTGCCTCCGCCTATGCCCATGGTATTATGAGTGCATAATTATGTACGCGTGGCGCAAATTTCACCGCTTGACTGGGACTAGGACGGAGGCCGAATTGCTAGGCAAGCTCTGGATGATCCTGTTGCAGAGTACTTCGGACTCGCTTGGCGGTGTCCGGGGGCTTTATTGCCAAGTTGGAGATCTGCCTAAGAAGGCTGCTCTGTACTTCTGCTGCGAGGGCCGCAGTGTGCTCCTCTGTACGGAGGGAGCGCTCTGTGTTTCCATTGACTGTTATAACCCCGCGAGGTCTGGGCATCTTGAGATTGAGATAAGCGTAATGTGGCACCGCATTGAATCAAGCAAATGCGGTTCGTCCTAGTAGTGCATGATAACCACTACGGAAGGAGACGATATCGAAGATTAACCCCTCACTTCGGAAGTTGTCCGGGGATCCGAAGACCACTTCCAGTGTGCTTGAGCCTGTGTAACAGGCCTCTACGCCTGGTATGACACCTTTAAAGGTGGTTTTGGTGGGTTTGATCCTTCAGGGATCGATGCCCATTTTGGGCACTGTAACCTAATAGAGCAGGTTCAGGCTGCTACCACCGTCCATAAGGACTCTTGTAAGGTGGAATCCGTCAATGATGGGGTCGAGGACCAACGCGGCCGAACTGCCATGACGGATGCTGGTCGGATGGTCCCTGCGATCGAAAGTGATCGGACAAGAAGACCATGGGTTGAACTTCGGGGCGACTGGCTCCATCGCATAGACGTCCCTTAGTGCACGCTTCCGTTTCCGCTTGGGAATATGGGTTGCGTATATCATGTTTACCATTTTCACTTGGGGAGGAAATTTCTTCTGTCCTCCTGTGTTCGGCGGCCGAGGCTCCTTGTCGTCATCGCTATGCAGCCCCTTTTCCTTGTTTTCGGCATTCAACTTGTCGGCCTGTTTGAACACCCAACATTCTCTGTTGGTGTGGTTGGCTGGTTTATCGGGGGTGCCATGAATTTGACACGAGCGATCGAGTATGCGGTCCAGACTGGACGGGCTCGGATTGTTACTTTTGAATGGCTTTTTCCGCTGACCGGACTTAGAGCCACTGAATCCGGCATTGACTGTCGTGTCTTCGGCGTTATCGCCATTGCTGCGACGCTTGTGTCTGTTGCATCGGGGCTTGCCGTTGTTATCTCTGGCATCTGCAGTGCCAGGATTTCTTGATGTGTTGTTGCTACGAGCCAGCCAGCTGTCCTCGCCCACACATAAGCGGGTCATGAGTGTCATGAGGGATGCCATGGACTTTGGCTTCTTTGGCCGAGGTGTCGGGCGAGCCACTCGTTGCGGATGTTATGCTTAAAGGCCGCTAGGGCTTCGGCATCCGGACAGACGACAATTTGGTTCTATTTAGTTAGGAACCGAGTCCAGAATTTCCTGGTTGACTCTCCGGGATGTTGGGTTATGTGACTTAAGTCATCAGCATTCGATGGTCGCACATAAGTGCCATGGAAGTTGTCAAGGAATGCGTCTTCCAGGTTCTCCCAACTGCCAATGGAGTTTGCCGGCAGGCTATTCAGCCAATGTCGAGCCGGTCCTTTAAGTTTTAGTGGGAGGTACTTGATGGCATGTAGATCATCGCCGCGGGCCATGTGAATGTGGAGAAGGAAATCTTCAATCCATACTGCAGGGTCTGTTGTACCATCATATGATTCAATGTTCACGGGTTTAAACCCTTCTGGGAATTCATGATCCATTATTTCATTAGTGAAGCATAGGGGGTGTGCGGTGCCTCTATGCCGAGCTACATCACGACGCAGTTCAAATGAGTCTGGTCTGTTGTATTTGGCCCAGACGGATTTGTTTTTAGTATATTCGGCGTGACGGTCATCGTCGCGTGTTGGGGTGCACCCCCGTGATCCGTAGATCGATCTTGACTATCCTACTTTGTTTTCCAATTTGTCTCGCAGGTCATGCATGTAGCCCCGGGCCTTTGTGTTTTTGCTTGCTTGGCAACGGGGTGCGGGCTGGACTTCGGGTTGATACGCCGCTTTGTCTCGGCCACGAGGTGGCCGGTCAGCCGCATCTTGCACTGGTAGTGTAGGCTTTAATGCCTCCTCCTCGAGTTGAGGTAGCAACCTGCGCTTTGGGTAACTTTTGGTTGGGCGCTCGAGTCTGTATTCCTCGGCGGCCAGGACCTCAGTCCATCTATTAGTTAGCAGATCTTGATCAGCTTGAAGCTGTTGCTGCTTTTTCTTCGGGCTTTTTGCAATGGCCATAAGGCGGCGCTTGAAGCACTCCTACTCGACGGGATTCTCAGGCACGATGAATTCTTCGTCACCGAGGCTCACCTCGTCTTCGGAGAGGGGCATGTAATTGTCATCCTCTGATTCTCCATCACCTGCCTGTTCCTTAGGGCTAGCTTGCCCATCCTCCCATTCGGCCTGCTCGAAGCTTGGCTGGGCGGGATTGTTTTCGTCCTCGGCATTATCCGGAGTGTTATTATCTCCGGTGCCGGTATCACTATTTTTGCTATGACGAGGTTTAGAGCGGCGCCGATGACGTCGGTGCTTAGATTGCTTCTCAAGGGGATTATCCTCCATTGCCTCATTGCCATCGCTTTCTTTGGGCATGACCACCATATATATATATATATATATATATATATATATATATATATATATATATATATATATATATATATATATATATATCATATGATGAGGTGGTTGTCCAGCGCCCTATGGGCGGTGGTTCCTGTTCTTCTCCGGTGTCGACGTCTTCGGAGTCGAAATCCAGCATGTCGGTTAAGTCATCGACAGTGGCTATTAAATGGGTCGTGGGTGCGTGCTACGTCTTGAGCTTTGCGTTGGTTTTCCTTGAAGAGGAAAGGGTGATGCAGCAATAGTAGCGTAAGTATTTCCCTCAGTTTTTGAGAACCAAGGTATCAATCCAGTAGGAGGCTCCTCAAAAGTCCCACGCACCTACACAAACAAACAAAGAACTCGCAACCAACGCAATAAAGGGGTTGTCAATCCCTTCACGGCCACTTTTGAAAGTGAGATCTGATAGAGATAATATGATAAGATAAATATACTTTTGATATTTTATAATATAGATGCAAAAAGTAAAGATGCAAATAAAAGTAGATTGGAAGCAAATATGATAAGAGATAGACCCGGGGGCCATAGGTTTCACTAGAGGCTTCTCTCAAGATAGCATAAGTATTACGGTGGGTGAACAAATTATTGTCGAGCAATTGATAGAAAAGCGAATATTATGAGATTATCTAGGCATGATCATGTATATAGGCATCACGTCCACAACAAGTAGACCGACTCCTGCCTGTATCTACTACTATTACTACACACATCGACCGACTCCTGCCTGCATCTAGAGTATTAAGTTCATAAGAACAGAGTAATGCTTTAAGCAAGATGACATGATGTAGAGGGATAAACTCAAGCAATATGATATAAACCCCATCTTTTTATCCTCGATGGCAATAATACAATACGTGCCTTGCTGCCCCTGCTGTCACTGGGAAAGGACACCGCAAGATTGAACCCAAAGCTAAGCACTTCTCCCATGGCAAGAAAGATCAATCAAGTAGGCCAAACCAAACTGATAATTCGAAGAGACTTGCAAAGATAGAATTCAGAGAAGATTCAAATATTATTCATAGATAAACTTGATCATAAACCCACAATTCATCGGATCTCGAAAAACACACCGCAAAAAGAGTTTACATCGAATAGATCTCCACAAGAGAGGGGGAGAACATTGTATTGAGATCCAAAAAGAGAGAAGAAGCCATCTAGCTAATAACTATGGACCCGTAGGTCTGTGGTAAACTACTCACAACTCATCGGGGGGGCTATGGT
This sequence comes from Triticum dicoccoides, assembly GCF_002162155.2. Lineage (NCBI taxonomy): Eukaryota > Viridiplantae > Streptophyta > Magnoliopsida > Poales > Poaceae > Triticum > Triticum dicoccoides. Next base: position 242,632,840 of record NC_041383.1, on the reverse strand, counting down.
GTTGATGTAGAAGCCCTCCGTGGTTGATTCCCCCTCTGGCGGAGCACCGGCGAAGGCTCCAAGATGGGATCTTGCGGATACAGAAGGTTACGGCGGTGGAAATTGTGTTTCGTTGGCTCCCTGGATGTTTTTGGGGTACGTAGGCTTATATAGGAGGAAGAAGTACGTCGGTGGCCGCCCGAGGAGCCCACGAGACAGGGGGCGCGCCCTACAGGGGGGGCGCCCTCCTATCTCGTGGCTGCCTCGGCTGCTTCTTGACTTGCACTCCAAGTCCCCTGGATCACGTTCGTTCCAAAAATCACGCTCCCGAAGGTTTCATTTCGTTTGGACTCCGTTTGATATTCCTTTTCTTCGAAATACTGAAATAGGCAAAAAAACAGCAATACGGGTTGGGCCTCCGGTTAGTAGGTTAGTCCCAAAAATGATATAAATGTGTAAAATAAAGCCCATAAACATCCAAAATGGGTAATATAATAGCATGGATCAATCAAAAATTATAGATACGTTGGTGACGTATCAAGCATCCCCAAGCTTAATTCCTGCTCGTCCTAGAGTAGGTAAATGATAAAAAAGAAATTTTTTATGTGGAATGCTACCTAGCATAATTCTCAATGTAATTTTCTTTATTGTGGCATGAATGTTCAGATCTAAATGATTCAAAATAAAAGTTCATATTGATAAAAGAAATACTAACACTTCAAGCATACTAATCAAAGTAATCATGTCTTCTCAAAATAACATGGAAAAAGAAAGTTCATCCCTACAAAATCATATAGTTAGGCTATGCTTCATTTTCGTCACACAAATATGTTCCCAACTTCTATACCCCGATGACAAGCCAAGCAATTGTTTCATACTTAAATAATCTCAAACTTTTTCAACCTTCACGCAATACATGAGCGTGAGCCATGGATATAGCACTATGGGTGGAATAGAATATGATGATGGGGATTGTGTGGAGAAGACAAAAAAGGAGAAAGTCTCACATTGACGAGGATAATCAACGGGCTATGGAGATGCCCATCAATTGATGTCAACATGAGGAGTAGGGATTGCCATGCAACGGATGCACCAGAGCTATAAATGAATGCTCAACAAAAGAAAACTAGTGGGTGTGCATCCAACTTGCTTGCTCACGAAGACCTAGGACATTTGAGGAAGCCCATTGTAGGAATATACAAGCCAAGTTCTATAATGAAAAATTCCCACTAGTATGAAAAAGACAACTTATGAGACTCATTATATGAAAAACATGGTACTACTTTGAAGCACAATATATGAGACTCACTACATGAAGAACAAGGAGCTACTTTGAAGCACAAGTGTGGAAAAAGAGATAGTAACATTGCCCTTTTTATTTATTTTATTTTTTATTTTTTTATTTTTTTAGCCTTCCTTTTTTTTCTTTTTGGCCTTTCTTCTTTTTTTTCTTTGGGCAATGCTCTAATAATGATGATCATCACACTTTCATTGATTACAACATATGAATTACAACTCGAAACTAGAACAAAATATGACTCTATATGAGTGCCTCCGGCGGTGTACCGGGATGGTGCAATGAATTAAGAGTGACATGTATGAAAATTAATGCATGGTGGCTTTGCCACAAATACGATGTCAACTACATGATCGTGTGATGGCAATATGACAAAAGTAAAGTATGTCATGATGATGATGAATGGAATGGTGGAAAGTTTCATGGCAATATATCTCGGAATGGCTATGGAAATGCCATAATAGGTAGGTATGGTGGCTGTTTGGAGGAAGATATAAGTAGGTTTATGTGTGATAGAGCGTATCGTATCATGGGGTTTGGATGCACCGACGAAGTTTGCACCAACTCTCAAGGTGAGAAAGGGCAATGCACGGTACCGAAGAGGCTAGCAATGGCGGAAAGGTAAAAGTGCGTATAATCCATGGACTCAACATTAGTCAAAAGAACTCATAAAATTTAGAAGTCATCAAAAATCAAGTACTACGCGCATGCTCCTAGGGGGATAGATTGGTAGGAAAAAATCATCGCTCGTCCCCAACCGCCACTCATAAGGATGCACAAGCCAGGTACACTTCATGTTTCAAATTTGTTACACAACTTTAACCATACGTGCATGCTACGGGACTTGCTAACTTCAACACAAGCATTCTTTAAATTCATAATCACCCAACTAGCATGACTTTAATATCACTACCTCCATATCCCAAAACAATTATCAAGTATCAAATAGATCATATCATCCAATTCACTTCCTATGATAGTTTTTATTATACCCAACTTGGATGCCTACCATTCTAGGACCAATTTTATAACCATAGCAAATACCATGCTGTTCTAAAAGACTCTCAAAATAATATAAGTGAAGCATGAGAGACTAGAAATTTCTTCAAAATTAAGTCACCACCGTGCTCTAAAAGATATAAGTGAAGCACTAGAGCAAAACCTATCAAGCTCAAAAGATATAAGTGAAGCACATAGAGTATTCTAGCAAATTCAAATCAAGTAGGCTTCTCCCAAAAGGTGTCTACAGCAAGGATGATTGTGGTAAACTAAAAATAAAATACTAATATAATACACGACGCTCCAAGCAAAACACATATCATGTGGCAAATAAAAATATAGCTCCAAGTAAAGTTACCAATGAACAAAGAAGAAAGAGGGGATGCCTTCCTGGGGCATCCCCAAGCTTAGGCTTTTGGCTATCCTTGAATATCTTGCGGTGCCATGGGCATCCCCAAGATTAGGCTCTTGCCACTTCTTATTCCATAGTCCATAAAAGCTTTACCCAAAACCTGAAAACTTCACAACACAAAACTCAACAGGAAATCTTATAAGCTCCGTCAGTGAGAGAAAACAAAAGCACCACATAAGGTACTGTAATGAACTCATTCTTTATTTATTTTGGTGTTAAACCTACTGTATTCCAAGTTCTCTATGGCTCATACCACTTAATACTAGCCATAGATGCATCAAAATAAGCAAACAACACAAGAAAAATAGAATCTGTCAAAAACAGAACAGTCTGTAGCAATCTGTAACTAACGCAAACTTCTGGAACTCTAAAAATCCTAACAAAATAGGAAGTCCTGGAAAATTTGTCTATTGATCAGCATCAAAAAGAATCAACGCAAAAGCGTGTTTTTTGTGATTTAACAAAACTAAATTCGTGCACATAAAGTTTCTGTTTTTCAGCAGAATCAAATTAACTATCATCATAGGTTATCCTATAGGTTCTACTTGGCACAAACACTAATTAAAAGATAAAAACACATCTAAGTAGAAGGTAGATGCAAGATTTATTACTAAACAGGAACAAAAACAAAAAACACAAAGAAAATTGGGTTGCCTCCCAACTAGCGCTATCGTTTAACGCCCCTAGCTAGGCATAAAAGCGAAGATAGATCTAAGTAGTGCCATAATAATAAGATAGATCTTGAAAGCTCATCTCATATTCTCTATGTTCGGCAGCAAGTTTTCTTTGAGGCAAGCAAAAGTAATCGAAAGGGCTAAATTTAGCGGGACAAAAGTCCCCAAGATCAATCTCAGGAGGAACGGGTTCCTCCCTTGGCCCTTCATAATGCACAATTAATTCATCACTAAAAGCATTCTTTTGGCAAAATCTCGTGAGCCTATACTCAAGAGAGTATCCTAGCTCATTGTTTCGAAGGGCAAAATCATTATTAAGTTCGTTAATTCTATCAACCAAGACATTGGTAGGAACCTTTTTTCTAAGGTTTTCATTGAAAGCAACATAGTCCGAAGATTGAAAATGCCTAAATTCCTCTTGATCATAGAGGATCGCCTCTATGGGAGGACGACCGGCGTCCACCCTATAGAGCGCAAAGATTTCTTTGGCCTCTCTTATGATAAATCTAAACTCATGAGCCAAAAAGATAGTAACAACGCGTTTAACAGAAGAATGCTCAATGTTGGAAAATTCCAGAAAAATTCTTTGTATGCAAGGATGCATATGCATAAATTGTCTTTCAAGCTCAATTACAAGCATAGTGATGGCATCCGCAAGAGTACTAGTTCTATGAAGAATAGAACCACCCATGGAAGGTAAAGCATCGGCACAAGTAAAGAAATCTTGAATAACACCTTTTCCAATGATGTTACCAGTACCGATTCGAAACTTTTTAGTATGCAAGATAGGGGGTTCATCGGCCGGAGCCTCGAAATTTTTCATGTTATCACTATTATCCATATCGATGATAATCTCCCCAATTTCAGACATAGCGGCAAACAAAAGCAAGGTGGAAGAAAGCAAGCGAAAGAGAGAGGAGGAGATTGGGAAAGAGAGGGCAAATAAAATGTCAAGGGTGAAGTGGGGGAGAGGAAAACGATAGGCAAATGGCAAATAATGTAAATGCGAGGGAGATGGGTTTGTGATGAATACTTGGTATGTCTTGACTTGAGCGAAGACCTCCCCGGCAATGGCGCCAGAAATCCTTCTTGCTACGTCTTGAGCTTGCGTTGGTTTTCCTTGAAGAGGAAAGGGTGATGCAGAGCGTAAGTATTTCCCTCAGTTTTTGAGAACCAAGGTATCAATCCAATAGGAGGCTCCTCAAAAGTCCCACGCACCTACACAAACAAAAGAAGAACTCGCAACCAACACAATAAAGGGGTTGTCAATCCCTTCACGGCCACTTGCGAAAGTGAGATCTGATAGAGATAATATGATAAGATAAATATATTTTTGGTATTTTATAATATAGATGCAAAAAGTAAAGATGCAAATAAAAGTATATTGGAAGCAAATATGATAAGAGATAGACCCGAGGGCCATAGGTTTCACTAGAGGCTTCTCTCAAGATAGCATAAGTATTACGGTGGGTGAACAAATTACTGTCGAGCAATTGATAGAAAAGTGAATAATTATGAGATTATCTAGGCATGATCATGTATATAGGCATCACGTCCGCAACAAGTAGACCGACTCCTGCCTGCATCTATACTATTACTCCACACATCGACCGACTCCTGCCTACATCTAGAGTATTAAGTTCATAAGAACAGAGTAACGCTTTAAGCAAGATGACATGATGTAGAGGGATAAACTCAAGCAATATGATATAAACCCCATCTGTTTATCCTCGATCGCAACAATACAATACGTGCCTTGCTGCCCCTGCTATCACTAGGAAAGGACACCGCAAGATTGAACCCAAAGCTAAGCACTTGTCCCATGGCAAGAAAGATCAATCTAGTAGGCCAAACCAAATTGATAATTCGAAGAGACTTGCAAAGATAACTCAATCATACATAAAAGAATTCAGAGAAGATTCAAATATTATTCATAGATAAACTTGATCATAAACCCACAATTCATCGGATCTCGATGAACACACCGCAAAAAGAGTTTACATCGAATAGATCTCCAAAAGAGAGGGGGAGAACATTGTATTGAGAACCAAAAAGAAAGAAGAAGCCATCTAGCTAATAACTATGGACCCGTAGGTCTGTGGTAAACTACTCACAACTCATCAGAGGGGCTATGGTGTTGATGTAGAAGCCCTCCATGGTCGATTCCCCCTCCGGCGGAGCACCGGCGAAGGCTCCAAGATGGGATCTCACGGATACAGAAGGTTACGGCGGTGGAAATTGTGTTTCGTTGGCTCCCTGGATGGTTTTGGGGTACGTAGGCTTATATAGGAGGAAGAAGTACGTCGGTGGCCGCCCGAGGGGCCCACAAGACAGTGGGGCGCGCTCTACAGGGGGGCGTGCCCTCCTATCTCGTGGCTGCCTCGGCTGCTTCTTGACTTGCACTCCAAGTCCCCTGGATCACGTTGGTTCCAAAAATCACGCTCCCGAAGGTTTCATTTCGTTTGGACTCCGTTTGATATTCCTTTTCTTCGAAATACTGAAATAGGCAAAAAAACAGCAATACCGGTTGGGCCTCCGGTTAGTAGGTTAGTCCCAAAAATGATATAAATGTGTAAAATAAAGCCCATAAACATCAAAAAGGGGTAATATAATAACATGGATCAATCAAAAATTATAGATACGTTGGAGACGTATCAGTGGGGAACGAATTTCTTCATCGTCCGCTTCCCACTCAAGCCGGACATAGTTTGGCCAGGAGCCTCCTGACAGGGAGAGAGACTTCAATGAATTTAGCACGTCGCCCAAGGGCGAGTGCTGAAAGATATCCGTGGAGGTAAACTGCATGATCGGTGCCCAATCAGATTCGATAGGTGATAACCCACAAGGGTAGGGGATCGCAACAGTTTTCGATAAGTAAGAGTGTCGAACCCAACGAGGAGCTAAAGGTAGAATAAATATTCCGTCAAGTTCTATCGACCACCGATACAACTCTACGCACGCTTGACGTTTGCTTTACCTAGAACAAGTATGAAACTAGAAGTACTTTGTAGGTGTGATAGGATAGGTTTGCAAGATAATAAAGAACACGTAAATAAAAGCTAGGGGCTGTTTAGATAAAGATGCAATAAAGTAAATATTAGTAGAGAGCTTTTTGTTACGAGAAAGTTATTTGTCCAAGGCAATCGATAACTAGACTGGTAATCACTATTGCAATTTTATTTGAGGGAGAGGCATAAGCTAACATACTTTCTCTACTTGGATCATATGCACTTATGATTGGAACTCTAGCAAGCGTCCGCAACTACTAAAGATTCATTAAGGTAAAACCCAACAATAGCATTAAAGTATCAAGTCCCCTTTTATCCCATACGCAACAATCCCCTTACTCGGGTTTTTGTTTCAGTCACTCACGCAACCCACTATAAGCGAATCATGAACGCATTGCAACACCCTATAGTGGGAATCCCTCATGCTTGCGCGACACGAAGGGCACCATAGGACAGCACCAATAATAAAACATGCAACTCAAAGCAATCACAATCATCAATTAACCCATAGGACAAAACGGATCTACTCAAACATCATAAGATAGCCATACATCATTGGGAAATAATATATAGCGTTGAGCACCATGTTTAAGTAGAGATTACAGCGGGTAAGAGAGAGGTTACACCGCTGCATAGAGGGAGGAAGAGTTGGTGATGAAGGCAGTGAAGTTGTTGGTGAAGATCGCGGTGATGATGATGGCCCCTGGCAGCGCTCCGGCGCCACCGGAAGCAAGGGGGAGAGAGCCCCCCTTCTTCTTCTCCTTCCTTGACCTCCTCCCTAGATGGGAGAAGGGTTTCCCCTCTGGCCCTTGGCTCCCATGGCTTGGGAGGGGCGAGAGCCCCTCCGAGATTGGATCTATCTCTCTGTTTTTGCGTTTTTGAATTCTGCCCTGGCACCGTTTCCTTTATATCTGGAGATCCGTAACTCCGATTGGATTGAAACCTTCACCCAGATCATTTTCCAAAAATTAGCTTTCTTGCGGCCAAAGAAGGGCATCAACCGCCTTACGGGTGGCCCACGAGAGTGGGGGCCGCACCCTCTTTAAGTGGGTGTGGGCCCCTATCTCGTGGCCGCATCGGGCATCGTCTCGCGTAGATTCTTCCTCCCAAAAAATCACAAAAATTCCAAAATAATTCTCCGTCCGTTTTTATCCCGTTTGGACTCCGTTTGATATTGGGTTTCTGCGAAACAAAAAACATGCAACAGACAGGAACTGGCACTGGGCACTGGATCAATATGTTAGTCCCAAAAAATAGTATAAAAATTGCCAAAAGTATATAAAAGTTGTAGAATATTGGCATGGAACAATCAAAAATTATAGATATGACGGAGAAGTATCAGCATCCCCAAGCTTAATTCCTCCTCGTCCTCGAGTAGGTAAATGATAAAAAAAATTGATGTGGAACGTGAAAGTGCGTTATATCGACTAGAGGGGGGTGAATAGGCAATTTTTATGAATTCTTCACTGAGGAATTTGCTGGTGAGGAAATTCCTAACCGAAGAACTACTAGCAGCAGAATAAGTACTCAGAAGTAAACATAACAGAATACAAGCATAGCCATCATGGCGAGATGAAGACAAACACAGAGTACAGAAAGCGTAAACACAGGATAACACAAGAAAAGAAGACGGACAGACTGAAGAAATTGAACTAAGGAAATTGAGAAAGTCTTCAGTCAAAGTCTTCAAGCAGATATGAACAGGCACGCAACAACAGACATGAGGAAATGAAAGAGTTGAGGAAATAGAACTAGTAGGCTTGGTGAAGACAATGATTTGGTAGACCAGTTCCAACTACTGTCTCAGTTGTACATCTGGTTGGAGCGTTTGAGTATTTAAACTCGAGGACACCCAGTCCAGGACACACAGTCCTCACCGTATTCTCCTTGAGCTAAGGTCACACAGACCTCGCCCAATCACTCGTGGTAAGTCTTCAGGTGACTTCCGAACCTTCACAAACTTGGTCACTCGGCGATCCACAATTCCTCTTGGATGCTAAAGACCTTCATGCCTAACCGTCTGGAAGAAGCACAGTCTTCAAAGGAAACAAGCGTCGGATCCATGCAGGATCAATCTCTTCAGTGATGCTCAATCACTTTGGGTTTGTAGGTGTTGGGTTTGGGTTTTCCTCACTTGATGGTTTTCGCTCAAAGTCCTCGGAGGATGGGATGCTCTCAATTGACAAGTGTCAGTTTCTCTCGGAGCAGCCAACCAGCTAGTGGTTGTAGGGGCGGCTATTTATAGCCTCGGGAGTAGCCCGACATGATAAGACATAAATGCCCTTGTCTGATATGACCGTTACGTGGGTAGATATTTTGGAACCGCTGGCGCATAGCACAGCAACGGTCAGAATTTTGGCTATCAAAATCCCCAGGGCTATCATGTTCCTCACTATGTAGGCAATTCACACTGGTGAATTCCTAACTCCTCAGCCAGAAAAAATTCCTCAGAGACTAGAAGAACTTTGTCTCTATCACTAAAGAATATGACTGAACTGTATGTGATTTCCAATGGCTTCACTCAAAGGGATTGGTAGGTGTAAGATTTTGAGTTGAGCATCACATGGAAATTTTTCCTTAGTATTTCCTCGACCCCCTTTAACAGTACGGTGTTTCCTATGACTCAAGAAATAGAAAATGAAACTACGAAAACAAAAGTCTTCACGCTTCATATTCCTCGAATGAATACCAAGTCTTCAAGGTCACACCAATTTCTTCACTTTCAAAGTCTTCAGAAAATCTTCAGATATCCAAAGTCTTCAGACGAAGAACTTCATTTTTAGGGGTCGACTTTCTCTGTAAATATCAAACTCCTCATAGACTTATAGACCTGTGTACACTCACAAACGTATCAGTCCCTTAACCTATAAGTCTTCAATACACCAAAATCACTAAGGGGCACTAGATGCACTTACAGAATGCTACCTAGCATAAGCTTGATCATATATCTAATCATGGCATGAATATTAAGACACGAGTGATTCAAAGCAATAGTCTATCATTTGACATAAAAAACAATAATACTTCAAGCGTACCAATAAAGCAATTATGTATTTTCAAAACAACAAGGCCAAAGCAAGCTTATCCCTACAAAATCATACAGTTTGGCCATGCTTCATTTTCGTCACACAAAATGCCCCCATCATGCACAACCCCGATGACAAGCCGAGCAATTGGTTCATACTTTTTAATGCGCTTCAGCTTTTTCAACCCTCACGCAATACATGAGCGCAAGCCATGGATATAGCACTATAGGTGGAATAGAATATAATGATGGAGGTTATGTGGAGAAGACCAAAAAGGAGAAATTCTCACATCGATGCGGCTAATCAACAAGCTATGGAGATGCCAATCAATTGATGTCAATGCGAGGAGTAGGGATTGCCATGCAACGGATGCACTAAGAGCTATAAGTGTATGAAATCTCAACAAAAGAAACTAAGTGGGTGTACATCCAACTTGCTTGCTCATGAAGACCTAGGGCAGTTGAGGAAGCCCATTGTTGGAATATACAAGCCAAGTTCTATAATGAAAATTCCCACTAGTATATGAAAGTGACAACATAGGAGACAATCTATATGAAGAACATGGTGCTAGTTTGAAGCACAAGATATGAGACTCACTACATGAAGAACATGGTGCTACTTTGAAGCACAAGTGTGGAAAAAGAGATAGTAACATTGCCCCCTTTTATTTATTTTCTTTTTTTTCTTTTTCTTTTTTTTCTTTTTTTCTCTTTTTTTCTTTTTCTTTTTTTCTTTGGCCTTTTTTTTCCTTTTTCTTTTTTTATGGGGCAATGTTCTATAATGATGATCATCACACTTTTATTTACTTACAACCCAATATTACAACTCGATGCTAGAACAAAAATATGACTCTATATGAATGCTTCCGGCGGTGTACCGGGATGTGCAATGATCTAGCGTAGCAATGACATCAAAAAACAGACAGGCCATGAAAACATCATGCTAGCTATCTTATGATCATGCAAATCAATATGACAATGAATGCTCAAGTCATGTATATGATGATGATGAAAGTTGCATGGCAATATATCTCGGAATGGCTATGGAAATGCCATGATAGGTAGGTATGGTGGCTGTTTTGAGGAAGATATAATGAGGCTTATGTGTGATAAAGCGTATCGTATCACGGTGTTTGGATGCACCGGCGAAGTTTGCACCAACTCTCGAGGTGAGAAAGGGCAATGCACGGTACCGAAGAGGCTAGCAATGATGGAAAGGTAAAAGTGCGTATAATCCATGGACTCACATTAGTCATAAAGAACTCATATACTTATTGCAAAAGTTTATTAGCCCTCGAAGCAAAGTACTACTACGCATGCCCCTAGGGGTATAGATTGGTAGGAAAATACCATCGCTCGTCCCCGACCGCCACTCATAAGGAAGACAATCAAAGAAACACCCCATGCTTCAAATTTGTCACACAACGGTTACCATACGTGCATGCTACGGGACTTGCAAACCTCAACACAAGTGTCTCTAAAATCCACAACCACCCACTAGCATGACTCTAATATCACCTCCTTTATATTGCAAAACTATTGCAATGAATCAAACATATCATATTCAGCAATCTACAAGTTTATGTAGGATTTTATGACTAACCATGTGAATGAGCAATTCTTGTCATCTCTCTAAAAAGATATAAGTGAAGCAAGAGAGTTTAATTCTTTCTACAAAAGATATGACCACGCTCTAACAAATATAAGTGAAGCAAAAGAGCATTCTACAAATGGCGGTTTTCTATGTGAAGAGAAACAGGCAATCCAGACTTCAAAAGATATAAGTGAAGCACATGAAGCATTCTATAAAGCCATACTCAAAAGATTTAAGTGAAGTGCAATGAGCATTCTATAAATCAACCAAGGACTATCTCATACCATCATGGTGCATAAAAGAAAAATGAAAACTAAATGCAAAAGACGCTCCAAGACTTGCACATAATGCATGAACAAAACGAATTCGAAAACATACCGATACTTGTTGAAGAAAGAGGGATGCCTTCTGGGGCATCCCCAAGCTAAGACACTTGAGTCTCCTTGAATATTTACTTGGGGTGCCTCGGGCATCCCCAAGCTTGAGCTCTTGCCTCTCTTCCTTTTCCTCATATCGAGACATCCTCGATTAGACACTACATCCACACAAAACTTCAACAGAAAACTCGGTAAGATCCATTAGTATAATAAAGCAAATCACCACTCTAATTACTGTTGCAAACCAATTCAAATTTTGTTTTTGCATTGTGTCTACTGTAACATAACTTTTTCATGGCTTAATCCACTGATATAAATTGATAGATTCATCAAAACAAGCAAACTATGCATCAAAAACAGAATCTGTCAAAAACAGAACTGTCTGTAGCAATATGAACATCCACCATACTTATGGTACCCCAAAACTTCTACAAAAATTAGGAAAAATAAACAAGTTGTATATCAAGACAGTGCAAAAGGAATCAGAACCATTTTACGTTCCAGTTAAAAATGTAAAATCGTGCACTACAGCCAAAGTTTCTGTCCTGCACCGTACAAACCAACAAGCATTGTAAACATCCTAAAGGCAAACCTTGGCACATTATTTTTATAATATAATGGAATTGTACAAGGGGATAATTATTTTTGTTGAAAAGTTTCTATAATTAAGATTCACAAAGTTTCCGTGAGCATGAACAAGTTCAAGGCTAGCTCCCACTTCAACAATGCTTATCTTTCTCACTTTCACTTTCCTTTTTGAAAAGTTTTTAGGTTACCCTCTTTATTTTTTTTGTTTTTAAACTATATGAAAGCACTCAACAGAAATAAATCACTCTCTAAAACTTCCGGATTGTCTCCCTGGCAGTGCTTTCTTTAAAGCCATTAAGCTAGGCATTTAGTGCTCAAGTAATGAATCCACCCGGATCCCAAGGTATATCAAAGCCAATTTTAATAAACAATGATTTGTAATTTAGTAGTGAGCACAAAGTAACATATATCAAGCAACAACGAAGTCTAACTCTCTTCCTATGCATCGGCATGTCATAAAGGAACAATTCATGCACATATAGTAAAGGCCAATGCATAATATAAGCAGTTTCTTGCAATTTCATAGTATGGGAAACATAGAGAGGTGGAGAAATAGTTCCTATCTCATAATAAATGCAAGTAGGAGCAGCAAGCACATGCATATTACATTCATCAAAATCATCTTGTGCAATGGTAAAAGGCAACCCATCAATATAATCCTTACTAAGCGCAAACTTCTCCAATATAGTGTAGTCAGGAGAATTCAAAAAGATAATAGGACTATCATGCGTGGGTGCAATAGCAACAATTTCATGTTTAACATAAGGAACTATAGCAAGTTCATCTCCATAAGCATAATTCATATTGGCATCTTGGCCACAAGCATAGCAAGCATCATCAAAAAGGGATATTTCAAGAGAATCAACGGGATCATAACAATCATCATAGCAATCATCTTTCAGTAAGCACGAAGGGGAAGTAAATAATGTATGAGTTGGAGGGTTACTCTCATTAGAAGGTGGGCACGGGTAGCTAATCCGCTCTTCCTCCTTTTGTTCTTCGCTCTCCTCATCATCTTTTTCATCCAATGAGCTCATTGTTTCATCAATTTCTTCTTCCATAGCTTCCTGCAAAATATTAGTCTCTTCTTGGATAGCGGAGAATTTCTTCATAAATGCATTAATATAGTAATTGTATTCATAATTTGCATAGCAATATCTAAGTATAGCAAGATTTTCAGGCCTATAAACATCATCATCTAAAGCTTCATACTTTTCAAACAAAGATTCAATTTCATAAGCAGCCTTAAAAGCAAAAAATTCTTCTATTTGTTCCACATCATAGTAATCATATATACCATTAGCATAAGAAGCTAAGGTTTCATTATCATTAAATTTGCATGAAAAGGGAAGGTGTGGAGCCTCCATCCTAGAGCAACAAGTAATATCATATCTCAAGCATAGAGCCCAGGCATACCAACGCAACATAATAAATTGATCCCATAATAGTTTCCCTTTTTGTGTTGAGCGATAATCCCTAAAGTATTCACGTTGATCCAACGTGTCTCCCATTATAAAATTGAATGGGGTTTTCTCAGGATTATCAAAGTAGTATATAATATCTCTCGCATAATGAGAATCGAGGGTTTTAGGAGTTACCCCATCTCCATGAGTAGCAAGTACACCTAATTTTTTTGGTATTTTGCGTTCCATATCCATAACTAAAGATAGAGAACAACTAAGAACAGCAAATAAAAATTACTTAGTGATAAAGCAAACAAGCACACACGAGAATATTCACCCCACGCTATGACTCCCCGGCAACGGCGCCAGAAAAAGGTCTTGATAACCCACAAGTGTAGGGGATCGCAACAGTTTTCGATAAGTAAGAGTGCCGAACCCAACGAGGAGCTAAAGGTAGAATAAATATTCCCTCAAGTTCTATCGACCACCGATACAACTCTACGCACGCTTGACGTTCACTTTACCTAGAACAAGTATGAAACTAGAAGTACTTTGTAGGTGTGATAGGATAGGTTTGCAAGATAATAAAGAACACGTAAATAAAAGCTAGGGGCTGTTTAGATAAAGATGCAATAAAGTAAATATTAGTAGAGAGCTTTTTGTTACGAGAAAGTTATTTGTCCAAGGCAATCGATAACTAGACCGGTAATCACTATTGCAATTTTATTTGAGGGAGAGGCATAAGCTAACATACTTTCTCTACTTGGATCATATGCACTTATGATTGGAACTCTAGCAAGCATCCGTAACTACTAAAGATTCATTAAGGTAAAACCCAACCATAGCATTAAAGTATCAAGTCCCCTTTTATCCCATACGCAACAATCCCCTTACTCGGGTTTGTGTTTCAGTCACTCACGCAACCCACTATAAGCGAATCATGAACGCGTTGCAACACCCTATAGCAGGAATCCCCCATGCTTGCGCGACACGGAGGGCACCATAGGACAACACCAATAATAAAACATGCAACTCAAACCAATCACGATCATTAATTAACCCATAGGACAAAACGGATCTACTCAAACATCATAAGATAGCCATACATCATTGGGAAATAATATATAGCGTTGAGCACCATGTTTAAGTACAGATTACAGCGGGTAAGAGAGAGGTTACACCGCTGCATAGAGGGTGGAAGAGTTGGTGATGAAGGCGGTGAAGTTGTTGGTAAAGATCGCGGTGATGATGATGGCCCCTGGCAGCGCTCCGGCGCCACCGGAAGCAAGGGGGAGAGAGCCCCCCTTCTTCTTCTCCTTCCTTGACCTCCTCCCTAGATGGGAGAAGGGTTTCCCCTCTGGTCCTTGGCTCCCATGGCTTGGGAGGGGCGAGAGCCCCTCGATATTGGATCTATCTCTCTGTTTCTGCGTTTTTGAATTCTGCCCTGGCATTGTTTCCTTTATATCTAGAGATCCGTAACTCCGATTGGATTGAAACCTTCGCCCAGATTGTTTTCCAAAAATTCACTTTCTTGCGGCCAAAGAAGGGCATCAACCGCCTTACGGGTGACCCACGAGAGTGGGGGCCACACCTTCTTTAAGTGGGCGTGGGCCCCTATCTCGTGGCCACCTCGGGCATCGTCTCGTGTTGATTCTTCCTCCGAAAAATCACAAATATTCCAAAATAATTCTTCGTCTGTTTTTATCCCGTTTGGACTCCGTTTGATATTGGGTTTCTGCGAAACAAAAAACATGCAACAGACAGGAACTGGCACTGGGCACTGGATCAATATGTCCCAAAAAATAGTATAAACAGTTGCCAAAAGTATATAAAAGTTGTAGAATATTGGCATGGAACAATCAAAAATTATAGATACGACGGAGACGTATCAATAGGCACGGATGCACGCGGTTCGGAGCCTATGGCCGGAGACGAGTCCGAGGGTCCGATGACACAGGCCTCATTGGAGGTGAAGTCTGTGTTCGGCTCTATCGCCGCTGAGTGTGCATCCTCCGTGGCGGGGTCCATCCACCCGTCCTCGGAAGGCACGATCTGCTCCGGATTAAGGGCCAGGGCAGCCACAGGTGTGATCTCCCGAACACCGTCTGATGGCAGACCAAAGTCATGCTCGTCGTGACTGTTCGACGCACCTGACATGGGCTCGAATCCGTTGAAGATCAAGTCTCCGCGGATGTCGGCGGTATAGTTCAGGCTTTCAAACCTGACCTGATGACCAGGGGCCTAGCTATCGATCTGCTCCAGATGGCCAAGCGAGTTGGCCCGCGGTGCGAAGCCGCCGAATACGAAGATCTGTCCGGGGAGGAAAACCTCACCCTGGATCGCATCGTTGTAGATGATTGAAGGAGCCATCTGTTGGAAATATGCCCTAGAGGCAATAATAAAAGGATTATTATTATATTTCCTTGTTCATGATAATTGTCTTTATTCATGCTATAACTGTATTATCCGGAAATCATAATACACGTGTGAATACATAGACCATAATATGTCCCTAGTAAGCCTCTAGTTGACTAGCTCGTTGATCAACAGATAGTCATGGTTTCCTGGCTATGGACATTGGATGTCGTTGATAACGGGATCACATCATTAGGAGAATGATGTGATGGACAAGACCCAATCCTAAGCATAGCACAAGATCGTGTAGTTCGTTTGCTAGAGCTTATCCAATGTCAAGTATCCTTTCCTTAGACCATGAGATCGTGTAACTCCCGGATACCGTAGGAGTGCTTTGGGTGTACCAAACGTCACAACGTAACTGGGTGAGTATAAAGGTGCACTACAGGTATCTCCGAAAGTGTCTGTTGGGTTGACATGGATCGAGACTGGGATTTGTCACTCCGTATGATGGAGAGGTATCTCTGGGCCCACTCGGTAATGCATCATCATAATGAGATCAAAGTGACCAAGTGGTTGGTCACGGGATCATGCATTACGGTACAAATAAAGTGACTTGCCAGTAACGAGACTGAACGAGGTATTGGGATACCGACGATCGAGTCTCGGGCAAGTAACGTACCGATTGACAAAGGGAATTGAATACGGGGTTGTTTGAATCCTCGACATCGTGGTTCATCCGATGAGATCATCGAGGAGCATGTGGGAGCCAACATGGGTATCCAGATCCCGCTGTTGGTTATTGCCCGAGAGCCGTCTCGGTCATGTCTATGTGTCTCCCAAACCCGTAGGGTCTACACACTTAAGGTCCGGTGACGCTAGGGTTATTAGGACGACTTGTATGTGATTACTGAATGTTGTTTGGAGTCCCGAATGAGATCCCGGACATCACGAGGAGTTCCGGAATGGTCCGGAGGTGAAGATTTATATATGGGAAGTTGTCATGCGGACACCGGAAAGTTTCGGGGGCATATCGGTATTGTACCGGGGCCACCGGAGAGGTTCCGGGGGTCCACCGGGAGGGGCCACCCCTCTCGGAGGGCCTCATGGGCCGCAAGGGGCAGGGAACCAGCCCCTGGAGGGCTGGTCACCCCCCCCCTTGGGCCCATGCGCCTAGGGTTGGGGGGGAAACCCTAGTGGGGGCGCCCCCCTTTGCTTGGGGGGCAAGCCCCCTCCCTGGCCGCCGCCCCCCCTCTAGATCTCATCTAGAGGGGCCGGGGCCCCTTGCCCCTTCCCCTATAAATAGAGGGGTGAGGGGAGGGCTGCTGGACACAATCAAGGCGCAGCCCCTCCCCTCCCCAACACCTCTCCTCCTCCGTCACGAGCTTGGCGAAGCCCTGTCGGAGTACTGCTGCTGCACCACCACCACGCCGTCGTGCTGCTGCTGGATCCATCTTCCTCAATCTCTCCTTCCCCCTTGCTGGATCAAGACGGAGGAGACATCGTCTGTTCCGTACGTGTGTTGAACGCGGAGGTGTTGTCCGTTCGGTACTTGATCATCGGTGATCTGAATCACGGCGAGTACGACTCCATCATCACCGTTCCCTTGAACGCTTCCGCACGCGATCTACAAGTGGTATGTAGATGCAATCTCACTCCCTTGACTCGTTTCTTAGATGAACTCATAGATGGATCTTGGTGAAACCGTAGGAAAATTTTTAATTTTCTGCAACGTTCCCCAACAGTGGCATCATGAGCTAGGTCTATGCGTAGTTCTGTATTGCACGAGTAGAACACAATTTTGTTGTGGGCGTAGATCTTGTCAACTTGCTTGCCGCTACTAGTCTTATCTTGCTTCAGCGGTATTGTGGGATGAAGCGGCCCGGACCAACCTTACACGTATGCTTACGTGAGACCGGTTCCACCGACTGACATGCACTAGTTGCATAAGGTGGCTGGCGGGTGTCTGTCTCTCCCACTTTAGTTGGAGCGGATTCGATGAAAAGGGTCCTTATGAAGGGTAAATAGAAGTTGACAAAATCACGTTGTGGTTATTCGTAGGTAAGAAAACATTCTTGCTAGAACCCAATTGCAGCCACGTAAAAGATGCAACAACAATTAGAGGACGTCTAACTTGTTTTTGCAGCAATTGTCATGTGATGTGATATGGCCAGAAGTTGTGATGAATGATGAATGATATATTGTGATGTATGAGATCATGTTCTTGTAATAGGAATCACGACTTGCATGTCGATGAGTATGACAACCGGCAGGAGCCATAGGAGTTGTCTTTATTTTTTATATGACCTGCGTGTCATTGAAGAACGCCATGTAAATTACTTTACTTTATTGCTAAACGTGTTAGCCATAGAAGTAGAAGTAGTCGTTGGCGTGACAACTTCATGAAGACACGATGATGGAGATCATGATGATGGAGATCATGGTGTCATGCCGGTGACAAGATGATCATGGAGCCCCGAAGATGGAGATCAATGGAGCTATATGATATTGGCCATATCATGTCACTACTATATAATTGCATGTGATGTTTGTTATGTTTATGCATCTTGTTTACTTAGAACGGCGGTAGTAAATAAGATGATCCCTTACACAATTTCAAGAAGTGTTCTCCCCTAACTGTGCACCGTTGCTAAAGTTCGTCGTTTCGAAGCACCACGTGATGATCGGGTGTGATAGATTCTTACGTTCACATACAACGGGTGTAAGACAGTTTTACACATGCAAAACACTTAGGGTTAACTTGACGAGCCTAGCATGTACAGACATGGCCTCGGAACACAGAGACCGAAAGGTCGAACACGAGTCGTATGGAAGATACGATCAACATGGAGATGTTCACCGACGATGACTAGTCCGTCTCACGTGATGATCGGACATGGCCTAGTCGACTCGGATCGTGTAACACTTAGATGACTAGAGGGATGTCTAATCTGAGTGGGAGTTCATTGTAATAATTTGATTAGATGAACTTAATTATCATGAACTTAGTCTAAAACCTTTGCAAATATGTCTTGTAGATCAAATGGCCAACGCTCATGTCAACATGAACTTCATCGCGTTCCTAGAGAAAACCAAGTTGAAAGATGATGGCAGCAACTATACGGACTGGGTCCGGAACCTGAGGATCATCCTCATAGCTGCCAAGAAACAATATGTCCTAGAAGGACCGCTAGGTGATGCACCCGTTCCAGAGAATCAAGACGTTATGAATGCTTGGCAGTCTCGTGCTGATGATTACTCCCTCGTTTAGTGTGGCATGCTTTACAGCTTAGAACCAGGGCTCCAAAAGCGTTTTGAGCAACACGGAGCATATGAGATGTTCGAGGAGCTGAAACTAGTTTTCCAAGCTCATGCCTGGGTCGAGAGATATGAAGTCTCCGACAAGTTCTATAGTTGTAAGATGGAGGAAAATAGTTCTGTCAGTGAGCACATACTCAAAATGTCAGGGTTGCACAACCGCCTGTCCCAGCTGGACATTAACCTCCCGGATGAGGCGGTCATTGACAGAATCCTTCAGTCGCTCCCACCAAGCTACAAGAGCTTTGTGATGAACTACAATATGCAAGGGATGGTGAAGACCATTCCTGAAGTATTTTCGATGCTGAAGTCAGCAGAGGTAGAAATCAAGAAGGAACATCAAGTGTTGATGGTCAATAAAACCACTAAGTTCAAAAAGGGCAAGGGTAAGAAGAACTTCAAGAAGGACGGCAAGGAAGTTGCCACGCCTGGTAAGCCAGTTTCCAGGAAGAAGTCAAGCAAAGGACCCAAGCCTGAGACTGAGTGCTTTTATTGCAAAGGGAAGGGTCACTGGAAGCGGAACTGCCCCAAATACTTAGCGGACAAGAAGGCTGGCAACACCAAAGGTATATTTGATATACATGTAATTGATGTGTACCTTACCAGTACTCGTAGTAACTCCTGGGTATTTGATACCGGTGCCGTTGCTCATATTTGTAACTCACAACAGGAGCTGCGGAATAAACAGAGACTGGCGAAGGACGAGGTGACGATGCGCGTCGGGAATGGTTCCAAGGTCGATGTGATCGCCGTCGGCACGCTACCTCTACATTTACCTACGGGATTAGTTTTAAACCTTAATAATTGTTATTTAGTGCCAAGTTTGAGCATGAACATTGTATCTGAATCTCGTTTGATACGAGATGGCTACTCATTTAAATCCAAGAATAATGGTTGTTCTATTTATATGAGAGATATGTTTTATGGTCATGCCCCGATGGTCAATGGTTTATTCTTAATGAATCTCGAGCGTAATATTACACATATTCGTAGTGTGAATACCAAAAGATATAAAGTTGATAACGATAGTCCCACATACTTGTGGCACTGCCGCCTTGGTCACATTGGTGTCAAGCGAATGAAGAAGCTCCATGTTGATGGACTTTTAGAGTCTCTCGATTATGAATCATTTGACACATGCGAACCATGCCTCATGGGCAAAATGACCAAGACTCCGTTCTCCGGAACAATGGAGCGAGCAACCAACTTATTGGAAATCATACATACCGATGTGTGCGGTCCAATGAGCGTTGAGGCTCGCAGAGGATATCGTTATGTTCTCACTCTCACTGATGACTTGAGTAGATATGGGTATGTCTACTTAATGAAACACAAGTCTGAGACCTTTGAAAAGTTCAAGGAATTTCAGAATGAGGTAGAGAATCAACGTGACCGAAAGATAAAGTTCCTACGATCAGATCGTGGAGGAGAATATTTAAGTCATGAGTTTGGTACACACTTAAGGAAATGTGGAATCGTTTCACAACTCACGCCGCCTGGAACACCTCAGCGTAATGGTGTGTCCGAACGTCGTAATCGCACTCTATTGGATATGGTGCGGTCTATGATGTCTCTTACCGATTTACCGCTATCATTTTGGGGATACGCTCTAGAGACAGCTACATTCACTTTAAATAGGGCACCGTCTAAATCCGTTGAGACGACACCGTATGAATTATGGTTTGGGAAGAAACCTAAGCTGTCGTTTCTAAAAGTTTGGGGATGCGATGCTGATGTCAAGAAACTTCAACCTGAAAAGCTCGAACCCAAGTCGGAAAAATGCGTCTTCATAGGATACCATAAGGAAACCATTGGGTATACCTTCTACTTAAGATCCGAGGGCAAGATCTTTGTTGCCAAGAATGGATCCTTTCTGGAAAAAGAGTTTCTCTCGAAAGAATTAAGTGGGAGGAAAGTAGAGCTTGATGAAGCACTGCCTCTTGAAACAGGAAGTAGTGCAACTCAGGAAGATGTTCCTGTGGTGCTTGCACCGACAAGAGAGGAGGTTAATGATGATGATCAAGATACTTCAGATCAAGCTCCTACTGAACTTCAAAGGTCCACTAGGACACGTTCCGGACCAGAGTGGTACGGCAACCCTGTCTTAGAAATCATGTTGTTAGACAACGGTGAACCTTCGAAATATGAAGAAGCGATGGCGGGCCCAGATTCCAACAAATGGCTTGAAGCCATGAAATCTGAGATAGAATCCATGTATGAAAACAAAGTATGGACTTTGACAGACTTGCCTGATGATCGGCAAGCGAGAGAAAACAAATGGATCTTTAAGAAGAAGACGGACGCGGTTGGTAATGTTACCATCTATAAAGCTCGACTTGTCGCTAAGGGTTATCGACAAGTTCAAGGGGTTGACTACGATGAGACATTCTCTACCGTAGCGAAGCTGAAGTCCGTCCGAATAATGTTAGCAATTGCCGAATACTATGATTATGAGATATGGCAGATGGACGTCAAAACGGCATTCCTTAACGGACATCTTAAGGAAGAGTTGTATATGATGCAGCCGGAAGATTTTGTTGACCCTAAGAATGCTAACAAAGTATGCAAGCTCCAGCGATCCATTTATGGGCTGGTGCAAGCATCTCGGAGTTGGAACATTCGCTTTGATGAGATGATCAAAGCGTTTGGGTTTATGCAGACTTATGGAGAAGCCTGCGTTTACAAGAAAGTGAGTGGGAGCTCTGTAGCATTTCTCATATTATATGTAGATGACATACTCTTGATGGGAAATGGTATAGAACTTTTGGACAGCATTAAGGCCTACTTGAATAAGTGTTTTTCAATGAAGGACCTTGGAGAAGCTGCTTATATATTAGGCATCAAGATCTATAGAGATAGATCGAGACGCCTCATAGGTCTTTCACAAAGCACATACCTTGATAAGATTTTGAAGAAGTTCAAAATGGATCAGTCCAAGAAGGGGTTCTTGCCTGTATTGCAAGGTGTGAGATTGAGCTCGGCTAAATGCCCGACCACGGCAAAAGATAAAGAAGAGATGAGTGTCATCCCCTATGCTTCAGCCATAGGATCTATTATGTATGCCATGCTGTGTACTAGACCTGATGTAAACCTTGCCGTAAGTTTGGTAGGAAGGCACCAAAGTAATCCTGGCAAGGAACACTGGACAGTGGTCAAGAATATCCTGAAGTACCTGAAAAGGACAAAGGACATGTTTCTCGTTTATGGAGGTGACGAAGAGCTCATCGTAAAGGGTTACGTCGTCGCTAGCTTCGACATAGATCTGGATGACTCTAAGTCACAAACCGGATACGTGTATATGTTGAATGGTGGAGCAATGAGCTGGTGCAGCTGCAAGCAGAGCGTCGTGGCGGGATCTACATGTGAAGCGGAGTACATGGCAGCCTCGGAGGCAGCGCGTGAAGCAATTTGGGTGAAGGAGTTCATCACCGACCTAGGATTCATACCCAATGCGTCGGGGCCGATCAAACTCTTCTGTGACAACACTGGAGCTATTGCCCTTGCCAAGGAGCCCAGGTTTCACAAGAAGACCAGGCACATCAAGCGTCGCTTCAACTCCATCCGTGAAAATGTTCAAGATGGAGACATAGATATTTGCAAAGTACATACGGATCTGAATGTCGCAGATCTGTTGACTAAACCTCTATCACGAGCAAAACATGATCAACACCAGAACTCTATGGGTGTGCGATTCATCACAATGTAACTAGATTATTGACTCTAGTGCAAGTGGGATACTGTTGGAAATATGCCCTAGAGGCAATAATAAAAGGATTAATATTATATTTCCTTGTTCATGATAATTGTCTTTATTCATGCTATAATTGTATTATCCGGAAATCGTAATACACGTGTGAATACATAGACCATAATATGTCCCTAGTAAGCCTCTAGTTGACTATCTTGTTGATCAACAGATAGTCATGGTTTCCTGGCTATGGACATTGGATGTCGTTGATAACGGGATCACATCATTAGGAGAATGATGTGATGGACAAGACCCAATCCTAAGCATAGCACAAGCTCGTGTAGTTTGTTTGCTAGAGCTTTTCCAATTTCAAGTATCCTTTCCTTAGACCATGAGATCGTGTAACTCCCGGATACCGTAGGAGTGCTTTGGGTGTACCAAACGTCACAACGTAACTGGGTGAGTATAAAGGTGCACTACAGGTATCTCCGAAAGTGTCTGTTAGGTTGACACGCATCGAGACTGGGATTTGTCACTCCGTATGACGGAGAGGTATCTCTGGGCCCACTCGGTAATGCATCATCATAATGAGCTCAAAGTGACCAAGTGGTTGGTCACGGGATCATGCATTACGGTACGAGTAAAGTGACTTGCCGGTAACGAGACTGAACGAGGTATTGGGATACCGACGATCGAGTCTCGGGCAAGTAACGTACCAATTGACAAAGGGAATTGAATACGGGGTTGTTTGAATCCTCGACATCGTGGTTCATCCGATGATATCATCGAGGAGCATGTGGGAGCCAACATGGGTATCCAGATCCCGCTGTTGGTTATTGCCCGAGAGCCGTCTCGGTCATGTCTACGTGTCTCCCGAACCCGTAGGGTCTACACACTTAAGGTCCGGTGACGCTAGGGTTATTAGGAAGACTTGTATGTGATTAACGAATGATGTTCGGAGTCCCGGATGAGATCCCGGACGTCACGAGGAGTTCCAGAATGGTCCGGAGGTGAAGATTTATATATGGGAAGTTGTCATGCGGACACCGGAAAGTTTCGGGGGCATATTGGTATTGTACCGGGGCCACCGGAGAGGTTCCGGGGGTCCACCGGGAGGGGCCACCCCTCTCGGAGGGCCTCATGGGCTGCAAGGGGCAGGGAACCAGCCCTTGGAGGGTTGGGCGCCCCCCCCCCCCCTTGAGCCCATGCGCCTAGGGTTGGGGGGAAACCCAAGTGGGGGCGCCCCCCTTTGCTTGGGGGGCAAGCCCCCCTCCCTGGCCGCCGCCCCCCCTCTAGATCTCATCTAGAGGGGCCGGGCCCCCTTGCCCCTTCCCCTATAAATAGAGGGGTGAGGGGAGGGCTGCTGGACACAACCAAGGCGCAGCCCCTCCCCTCCCCAACACCTCTCCTCCTCCGTCACGAGCTTGGCGAAGCCCTGTCGGAGTACTGCTGCTCCACCACCACCACGCCGTCGTGCTGCTACTGGAGCCATCTTCCTCAACCTCTCCTTCCCCCTTGTTGGATCAAGACGGAGGAGACGTCGTCCGTTCCGTACGTGTGTTGAACGCGGAGGTGCTGTCCGTTCGGCACTTGGTCATCGGTGATCTGAATCACGGCGAGTACGACTCCATCATCACCATTCCCTTGAACGCTTCCGCACGCGATCTACAAGTGGTATGTAGATGCAATCTCACTCCCTTGACTCGTGAAGGAAATATGCCCTAGAGGCAATAATAAAGTTATTATTTGTATCCGTATATCATGATAAATGTTTATTATTCATGCTAGAATTGTATTAACCGGAAACATAATACATGTGTGAATACATAGACAAACATAGTGTCACTATTATGCCTCTACTTGACTAGCTCGTTTATCAAAGATGGTTATGTTTCCTAGCCATGGACAAAAGAGTTGTCATTTGATTAACGGGGTCACATCATTAGGAGAATGATGTGATTGACTTGACCCATTCCGTTAGCCTAGCACTTGATCGTTTAGTATATTGCTATTGATATCTTCATGACTTATACATGTTCCTATAACTATGAGATTATGCAACTCCCGTTTACCGGAGGAACACTTTGGGTGCTACTAAACGTCACAACGTAACTGGGTGATTATAAAGGCGTATTTCGAGATTAGGTTTTGTCACTCCGATTGTCGAAGAGGTATCTCTGGGCCCTCTCGGTAATGCACATCACTATAAGCCTTGCAAGCAATGTAGCTAATGAGTTAGTTACGGAATGATGCATTACGTAACGAGTAAAGAGACTTGCCGGTAACAAGATTGAACTAGGTATTGGATACCGACGATCGAATCTCGGGCAAGTAACATACCGATGACAAAGGGAACAACGTATGTTGTTATGCGGTTTGACCGATAAAGATCTTCGTAGAATATGTAGGAACCAATATGGGCATCCAGGTTCCGCTATTGGTTATTGACCGAGAATAG
This sequence comes from Triticum dicoccoides, assembly GCF_002162155.2. Classification (NCBI taxonomy): domain Eukaryota; kingdom Viridiplantae; phylum Streptophyta; class Magnoliopsida; order Poales; family Poaceae; genus Triticum; species Triticum dicoccoides. The sequence continues at coordinate 242,607,665 of NC_041383.1, read as the reverse complement.
TTCTAGGTCATGTCTACATAGTTCTCGAACCCGTAGGGTCCGCACGCTTAACGTTACAATGACAGTTATATTATGAGTTTATGAGCTTTGATATACCGAAGGAGTTCGGAATCCCGGATGAGATCGGGGACATGACGAGGAGTCTCGAAATGGTCAAGACGTAAAGATCGATATATTGGACGACTATATTCGGAGTTCGGAAAGGTTCCGAGTCATTCGGGTATTTTTCGGAGTACCGGAGAGTTACGGGAATTCGCCGGGGAGTATATGGGCCTTATTGGGCCATACGGGAATAGAGGAGAGAGGCCGAAAGGAAGGAGGGGCGCAGCCCCCCTCTGGTCCGAATTGGACAAGGGGTGCAGCCCCCCTTTTCCTTCCTCCTCTCCCCCTCTTTCCTTCTCTCCTACTCCAACAAGGAAGGGGGGGAGTCCTACTCCCGGTGGGAGGAGGACTCCTCCTGGCGCGCCCCTCCTGGCCGGCCGAACCCCTCCCCCTGGCTCCTTTATATACGGGGGCAGGGGGGCACCTCTAGGCACAACAACACAAGTTGATCTACGGATCGTTCCTTAGCCGTGTGCGGTGCCCCCCTCCACCATATTCCACCTCGGTCATATCGTCACGGAGTTTAGGCAAAGCCCTGCGCCGGTAGAACATCATCATCGTCACCACGCCGTCGTGCTGACGGAACTCATCCCCGAAGCTTTGCTGGATTGGAGCCCGGGGATCGTCATCGAGCTGAACGTGTGCTGAACTCGGAGGTGCCGTACGTTCGGTACTTGGATTGGTCGGATCGTGAAGACGTACGACTACATCAACCGCGTTGTCATAATGCTTCCGCTTACGGTCTACGAGGGTACGTGGACAATACTCTCCCCTCTCGTTGCTATGCATCACCATGATCTTGCGTGTGCGTAGGAAATTTTTTGAAATTACTACGTTCCCCAACAGTGGCATCCGAGCCTAGGTTTTATGCGTTGATGTTATATGCACGAGTAGAACACAAGTGAGTTGTGGGTGATACAAGTCATACTGCTTACCAGCATGTCATACTTTGGTTCGGCGGTATTGTGAGATGAAGCGGCCCGGACCGACATTACGCATACGCTTACGCGAGACTGGTTTCACCGTTACGAGCACTTGTGCTTAAAGGTGGCTGGCGGGTGTCTGTCTCTCTCACTTTAGCTGAATCGAGTGTGGCTACGCCCGGTCCTTGCGAAGGTTAAAACAGCACTAACTTGACGAACTATCGTTGTGGTTTTGATGCGTAGGTAAGAACGGTTCTTGCTAAGCCCGTAGCAGCCACGTAAAATTTGCAACAATAAAGTAGAGGACGTCTAACTTATTTTTGCAGGGCATGTTGTGATGTGATATGGTCAAGACGTGATGCTATATTTTATTGTATGAGATGATCATGTTTTGTAACCGAAGTTATCGGCAACTGGCAGGAGCCATATGGTTGTCGCTTTATTGTATGAAATGCAAACGCCCTGTAATTGCTTTACTTTATCACTAAGCGGTAGCGATAGTCGTAGAAGCAATAGATGGCGTAACGACAACGATGCTATGATGGAGATCAAGGTGTCGCACCGGTGACGATGGTGATCACGATGGTGCTTTGAAGATGGAGATCACAAGCACAAGATGATGATGGCCATATCATATCACTTATATTGATTGCATGTGATGTTTATCCTTTATGCATCTTATCTTGCTTTGATTGACGGTAGCATTTTAAGATGATCTCTCACTAATTATCAAGAAGTGTTCTCCCTGAGTATGCACCGTTGCGAAAGTTCTTCGTGCTGAGACACCACGTGATGATCGGGTGTGATAGGCTCTACGTTCAAATACAACGGGTGCAAAACAGTTGCACACGCGGAATACTCAGGTTAAACTTGACGAGCCTAGCATATACAGATATGGCCTCGGAACACGAAGACCGAAAGGTCGAACGTGAATCATATAGTAGATATGATCAACATAGTGATGTTCACCATTGAAACTACTCCATCTCACGTGATGATCGGACATGGTTTAGTTGATTTGGATCACGTGATCACTTAGATGACTAGAGAGATGTCTGTCTAAGTGGGAGTTCTTAAGTAATATGATTAATTGAACTTAGATTTATCATGAACTTAGTCCTGGTAGTATTTTGCAAATTATGTTGTAGATCAATAGCTTGCGTTGTTGCTTTCATATGTTTATTTTGATATGTTCCTAAAGAAAATTGTGTTGAAAGATGTTAGTAGCAATGATGCGGATTGGATCCATGATCTGAGGTTTATCCTCATTGCTGCACAGAAGAATTATGTCTTTGATGCACCGCTAGGTGACAGACCTATTGCAGGAGCAGATGCAGATGTTATGAACGTTTGGCTAGCTCAATATGATGACTACTTGATAGTTTAGTGCACCGTGCTTAACGGCTTAGAATCGGGACTTCAAAGACATTTTGAATGTCATGGGCCATATGAGATGTTCCAGGAATTGAAGTTAATATTTCAAGCAAATACCTGAGTTGAGAGATATGAAGTCTCCAACAAGTTCTATAGCTAAAACATGGAGGAGAATCGCTCAACTAGTAAGCATGTGCTCAGATCGTCTGGGTACTTCAATCGCTTGAATCAAGTGGGAGTTAATCTTCTAGATAAGATAGTGATTGACAGAATTCTCTAGTCACCATCACCAAGTTAGTAGAACTTCGTGATGAACTATAATATGCAAGGGATGACGAAAGTGATTCCCAAGCTCTTCGTGATGTTGAAATCGACGAAGGTAGAAATCAAGAAAGAGCATCAAGTGTTGATGATTGACAAGACCACTAGTTTCAAGAAAAGGGCAAAGGGAAAGAAAGGGAAACTTCAAGTAGAATGGCAAACAAGTTGTCACTCCCGTGAAGAAGCCCAAAGCTGGACCTAAGCCTGAAATTGAGTGCTTCTACTGCAAAGGAAATGGTCACTGGAAGTGGAACTACTCCAAATATTTGGTGGATAAAAAGGATGGCAAAGTGAACAAGGGTATATTTGATATACAGGTGTTTGATGTGTGCCTTACTAGTGTTTATAGTAGCCCCTGAGTATTTGATACTTGTTCGGTTGCTAAGATTAGTAATTCGAAACAGGAGTTACAGAAAAAACAGACACTAGTTGAAGGGGAAGTGACGATGAGTGTTGGAAGTAGTTCCAATATTGATATGATCATCATCACACACTCCCTATACTTCCGGGATTAGTGTTAAACCTAAATAAATGTTATTTAGTTTTTGCGTTGAGCATGAATATGATTTGATCATGTTTATTGCGATACGGTTATTCATTTAAAGTTGGAGAATAAATTGTTGTTCTGTTTACATGAATAAAACCTTCAATGGTCATACACCCAATGAAAATAATTTGTTGGATCTCGATCGTAGTGATACACATATTCATAATATTGATGCCAAAAGATGCAAAGTTAATAATGATAGTGCAACTTATTTGTGGCACTGCCGTTTGGGTCATATCGGTGTAAAGCGCATGAAGAAACTCCATAAAGATGGATTTTCGGAATCACTTGGTTATGAATCATTTGATGCTTGCGAACCGTGCCTTTTGAGCAAGATGACTAAAACTCCGTTCTCCGGAACAATGGAACAAGCTACTGACTTATTGGAAATAATTCATACCGATGTATGCAATCCAATGAGTGTTGATGCTCGTGGCAAGTATCATTATTTTCTGACCTTCACAAGATGATTTGAGCATATATGGGTATATCTACTTGATGAAACATAAGTCTGAAATAGTTGAAAGGTTCAAAGAATTTCGGAGTGAAGTAGAAAAATCATCGTAACAAGAAAATAAAGTTTCTCTGATCTGATCGCGGAGACGAATATTTGAGTTACGAGTTTGGTATTCAATTAAAACAATGTGGAATAGTTTCACAGCTCACGCCACCTGGAACACCACAACGTTATGGTGTGTTCGAACGTTGTAACCGCACTTTATTGGATATGGTGCGATCTATGATGTCTCTTACCGTTATCATTTTGGGGTTATGCATTAGAGATAGCTGCATTCACGTTAAAAGGGCACCATCTAAATCCGTTGAGACGACACCATATGAACTGTGGTTTAGCGAGAAACCCAAGTTGTCGTTTCTTAAAGTTTGGGGCTATGATGCTTATGTGAAAAAGTTTCATCCTGATAAGCTCAAACCCAAATCAGAGAAGTGCGTCTTCATAGAATACCCAAAGGAAACTGTTGGGTACACCTTCTATCACAGATCCGAAGGCAAGATATTCGTTGCTAAAATGGATCCTTTCTAGAGAAGGAGTTTCTCTCGAAAGAAGTGAGTGGGAGGAAAGTAGAGCTTGATAAGGTAATTGTACCTTCTCCCGAATTGAAAAGTAGTTTATCACAGAAATCAGTTCTAGTGATTCATACACCAATTAGTGAGGAAGCTAATGATAATGATCATGAAACTTCAGATCAAGTTACTACTGAACCTCGTAGGTCTACCAGAGTAAGATCCGCACTAGAGTGGTACGGTAATCTTATTCTGAAAGTCATGTTACTTGACCATGGCGAACCTACGAACTATGAGGAAGCGATGATGAGCCCAAATTCCGCAAAATGGCTTGAGGCCATGAAATCTGAGATGGGATCCATGTATGAGAACAAAGTGTGGACTTTGGTGGACTTGCCCAATGATCGGCAAGCCATAGAAAATAAGTGGATCTTCAAGAGGAAGACGGACGCTGATAGTAGTGTTACTATCTACAAAGCTAGACTTGTCGAAAAAGGTTTTTTGACAAAGTTCAAACTGTTGAATACAATGAGATTTTCTCACTCGTATCGATGCTTAAGAGTCTGTCAGAATCATGTTAGCAATTGCAACATTTTATGAAATTTGGCAAATGGATGTCAAAACTACATTCCTTAATGGATTTATTAAAGAAGAGTTGTATATGATACGACCAGAAGGTTTTGTCAATCCTAAAAGTGCTAACAAAATGTGCAAGCTCCAGCGATCCATCTATGGACTGCTGCAAGCTTCTCAGAGTTGGAATATATGCTTTGATAAGTTGATCAAAGCATATAGTATTATACAGACTTGCGGTGAAGCCTGTATTTACAAGAAAGTGAGTGGGAGCACTGTAGCATTTCTGATACTATATGTAGATGACATATTGTTGATCGGAAATGATATATAATTTCTGGATAGCATAAAGGGATACTTGAATAAAAGTTTTTCAATAAAAGACCTTGGTGAAGCTGCTTACATATTGAGCATCAAGATCTATTGAGATAGATCAAGACGGTTGATAAGATTTTCAATGAGTACATACCTTGATAAATTTTTGAAATAGTTCAAAATGGAACAGTCAAAGAAGGAGTTCTTGCCTGTGATGCAAAGGTGTGAAGTTGAGTAAGACTCAAGACCCGACCATGGCAGAAAATAGAAAAAGAATGAAAAGTCATTCCCTATGCCTCAGTCATAGGTTCTATAAAGTATGCTATGCTGTGAACCAGACCTATTTTATACCTTGCTCTGAGTTTGACAAAGGAATACAATTTTGATCTAAGAGTAGATCACTGGACAGCGGTCAAGAATATCCTTAGTGCGGACTAAGGAGATGTTTCTCGATTATGGAGGTGATAAAAGAGCCCGTCGTAAAAAGTTACAACGATGCAAGCTTTTACACCAATCCAGATGACTCTAAGTCTCAATCTGGATACATATTGAAAGTGGGAGCAATTAGCTAGAGTAGCTCCGTGCAGAGCATTCTGGGCATAGAATATTTGCAAAATACATACGGCTCTGAATATGACAGACCCGTTGACTAAACTTCTCTCACAAGCAAAACATGACCATACCTTAGTACTCTTTGGGTGTTAATCGCATAGCGATGTGAATAAACCCTTTGGGTGTTGATCACATGATGATGTGAACTATGGGTATTAATCACATACATATGTGAATATTGGTGTTAAATCACATGGCGATGTGAACTAGATTATTGACTCTAGTGCAAGTGGGAGACTGAAGGAAATATGCCCTAGAGGCAATAATAAAGTTATTATTTATTTCCTTATATCATGATAAATGTTTATTATTCATGCTAGAATTGTATTAACCGGAAACATAATACATGTGTGAATACATAGACAAACATAGTGTCACTAGTATGCCTCTACTTGACTAGCTCATTTATCAAAGATGGTTATGTTTCCTAGCCATGGACAAAAGAGTTGTCATTTGATTAACGGGATCACATCATTAGGAGAATGATGTGATTGACTTGACCCATTCCGTTAGCCTAGCACTTGATCGTTTAGTATATTGCTATTGCTATCTTCATGACTTATACATGTTCCTGTAACTAAGAGATTATGCAACTCCCGTTTATCAGAGGAACACTTTGGGTGCTACCAAACGTCACAACATAACTGGGTGATTATAAAGGAGTACTGCACGTGTCTCCAAAGGTACATGTTGGGTTGGCGTATTTCGAGATTAGGTTTTGTCACTCCGATTGTCGAAGATGTATCTCTGGGCCCTCTCGGTAATGCACATCACTATAAGCCTTGCAAGCAATGTAGCTAATGAGTTAGTTACGGAATGATGCATTACGTAACGAGTAAAGAGACTTGCCGGTAACGAGATTGAACTAGGTATTGGATACCGATGATCGAATCTCGGGCAAGTAACATACCGATGACAAAGGGAACAACGTATGTTGTTATGCGGTTTGACCGATAAAGATCTTCGTAGAATATGTAGGAACCGATATGGGCATCCAGATTCCGCTATTGGTTATTGACCGAGAATAGTTCTAGGTCATGTGTACATAGTTCTCGAACCCGTAGGGTCCGCACGCTTAACATTACAATGACAGTTATATTATGAGTTTATGAGTTTTGATGTACCGAAGGAGTTCGGAGTCCCGGATGAGATCGGGGACATGACGAGGAGTCTCGAAATGGTCGAGACGTAAAGATCGATATATTGGACGACTATATTCGGAGTTCGGAAAGGTTCCGAGTCATTCGGGTATTTTTCAGAGTACCGGAGAGTTACGGGAATTCACCGGGGAGTATATGGGCCTTATTGGGCCATACGGGAATAGAGAAGAGAGGCCGAAAGGAAGGAGGGGCGCAGCCCCCCTCTGGTCCGAATTGGACAAGGGGTGCAGCCCCCTTTTCCTTCCTCCTCTCCCCCTCTTTCCTTCTCTCCTACTCCAACAAGGAAGGGGGGGAGTCCTACTCCCGGTGGGAGGAGGACTCCTCCTGGCGCGCCCCTCCTGGCCGGCCGAACCCCTCCCCCTGGCTCCTTTATATATGGGGGCAGGGGGGCACCTCTAGGCACAACAACACAAGTTGATCTACGGATCGTTCCTTAGCCGTGTGCGGTGCCCCCCTCCACCATATTCCACCTTGGTCATATCGTCGCGGAGTTTGGGCGAAGCCCTGCGCCGGTAGAACATCATCATCGTCACCACGCCGTCGTGCTGACGGAACTCATCCCCGAAGCTTTGCTGGATCGGAGCCCGGGGATCGTCATCGAGCTGAACGTGTGCTGAACTCGGAGGTGCCGTACGTTCGGTACTTGGATCGGTCGGATCGTGAAGACGTACGACTACATCAACCGCGTTGTCATAACGCTTCCGCTTACGGTCTACGAGGGTACGTGGACAATACTCTCCCCTCTCGTTGCTATGCATCACCATGATCTTGCGTGTGCGTAGGAAAAAATTTCAAATTACTACGTTCCCCAACAACTCGTTGCTTAGATGAACTCATAGATGGATCTTGGTGAAACCGTAGGAAAAATTTTAATTTTCTACAACGTTCCCCAACACCATCTGATACGTCCATTTTGCATCATGCTTTTATGTCAATATTTATTGCATTATGGGTTGTTATTATACATTATGTCTCAATAATTATGGCTATTCTCTCTTATTTCACAAGGTTTACCATGAAGAGGGGGAATGCCGGCAGCTGGAATTCTGGCTGGAAAAGGAGCAAATATTGGAAACCTATTCTGCACAGCTCCAAAGTCTTGAAACTCCACGAAAGTCATTTTTGGAATTAATAAGAATTATTGAGCGAAGAAAACACTAGAGGGGGCCCACACCCTGGCCAGGAGGGTGGGGGCGCGTCCACCCCTACTGGGCGCGCCCCTGTCTCCTGGGCCCCCTGGTGGCCCTCCGGTGCCCATATTCTGCTATATGAAGGCTTTTACCCTGGAAAAAATCAGAAGCAAGCTTACGGGACGAAACTCCGCCGCCACGAGGCGGAACCTTGGCGGAACCAATCTAGGGCTCATGTGGAGCTGTTCTACCGGGGAAACTTCCCTTCGGGAGGGGGAAATCATCACCATCGTCATCACCAACGATCCTCTCATTGGGAGGGGGTCAATCTCCATCAACATCTTCACCAGCACCATCTCCTCTCAAAACCCTAGTTCATCTCTTGTATCCAATCTTGTATCAAAACCACAAATTGGTACCTGTGGGTTGCTAGTAATGTTGATTACTCCTTGTAGTTTATGCTAATTGGTTTACTTGGTGGAAGATCATATGTTCAGATCCTTAATGCATATTAATACTCCTCTGATTATGAACATGAATATGCTTTGTGAGTAGTTACGTTTGTTCCTGAGGACATGGGTGAAGTCTTGTTCTTAGTAGTCATGTGAATTTGGTATTCGTTCGATATTTTGATGAGATGTATGTTGTCTCTCCTCTAGTGGTGTTATGTGAACGTCGACTACATGACGCTTCACCATTATTTGGGCCTAGAGGAAGGCATTGGGAAGTAATAAGTAGATGATGGGTTGCTAGAGTGATAGAAGCTTAAACCCTAGTTTATGCGTTGCTTCGTATGGGGCTGATTTGGATCCATATGTCTAATGTTGTGGTTAGGTTTACCTTAATACTTCTTTTGTAGTTGCGGATGCTTGCAATAGGGGTTAATCATAAGTGGGATGCTTGTCCAAGTAAGGGAAGTACCCAAGCACCGGTCCACCCACATATAAAATTATCAAAGTACCGAACGCGAATCATATGAGTGTGATGAAAACTAGCTTGACGATAATTCCCATGTGTCCTCGGGAGCTCTTTTCTCATTATAAGAAATTGTCCAGGCTTGTTGTCGGTGTCAAAACCGGCGGATCTCGGGTAGGGGATCCCGAACTGTGCGTCTAGGCGGATGGTAACAGGAGACGAGGGACACGATGTTTTTACCCAGGTTCGGGCCCTCTCGATGGAGGTAAAACCCTACGTCTTGCTTGATTAATATTGATGATATGGGTAGTACAAGAGTAGATCTACCACGAGATCAAGGAGGCTAAACCCTAGAAGCTAGCCTATGGTATGATTGTTGTAATGTATGTTGTCCTACGGACTAAGGCCCTCCGGTTTATATAGACACCGGAGGAGGCTAGGGTTACACAGAGTCGGTTACAATGGTAGGAGATCTACATATCCGTATTGCCAAGCTTGCCTTCCACGCCAAGGAAAGTCCCATCCGGACACGGGACGGAGTCTTCAATCTTGTATCTTCGTAGTCTTGGAGTCCGGCGGACGATGATAGTCCGGCTGTCCGGACACCCCCTAGTCCAGGACTCCCTCAGTAGCCCCCGAACCAGGCTTCAATAACGATAAGTCCAGCGCGTTTATAGTCTTCGGCGTTGCAAGGCGGGTTCTCCCTTCAAATTCCATGTACCTGCCGAACTGTGTCCGGCTTCATCTTAAATACTGTGCTCCTCGGCTTCTACGCCAAATAATGACCCTTTTCCACGCGTCGCACGAATGCGAAAAGCCAGGGTGTCTTTTACGTTCCACCCCCTAGTTGTGCGAGTCGTCCGCCTACAAAAGAGGCAAAAATCCAGATCCAAACCACACCATCTTCCTCCCACGAATACTTCACCGGAGCGCCTTCGACCCAAAAATCCATTCCATCATGGACAGTCGACGCGACTCTTCTTCTCGCGCTCCCAGCCCATCGCCAGGAGATTAGAGGAGGTGCTCTGTTCCACACAACGAGCTTGTGAAGCTCCAAGCGGGCGGATATCTTCCTCCAGCCTTCATGGTCCCGGTTCGAGCCGGGCTGGTCACTTATCAAGGTGGAAGGCAAGCGGAGGCTACCCCAAGCCCGAATAAGGGGGAGAGAGTATGCTTCGTCCCCTATCTGATAAGGGGACTCGGATTCCCAATACATCCGTTCCTCCGCGGGCTCCTGGAGTTCTACGGACTCCAGCTCCACCACCTCACACCCGCCTCTGTCCTGCATATCACGGGCTATGTAGCTCTTTGCGAGCTGTTCCTGGGCATTGAGCCCCATTTTGCATTGTGGAAGAGGCTGTTCTGCCTCGTGCCCCGCTCTCACGAGGGGTCCATATATCAAGTGGGCGGCGCCGAAATATGGCGCATCGCCGGGACCGGATACCCAACCGGTACTCCCAAGAAGGCGTCCGAAGACTGGCCTTCAGAGTGGTTTTACATAGGAGATGCCCCGCTGCCGGACCCAGTCCAGATTGGCCTCCCGGAGTTTAGTGCTGCTCCCCTGAAGAAACGCCTAAGCTGGCGCCCACGGAGCCCCCGATTGGAGGAAGACAAGAGCGTCCATTACTTAATGGGCCGAATAAGATTGCTGGCCCACTCTGGGTTGACCATGATCGGAGTCATGGCGACATGCATCATGCGGGGGGTACAACCATTGCAATATAGAGGCCACCCTATGTGGGATTTCAACGGGGAAGACGATGCCACCCGTCATGGCCACAAAGGGCCGGATTCGACCGAGGACCTGGTGAAGATCCTGTCCGGTCTGTACAAGGGGGAGAAGGAGGATTTCCTTCGAACAAACCCCTTAAACGGGTTTTCCATGAACAACCCTAGAGGATGGGTAAGCGAACACCTTTAAGGGCTCAATCCATGCTTTCGAAGTTTAGGCTTCTCATATTATGTCTTCGGCGCAGGATCTACGCCGGACTGTGGAGGACATCGTAAATCCTGCTCCGCAACCCGAGGATCCGGAAAGATCCCTAGATCCGGCCTCCGAAGAGGATCCAGACATCGAGGTGGAGCTGATCGATGGGGTATTTCACCAGCTCAGCATGGACAATGCTCTGGTTGCCATTACGGCGGACTACCCCGGGCTGTATCCGGCTTCTCAGGTGACCATGACCGAGGTTCGAACACCATTATCTCTTCTTTTCCCTTTTCTAACCTCCGCGAGCGATGTTATGCTACAGGAAGTGCCTTTACAGCAGGAAGCCAAGCCCGCGGCGGCTGACCAACAGAGGCCAGTCCGGACCAACAGGCGAAAAAGGAGCGCGGTGCGGACAGAAACGTCGCCGCAAAGGTATAGCTCGTATTTGAATTCTTAAAGCAACGTTCCCAGGAAACGCCTGAGTGCTCACGATCTTTGTAGGAGAAAAAATGCTCGCCGGACTGCGGGCGCAGAAGTTGCCGATCCAAACCACACCAGCCAGGCTCCAGCGCCCGGCCTGGAGGGGGAGGCCAGCGCAAGACGCGGGCCGGATCCTTCTCCAACGGAGGACACCGACAGACTGTCCGCCACCAAGTCTGAGGTGGAGAGCGCCATGAACCATAGGCGCCGCCGGACAGTATTTCGTGAAGCGTGCTTCTCCCCTGAGGCATTGGATGCCTTTAACGCAGGGGACGCGCATCTCCGTGCCGCTCAAGATGGTTTTACCAGAGCCACGGAGCAGTATGTGAAAGACATACAGGTAAAGGAATTTTAATGGTTTATATATACCAGTAGCCCGCGAGACTTAAAGTAGTTATGTTAACTGATTTAAGGATCATTTGAAACGCAGGCTCTTACCGAGAAGAATGCCCAGCTGGCTCGGGAGCTGCAAGATTGCAAGGCCCAACTAGAGGCCGCACTTGCTGCCGCAGGAGGAGACGCAGAGGCCCCTCCTGGTAACACATTTTTATTAATAAATATAAGCGTTGTGCGGCGTGCGCGCAAGTCTAACAGTGACATTGCAGGTGCCGCCGAACAAGATCCGGATAGGCAAGAATTACTACGCCAGCTAAAAGCCGGCGAGAGGGTGCTGAATAAGGTGCAGCAAGAAAGAAACAAGCTCCAGGATGCCCACGCCCAGCTCGGAGAAGAGCTGAAAGGTGTTCGGGCCGAGCTGTCCGGCTCCGTTAAGGAAACTGAGCGGCTTCGTCGCGGCATCTATAGTAAGTGCTTGATCGGACTCCTTTGAAAAGAAGAGTTCGGCGAGGAAGTCAATTGACAAAATATGTTTTATAGGAATACTCACTGGTCACCCCGCGGAGGAGATGCCCGTATCAACGGGTGATCAACTTCCCGAGCTGTTGCAACTGCTCGAACGAGTTCGGCAGGCAATGAGCGGCGTGGTCCAGGCTTTATGGCCAGCCCTTTCCCTGCCCGAGGGCCTGGGGGAGCTTGCGGAGAAGCTTCAGGGAGTGCGGCAGCGCTTCCGATTATGGAAGATTTCGGCTTGCCGCCAAGGTGCCAGGGAGGCTTGGGCCATGGTGAAGACGCGTTACAAGAAGGCGGATCCCAACCACATGGCCGAAGTTGGACCGGTGGGGCCCGACAGGAAGGAGATCCCTGTAAGTTTGGTGTACAGCCAAGTAGAGTTGGCTGCTAAATTTTCCCAACGGGACTGTAAGTTAGACAGCCTGTTAGACGGGATTGAGAAAGAATACAATCAGTAATTGTAATGATGTATATGTTTTTCCTTTAAAATGACATATGAAATGCCTTCTAGCCGGATTGTAGATCGTTTGTCTTTGCCGACCTTTTCGCTTCAACCTCGAGACCCTAGAGTCCGGAGTGTGTCTGAATACCGTTTGGTTAAGAAACAACCGTGGTATGCATGGAGACCAGGCGTAGGGGTCATTAGTGCTTTATCAGACAAGTGCCCGACTAGTTATGTTATATTACATGGTTAGTAAGAAACATCTTCCAGGGAGAATAGTTCCGTTAAGGGTTCCTTTCCTTGGGAGGCATGCCCTAAAGTGCATGTCCGGACTGCAAAGAAGGCAGAAAAACATCTGGGGGCTGATAGATAAATGGGTAAAAAGTCATCTTGGGTAGGGGGTCCCGAACTGTGCGTCTAGGCGGATGGTAACAGGAGACGAGGGACACGATGTTTTTACCCAGGTTCGGGCCCTCTCGATGGAGGTAAAACCCTACGTCTTGCTTGATTAATATTGATGATATGGGTAGTACAAGAGTAGATCTACCACGAGTTCAAGGAGGCTAAACCCTAGAAGCTAGCCTATGGTATGATTGTTGTAATGTATGTTGTCCTACGGACTAAGGCCCTCCAGTTTATATAGACACCGGAGGAGGATAGGGTTACACAGAGTCGGTTACAATGGTAGGAGATCTACATATCCGTATTGCCAAGCTTGCCTTCCACGCCAAGGAAAGTCCCATCCGGACACCGGACGGAGTCTTCAATCTTGTATCTTCGTAGTCTTGGAGTCCGGCGGACGATGATAGTCCGGCTGTCCGGACACCCCCTAGTCCAGGACTTCCTCACTTGTCCTTTGCTACAAAAAGAATTGGGCCACCTTGCTGCACTTTATTTACTTTCAAGTCTTGTTACCCGTTACAATTTATCTTATCACAAAACTATCTGGTACCAACAATTTCAGTGCTAGCAGAGAAAACCTTACTGAAAACCGCTTGTCATTTCCTTCTGCTCCTCGTTGGGTTCGACACTCTTACTTATCGAAAGGACTACGATAGACCCCCTATACTTGTGGGTCATCAAGACACTTCTGGCGCCGTTGCCGGGGAGTGAAGCGCCTTTGGTGAGTGGAACTTGGTAAGGAAACATTTATATAGTGTGCTGAAATTTTCTGTCACTTGTTACTATGGAAACTAATCCTTTGAGGGGATTGTTTGGGGTATCTTCACCCCGACCAGAAGAGCAAAGAGTTGCTCCTCAACCTACTGAACCTACTGAAAATATTTACTTTGAGATTCCTTCGGGTATGATAGAGAAGCTGCTAGCTAATCCCTTTGCAGGAGATGGAACATTGCATCCCGATTTACACCATATCTTTGTGGATGAAGTTTGTGGATTATTGAAGCTTGCAGGTATTCCCGATGATGTTGTCAAAAGGAAGGTCTTCCCTTTATCTTTGAAGGGAGATGCATTGACATGGTATTGGTATGTGATGATACGGGATCTTGGAATTATAAACGATTGAAGTTGGAATTTCACCAGAAGTTCTATCCTATGCATCTTGTTCATCGTGATCGTAATTACATATATAATTTCTGGCCTCGCGAAGGAGAAAGCATCGCTCAAGCTTGGGGGAGGCTTAAGTCAATGTTATATTCATGCCCCAATCATGATCTATCAAGAGATATGATAATTCAAAAACTTTATGCTCGGCTTTCTCTCAATGATCGCACCATGCTTGATACTTCCTGTGTTGGTTCTTATATGCTGAAGACTACTGAATTCAAGTGGGACTTATTGGAAAGAATTAAACACAACTCTGAAGACTGGGGTTCCAACGATGGTAAGGAGTCAGGTATAACACCTAAGTTTGATTGTGTTAAATCTTTTATGGATACCGATGCTTTTCATGGATTTAGCGCTAAGTATGGACTTGAGTCTGAGATAGTAGCTGCTTTTTGTGAATCTTTTGCTACTCACGTTGATCTCCCTAAGGAGAAGTGGTTTGAATATAATCCTCCCAAAAACTAGTTGCACATATTACAGTTGAAGAAAAGACTGTCACTTATAATGATCCTATTGTCCTACTACTTACGTTGAGAAACCTCCTTTTCCTGTTAGGATAAAGGATCATGCTAAAACTTCGACTGTTGTTCGTAAGAGTAATACTAGAACTTATACCCCTCCTGAGCAAATCAAAGTTGAACCTAGTATTGCTATGGTTAAAGATCTCTTGGGTGATAATTTAGATGGGCATGTTATTTATTTTTGTGGTGAGACTGCTAATATTGCTAGACCGATGCTAAGATACATAGACCTATTGTAGGCATGCCTGTTATTTTTATTAAAATAGGAGATCATTGTTATCATGGCTTATGTGATATGGGTTCTAGTGCTAGTGCAATACCCTATGACTTATATAAAGAAATTATGCATGATATTGCACCCGCAGAAATGGAAGATATTGATGTTACCATTAAGCTTGCTAATAGGGACACCATTAAACCAGTTGGGATTGTTAGAGATGTCGAAGTCTTGTGTGGGAAGGTTAAATATCCTGCTGATTTTCTTGTTCTTTGTTCCCCCACAAGATGAATTTTGTCCCATTATTTTTGGTAGACCCTTCTTGAATACTGTTAATGCTAGGATTGATTGTGAAAAGGATATTGTTGCAATTGGCTTAGGGGATATGTCTCATGAGTTTAATTTTGCTAAAGTTCGTAGACAACCCCGTGATAAAGAATCACCTAGTAAGGATGAGATTATTGGTCTTGCTTCTATTGTCGTGCCTCCTACTGACCCGTTAGAACAATATTTGCTAGACCATGAAAATGATATGTTTATGAATGAAAGAAGGGAAATAGATGAAGTGTTCCTTCAACAGGGTCCTATTCTGAAACACAACTTACCTGTTGAAATACTAGGGGATCCCCCTCCACCCAAGGGTGATCCCGTGTTTGAGCTCAAACCATTACCTGATAATCTTAAGTATGCTTATTTTGATGAAAATAAAATATATCCTATTATTATTAGTGCTAACCTTTTAGAGCAAGAAGAAGAAAGATTATTGAAAACTCTGAAGAAGCACCGTGCTGCTATTGGATATACTCTGGATGATCTTAAGGGCATTAGTCCCACTCTATGCCAACACAAAATTAAAGTGGAGGAAGATGCCAAACCAGTTAGAGATCCTCAACGATGATTAAATCCTAAGATGAAGGAAGTGGTAAGAAAGGAGATATTAAAGCTCCTTGAGGCAGGTAAAATTTATCTCGTTGCTTATAGTGAATGGGTAAGTCATGTCCATTGTGTTCCTAAGAAGGGAGGCATTACTGTCGTTCCTAATGATAAAGATGAATTGATCCCGCAAAGAATTATTACAGGTTATAGGATGGTAATTGATTTCCGTAAATTAAATAAAGCTACTAAGAAAGATCATTACCCTTTACTTTTTATTGATCAGATGCTAGAAAGACTATCCAAACACACACATTTCTACTTTCTAGATGGTTATTCTGGTTTTTCTCAAATACCTGTGTCAGTGAAGGATCAATCAAAAACTACTTTTACTTGCCCTTTTGGTACTTTTGCTTATAGACGTATGCCTTTTGGTTTATGTAATGCACCTGCTACCTTTCAAAGATGTATGATGGCTATATTCTCTGACTTTTGTGAAAAGATTTGTGAGGTATTCATGGATGATTTCTCCGTTTATGGATCCTCTTTTGATGATTGCTTGAGCAACCTTGATCGAGTTTTGCAGAGATGTGAATACACTAGTCTCGTATTGAATTGGGAAAAGTGTCACTTTATGGTTAATGAAGGCATTGTCCTGGGGCATAAGATTTCTGAGAGAGGTATTGAAGTTGATAAAGCTAAAGTTGATGCTATTGAAAAGATGCCATGTCCCAAGGACATAAAAGGTATAGGAAGTTTCCTTGGTCATGCCGGTTTTTATAGGACGTTCATTAAGGACTTTTCTAAAATCTCTAGGCCTCTGACTAATTTATTGCAAAAAGATATTCCTTTTGTCTTTGATGATGATTGTGTGGAAGCATTTGAAATACTTAAGAAAGCTTTGATTACTGCACCTATTGTTTAGCCACCTGATTGGAATTTACCCTTTGAAGTTATGTGTGATGTTAGTGATTATGCTGTAGGTGCTGTTCAAGGGCAAAGAGTTGATAAGAAATTGAATGTTATCCAGTATGCTAGTAAGACTCTTGATACTGCCCAGAGAAATTATGCTACTACTGAAAAAGAGTTCTTAGCAGTTGTGTTTGCATGTGATAAGTTTAGACCTTATATTGTTGATTCCAAAGATTCACACTGATCATGCTGCTATTAAATATCTGATGGAAAAGAAAGATGCTAAGCCTAGACTCATTAGATGGGTCCTCTTGCTCCAAGAATTTGATTTGCATTTTATTGATAGAAAGGAAGCTGAGAACCCCGTTGCAGACAACTTGTCTAGGTTAGAGAATGTTCTTGATGACCCACTACCTATTGATGATAGCTTTCCTGATGAACAATTAGAAGTCATTAATGCTTCTCGTACTGCCCCTTGGTATGTTGATTATGCTAATTATATTGTTGCTAAATTTTTACCACCTAGTTTCAAATACCAGCAAAAGAAAAAGTTCTTTTATGATTTAAGACATTACTTCTGGGATGACCCACACCTTTATAAAGAAGGAGTAGATGGTGTTATTAGACGTTGTGTACCTGAGCATGAACAGGAACAGATCCTATGCAAGTGTCACTCTGAATCGTATGGAGGACACCACGCTGGAGATAGAACTGCACATAAGGTATTGCAATCCGGTTTTTATTGGCCTACTCTCTTCCAAGATGCTCGTAAGTTTGTCTTATCGTGTGATGAATGTCAAAGAATATGTAATATTAGTAGACATCAAGAAATGCCTATGAATTATTCTCTTGTTATTGAACCATTTGATGTTTGGGGCTTTGATTATATGGGACCTTTTCCTGCCTCTAATGTTTACACACATATTTTAGTTGCTATTGATTACGTTACTAAGTGGGTAGAAACTATTCCAACTAGTAGTGCTGATCATAACACTTCTATTAAAATGCTTAAAGAAGTTATTTTTCCGAGGTTTGGAGTCCCTAGATATCTTATGACTGATGGTGGTTCACATTTTATTCATGGTGCTTTCCGTAAGATGCTTGCTAAGTATGATGTTTATCATAGAATCGCATCTCCTTATCACCCGCAGTCTAGTGGTCAAGTAGAGTTGAGCAACATGGAGCTCAAGTTAATTTTGCAAAAGACTATCAATAGATCTAGAAAGAACTGGTCCAAAAAACTTGATGATGCATTATGGGCCTATAGAACTGCATATAAAAATCCTATGGGTATGTCTCCGTATAAGATGGATTATGGAAAAGCATGTCACTTACCTCTTGGACTTGAACATAAAGCATATTGGGCTATTAAAGAGCTCAACTATGACTTCAAACTTGCCGGTGAGAAGAGGTTGTTTAGCATTAGCTCACTTGATGAATGGAGAACCCAGGCCTATGAGAATGCCAAGCTATTCAAAGAAAAAGTTAAACGATGGCATGACAAAAGGATACAAAAGCGAGAATTTAACGTAGGTGGTTATGTGTTATTATTCAACTCTCGTTTAAGATTTTTTGCAGGAAAACTTCTCTCTAAATGGGAAGGTCCTTACGTTATCGAGGAGATCTATCGTTCCGGTGCCATAAAAATCAACAACTTCGAAGGCACAAGTCTGAGGGTGGTGAACGGTCAAAGAATCAAACATTATATCTCATGTAATCCTATCAATGTTGAAACTAATATTATTGAAATCGTAACCCCGGAGGAATACATAAGGGACACTTTCCAGAACGTTTCAGACTCTGAAAAGGAATAGGTATGTGGTACGGTAAGTAAACCGACTCCAAAACAGTTCTAATGGCAATTTTTCTCTATTTTGGAATATTTAAGAATTTTAGGAAGAAAGAAGTAATCCGGGAAGGACACGCGGCCTCCACGAGGGTGGAGGGCGCGCCCACCCTTCCTGGGCGCGCCCCTTGTCTCGTGGCCACCTCGTGTGCCTCCCGGACTCCGTTTTCTTGCACGTTACGTACTTTGGTTGGTAAAAAATCATTATATAATCTCCCAAAGGTTTTGACCACCGTATCACGCAAATATCCTCTGTTTTCATTTTGAGCTGTTTTTCTAACAGATATAGAGCACCATGGCGTCGCCCTCCTTCAACAATGAAGACAACACTACTAGGAAAAGGCATGCTAGTGGCGCACCAGTGTTGCCTTCTAATGGCGCACTACTGGTGTGCCACTAGCATCACGCCATTAGAATTAAATTCTAATGGCGCACCACATAGTGCGCCATTAGTATGTAACTCCATGCGCCATTAGTATGCCTCCCTGGGGGCCATATGTAACCATGTGCTTTGTCACACTAATGGCGCACTCTGCCTAGATGTGCCATTAGTATCCTTTGGCATACTAATGGCGCACTCTGCCTTGATGCGCCATTAGTATGAATATTTGTTTTCGTTTCTTTTCTGATATTTTCACAGGTTACAAAATATATTATTGGACAGAATTTAGACAACACCACACAGCAACAGCAGACTCATGGAATACCATAGAAGATTAGTCTCCGAATACAAATCATCATATTAGTCTCTGAATTCAAAAGACCAAACAAAGATAGAATATTACAAGTCTCGAGACCGCGAGTAGCTAGTTTGTCTTCACATTACAAGTCGATATCGACCATCTAAACTACCATCACATAGAAGAGAGTTGTGGTCATCACGATGAGCATCATCGCGATCAAACTGGTCTTCATCCGGTTCCTCCAACGCTGCCTCCTCTCTCCCGCTAGATAGCGGGCGTATCTAGATTCGGCCTCCGCCCTAGTGGTGTACCCTTTGTAACTGTTACCGCTGAAACGATGAACCTGTCTCCGACACTCCTCCCAGTCGTCGTAGACTCCGGGAACCTTACCCTTGTACACGACATACGACGGCATCTCTATGCACAAGCCAAACAACAGACAATACATAAGCAATATGTAAGTATGCAACAAAAGGATCGGAAGAGAAAAGCAAGACATTAATAGCATGATTCATGGTCCTACTAATAAATAGCATCGATTACATCTAAGTTGAACGACTGTCCAAACCAAAGAGACATACGAATTCATTAAAGTTTAATTACAACATGAGCCAATCAATGTTTCAGAACTACACATCACTACTTTCGACTCGACTCATCGGATAGGAGCGTGGATGAAGCCGCCGTCTGTCGCGATGGTCATGAAATCGCGGTCGTTGTCACCCTGCATTTGTAGCATTCCATCTATCTCATTGTTGGACGGTTGATATCTGAGGAAGAACTGCCCCGACGTATGAAGGACATCTTGATGGATGATGTCTGCAAAGTACGACTGGATGCAAAAGAATTCTTGTCTGAGGTCCACGTCCTGGATTGCCGACAAGTTCGCGGCCCAATCTTTGAGATTATCTGGTAGCAGAAGTTGATGATGGTCCCTTACGATCGCCCGCATGTGATGGAGGGCGTAGTAGGCATCCTTCTGACCGCCAGGCGGCTGCTTGACGTAGCAGAACTTCGTATTGTGTGAGAACATGTGCTTGCCGTACTTACGAACAGTCCTGGTGAAGGTGCTCCAGATCTGGCGTAGCCTGGGGAACATCATCAAGAACTTTCTTGACATTTGTGTAGTCTATCTTGGAGTTACGGTTCGGGTCGAAATACGTGGCCATGGAATATTTCGGGCTTAAGAGGATGAGTGTGCAATGTGTGTCACTGCACAGAACACGGAATGTTAGAAAAAAAAGAACGATCGAAATCTAAGAAATCATATGTTATGGGGCGGTTAAGGGATGACTTACTCGAGAAAGTAAGCCACAAGGAAGTTATCCTTATCTGGGTTTGCCAGAATGACGCCTTCAAGGTGTGAACTCGCAACTTGGCGGTCCCCAACGCTGCTCAAGTGCTTGGCACGCATGTAGAAGGGGTTGACTATCACGATGTCCGGGGTCTTGTCTCTAATGATCCGCATCTCCATACTCAGCGAAAACAGCCGAACGAATGTGTAGTGCAGCGGATGAAGGTTAAACATAGCAAAGATGTCATCAAACCGCAGGACGATCGTACCCCTGATGTCGCCATCCACAAAGCCTTTGCCCTCTGGCACCTTGGCCACGAAAACCGGGTATGCCACATCCTTCTCTCTGAGACGCCGCTTCTCCAAAGAAAGAACACTGTCGTGCAGACTCCGCATAGCACCGGTTGCAGCATTCAGCATATTTGGCGGTAGCATCGCCCTACCCGCCACATGCACCCTCCTCGAGATATCCTTAGGTGAAGGTGGCCTGTCCTGAGCACGGATCGTACTCGGTGCCGGCTGGCTCGCACGGGCGCCCTTGTTAGTCTTTCGTTTCCGTCCCTTCTTCTTGATCTCCTGTAATGGGACCGAGTTCTGCTCACAGACCGCCTTCTTGAGCGTGTTGGGGCTGATAATATTTCGCACCTCAGCTATCTGAGGCTCGGTGAAGGCGGGAGCTGGAGGCGTCTCCTGAGAACTGAACGCCATACGACGCCTATTGCAATTGGATTTCTCCGACGTATCAGCTAGATTGCGGTCGTCTTGGTTGGGTTGTTGAGAAAGAGGCCCGTAGAACTCGTCAGCGTACACATGTTCGGCAAAGTACTTATCGACTTTGGTAAATGTACCATCGTCGTTGTCGTCGTCGTCCGGATCCTATGCCATAGGGCTGTCTGGATCCTGTGCCATAGGGATGTCCGACATAGGGATGTCTGGCGGGTCCGGTAGCGTTGCGGCCTTCTTGCCATGGCTTGGCGCCAACACGACTGGCGGTCTTGTCTGTGGGGTGGTGTCCCCCGCCCCCAAACGAATCTGTCTCTTCGGCCAAAGCAGCGGCCAGCTTACGCAGGCGCTGAGGGTCATCTCATCTTCTTCGTCGGCCCCAGCGGGTCGAACCGGAGGTAACAGCTCGTCGCAGCCTGGCAGCACCCGAACCACTTCAACCCTATACATTGTGGGTGGCATCGGATTACCGTGGAACATGCGGTTGCCCGGTTGAACGATTCTGCCCTTGGCGACATCGACTAGCTCGGCGCCCACGAAGTGTAGAAGAGTGCAAGGAACGTCGGCGGTGCCCTGCGAAAACATTTACAGGGCGTCAGGGATGCCCAGTCAAAGGCAAGGAGATGAAGTCATCGGCCGGGAGGCTTAGTTACCGTGATGCCGTCGAGCTCGGCTAACGTCGAGGCACCGCCAACGGTGGGCGTGCAACTGACGGAGGGGGCGCTTGCTGGCGAGGTGCCGGCCGGCGTACACCCGGGTGCATTAAGCTCCAATGCCCGTGCCGGCGCCAGAGACACGAATACCGCCTCCACCGGAGACACCAATGGCGCCGCCGCCGGAGACACCAATGGCACCACCGGAGACACCAATGGCGCCGCCTGCGCGCTGTGCGAGTTGCTGGCCGTGAAGCTGGGAACCGGGGGAGGCCCCTGTTGGCCGCCCGCAATCCACGTCATCAGCCCATGAATCAACGTAGGCACCATGGCGTTGAGCTTCATTCCCAGCTGTTGTTCCACTTGCTCTTGGACAAGCTCCGGAATCCGCGCCACTTGTGCCTTGAGTGCTTCAACCTCGCGCGTCTGGCTTTCCGAGCTGGCCTTTTTCTCCTTCCGCACACCAGTGGTATAGTATGACCCCCATTTTGTGGACAAACCTTTGCCGGCCACACGACCAGCTGACGTCGGCTTAGTGAGCTTCTCCTTGATTTTCATTATGTTCAACGCCCTATTTAAAGGGGTGTCGAAAGGGGAGCTCTGAGACGACCCCGCGCTACTGCTTTCAATTTCCTGCGAAAGGAACGTGAACCATTTAGAAATATTGGGGATTAATTAGAGTGCAACCATATGGAGCTAATTACGCGGGGGTGTATTCCTTGCCAGAACAAGCTCAAGCGCCCTGGTCTTCGGATCCGTGGTAAGCTCCTTTGTTATTGGGTCCTCCCTGTACCGGGCCCTGACATAGTTCCTGGTCTGCTTGTTACCGCTGTATTTCTCGAAGCGGGGCGGTAGGCCTTGCTCGGCACGTTCCGCGTCCTCCTTGTCCCATATAGGCTCCGCCACTCTGTAACCGTCGGGACCGAGTTTGTGTTCCCCTAAGTTCAACTCCCGCATTTCTTTCCCCCACTGACTTGATTCGGAGGTTGCGCTGCTCGAGCACTTGATCTTGAACTCCTTGTACTCATCTTCGCTCATCAAAGGATATTTTGCCTTGATCTTCTCATAACTATCACCTTTATCAATCATTCTCTTCACCGTGCTTCTCCAAGTAGACAGGGCCGTGCTCATCTTCGTGAGGGCGGCACTGTTCACTTCATTCCCTGAGAGGCGTGTGTTTTCAAATTCGGCAGGGAACTTGTATCGTTCGTGCAGCTTCGTGAAGAGGAGGTTGCGCAAATTCCCATGGTCCTTATTCCTAAGGTTATAGGTGTTGATCGAGACGGTGCTCCGGAGAATGCACCCGAGCTGAACCGAGTACCCCTTGACTATATGTTTGGGCTCCGTTAGATTCCCGCCGGAGTCCACTTGAGTGAATTTCTCCTTGACAGTGCGGAGCGCATTCGGACGCCGGTCCTTCCTTTGCTTCTTTGATTGGCTGCAATCTGTGTGTGCGCCGCCATCATCTGTGGTGGCATCCTCGGCGGCACCATTAGTGGTGTCATCCCCGACGCCACTAGGGGTTGTGTAATCAGGATCGGTGTCTTCCGCGGCGTCCTCATAGCGGTGAGGTTGTTCCTCCATCTCCTGGGACAGCTCCCAGAATTGCTTGCCGCCCAAACCACCGGCCTCATCGTTGTGGGCCATGTTTCGCTCTAAATAGGAAAAAAGTTTCGTCAAAAAGTTGGTCATTGTCAAGGAACAAGATCATGGTCTCATCATTTAGGGTTTGTCGACACCGAGGCACCCTAAAAGCCTAAGCTTTCATCATTTAGGGTTTGTCGACGCCGAGGCACCCTAAAAGCCTAAGCGTGCATCATTTAGGTTCTCATCGACACCGAGGCATCCGGGGCAGCCAAGTTAAGTTTTCATCATTTAGGGTTTATCGATGCCGAGGCACCCTAGGTTGGGCCTAATCACTTGGCTCTATTGCCACCTATGTTGGGTTTATCATCTAGGGTTTATCGATGCTAAGGAGAATTCTAAGTTGGGCCTAATCACTTGGCTCTATTGCCAACTATGGTTTAATGCAGCAAGAATAAAGGGGCAGTTGATCCTACTTAATTAAGTACTAAGATACCCCGGCCCATGCATTAGTCGCAAGTACCCCATATGTCCTATTTTTAGCAAAGTCATGCTAAAATTCACGGAAAATTTCAGCATGACCTTTGCTGAAAAATAGGACATATGGAGTACCCGAATTTGCCGGAACAGAAGTTAATCAACATTCCGGCAAACTCAAGGGCCGGAACGGAAGTTAATCAAGTTGACAAAATTCCCAAGTAGTACAGCAGCAGCATCACAAGTAGTACCAATGAACATATAGTCCAGCAAGTTGAAAAAGCTGAAGTTCTCAGCATGAAGAATCACACAACACAGCACCTACATTATGATGATACATTTGGAGATTGCACATACAGTTTTCACATAAGCATAATTGTTCTGGAGATTGCACATATAGTTTTGACAGCACAGCACCTAAGACAGCACATACAGTTTTTCACATTTGTAGATTGCACATACAGTTTTCACATAGAGCAATGTTCTTTTCATTTCACCTTCCATTTTTTTTGCAATTCAACTCACTTCCTTTACTTATATTTACTGCTCCCAAATGAAATGACACTTTGACATGGCTGCAATTTTTAGTGTCTACTTATCTGCAATTTTTCTGTGTCTGCTTAGGAGAAATAGGTTTCAAACTTCAGCTTGTTTTGTATAAGGAGACTAAAAAACTATCAAAGGAGTTCTTCAAGTTCAAGTTACAGCCTGCATGACATTTTCCTACACAATGCTTGTTGTAAATAATTACTTAAAGTAAACACTTTTTTATCTCAGCTTACTTGCTACCCTGTCTATTTCTTCTATGCTATCCTTATACTCTGCTTAAGGACAAATGCTACTTGTCTTGGCTATATACAGCAAATTGACCTGGTTGTGTTCTATGCTATTATGCTACTTGTCTTCTACGCTATCCTTATACTCTGCAAATTGACCTGGTTGGAATTCATACAGCAACAGTAACAGTTAACTAAACTTCTTTTGCATGCATTTATCACTCCAGAAAACTTTCAGTAACAAGTGAGAAGCATCTGCATTTTCTTAGTGAACTTTTGAGTGCATTTATCACTTGTTGGAGTATGCTACAGCTTCTGCAAATCATGAACTCCTTTAGTTTACATCTCAGTTTTAGCAAATACGAGGGGGAAGGAGGGGAAGGGGGGAGAGGTGAGGAATCACCTGTGGGATAACGGCAGGCTGCCGTAGGAGGACGCCGGTGTCGAGGAGGCAGCGGGCAGCGGCGCCTCGAGGAGGCGGCGCGTCGAGGAGGAGGAGGTGCGTCGAGGAGGAGGAGGCGCGTCGAGGAGGTGGCGCGTCGAGGAGGAGGAGGCGCGTCGAGGAGGTGGCGCGTCGAGGAGGCGGCGCGTCGAGGAGGAGGCGGTGGAGGCGGGGCAGCGGAGGGTTCGGCC